>NC_137204.1:5105838-5578338 GCF_960531495.2 Zeus faber
CCTCTTCTAGAAGTAGGAGGCAGGGGCATTATTAGGTTTCAGGGCCTCGCAGGTCGGGCTCTGCGCCCTGAACGCTCCTTCTCTGACTGTGCCCACGGCACGCTGGCAATGGGGCACCCCTGATGGGCATGCAAAACAGTGTTTTTATTTTAGATGTAGGTTATTTTACCCTGTTTGCTTATGGAACGAAAAAAGCACTGTGCGTAATGGGGAAACTTTCTCCATCGCTATCTAACCCACACTTATAGGTACCACTGGGGACTTAAGGGAGTCATGTGTCTTGTTCCTTGACAGATAGGTGACCGCACCAGTCTATCACCAAGGGTAAGAGCTCTCCTAAAAGAAAAGAACTGGGGGGTCTAGGAAAAACCTCACGTAAGGCCTCATCACACTGGATGAGGCCTTACGTGATAGTGTATAGTGTATAGTGTAAGCCTTGGTACTATAACAGGTAGAGAAAAAAACGTGATCACTTTTAGTAGTCATGGGCTTCCTAGTTAAGAGGTAATGACATTCAAGAGAGCTAGCCTTACAAAAAGCTGGATGTAGAACCTTGTGAACCCACGTTCCCTGAAGCGATTATACATCTCACCGCTCTTTACCTTAAAGTCACTATCAATATCGGAAATTCTGCATGGCCTTTGAAATTGTCCAAAGGGATTATTATTATTATTATTATTATTATTAATATTATTATTAATCAGTGTATCCGGATGAAAATGCTTAGCATGGAGTATTTTTTTTTATGTGCGTTTCTAAAGAGGTATGAGGATAACATTACAGTATCATCTTTGCTGATTTCAAGATCTAGAAAATTAATTTTGTCTTTATTATATTCAAATCAAGTTTCACATTAGTGTTAGCGTTGTCAAGGTAACTATGAAAATACAATTCACCTTCAGTGCCATTTCACCACATATTGATGTAATCTATATAACGTGCCCACCAAATAATATTAAAAACATTGCGAGAATGGAACACAAAATCCTCCGCCCATTTTCCCATAAAAATGCCTGCATACGATGGACTTAAGAACAAGCCCACAGCTCAGCCTTTCACCCGTTTAAATAGTTTTTCCTGAAACAGAAAAACGTTATTATTCAAAGTCCAGTCAGTAAGGTCTGCAAGCAAATCAGTAGGGGGATCATGTGGGCGAGGGTGTTTGTCCAGAAAATATCTCAGGGCAGAAAGGCATTGTTCATGATCAATGTTCATATATAAAGCTTCCACATCCATAACAAGTAAAGCCTTAGGACCAATATAATTGTGTTTCCAGATTTTGGAGAGAACGTTGGTCGCATTCTGTGCATAGGCGGGGAGAGAAGGGAGTAAAGGCTTGATGAAGTCCATATATTTTGAAGAAAGAATGATGGAAAGAGGAATTGAAATGGTCTAATCAAAACCTTTTTTTGATGGGGGGGGCTAATTTTATCAGCAATTTCATACAATGTAACTTTAAACGCAGAATTAATTTAATAAATAAAATCAATCACAAACTTACTGTTGCACCTCATTAATGCATAATAATTGCTAGTTACATTTTTATGAAAGTGATTTGAGTGAAATTTTCTTTCAAAGAAGAAGTGGTCATTGGAACATATTGGTAAGTGGTAGAAGTCCACACACTGGGTGAAAGTAACTTAGCGTTACCATTTTATGCACAAGGCATATTTTATACAATTGAATTAGAGCGGGATCTAATTCTGTAGAAAAGCAGCATCCTGTAGAACAGTGATTCTCAAAGTGGGGGGGGTCCATTGGACTTAGCCGTGAAATTGTTTTTGTATCCCTTTGAAGGAGTTAATCTTTAGAAATAACATTTTTATGCAATACTGTATATAATTCTCCTTTTAGACAAACAAATCCCCCCATGTGCACCTCCTCACCACAGTGTGCGTGCCTGTCTTTACTTGTTCATTTGATACATTGTTTTTATATTGTTTTTTGAAATGGTATAATACAAAGATATTTCCCTCGAATGTTTTTCCACATGAAGTAGTGTGAGAAATAGACCTAATATTGAATTCTTTTTTGGGACATCGGTCCTTGGGTTATTTGCTTTCATATACGGGTCGTAGGATGAAAAAAGATTGAGAACCCCTGCCGTAGAACAATGGAATTTGACAACTGACAAAAAAAAATATGGGTCAACTAAAGAACCTTCCCTTCATCAAGTGGAGTTGAAGAATGAACTCTGCAAGGAACATTCAAACGCATTTCAAATAATTTCATGCAATTTTAAGGAAAGACTGATCATTCAGCAGAAAAATTTAAAAGCAAGGACTAACTGCACGCTATCATTTAATTTTGAAAACCCATACACAACAACACACTTCTTTAAAAGTGACCAGAGCTCAAATAAACAAGCATGGACCTAACCTAAAAGCGACGGGTCAATATTTCTCATTGTCTACCAGATTGCTTATTCTCTCTCTGACTCATAGGCCGTTTCAAGAGTAATGATTTCATATGAAACACATGTTTGGGTTTTCACTTTATCTGATGGAAGCATCAGCAACACATTGCAACCACTAATATCACATTTTCAGTTTTAATCGATTTTTTTTTTTTTTTTTACATTTTTTATATGAGTTTGTCTTTATTGGTTGAAGTTAAAAATTAAGGTGGACATTTTTTTTTTTTTTTGTTTAACATTAAATTGCTGTGTCTGTGTTAATTACTTAAGAAATATCACTAAAGAAAAAATAAAACACACTTCTGTACACTGTTTACTTGGGACATATAGTGCCCCTGATGGCAGATTAGTTGTTTACTAATAAAATTAAAACCTAATTTGATTTATTTTGATGGATATGATATATTAAATATGATGGAATCATATTTTCAGTCATCTAAAAGATACGTAAAAATAGATAAATTACCACACAATACGTTAACAACAGGGGATGCAGGGAATGCAATTCAACTCAAGTTGTCCATTCCCCAAATATGACCATGGCCTTATCTTTAGAAAATGTGATGCTATTTTTAATCTTTTTATACATTTTTAGCATGATATTGTCATGACCAAAAAGGTCCAGACCTGGGCCAGGAAAAAGTCTGGATCTCTGGCCGACACTGTTCTGGTCTCAAAAACTTGGAAGAAAAACACAGGAACCTTGCAGAGTCTGATGCGATAAAGTTTATTGTGTATCTGAGAACCAAGTACAGTTATAAAGAGTGAGTAGCCTCCACAAGCTGACTGAAGAACTGTAGAACTAACTGAAGAACTGCACTTTTGATCGCCTTATATACCCAAGATATTCCCTCCTCCTGGTACATGGAACCAATCACTTTTTTTTTCCCGGGGTGTATCCCAAGGAACCAATCAGTCTTGTCAGATGCCCGTGTTTTTCTGGGAATTCTTCCAGGTGGCCGAAATATTTGTCTTTTTTGTGCATGTTGAGTCCTAAACCTCTGAAATACTGGTGTCTCATCTGGGTGTTTTCGCAGGAGAATATGTTCACGCAACACCTTTTTTTTGGGATTACCTAGCATATATATTTTTTAAAGGTTTTAAATACACACAGCTTGAATATTTGGTTGTGGACTTGTGGCTTGGTACAACATGTCAGCTGGTCGCTTTCTCATGCGTGGGTTAATAAGCTGTACTTGAGGCTCAATATAACTTTTGACCTGGTTTCTCGTCAGGTGGGGGTTAATATTTAACCACAACAATATGTAAACACATCTGCCATGCATGGAATGACTTAATTGCACACATCTATATCCAATTGGTTTCATATGGTATATTACGAAACGCAACCCTTGCACTTTCATAACTGGTAGGAAACTCCTGGGGTTGTATTACAGGCCTCAAGATCAAGTGAGAGAAAAAGTAGACTTATGATTCACCCCTTGCTTAAATGTTTTTTTGTACTTCCCATCCTATAGACCATTGTTTCCCAATGTGTGGGCCGCAGCCCCTGGTGGGCCGTGATGGTACTGCAGGTGGGCCACGAGAGGTCATTTACAATCAACAAATAAAAAGTTTTGAAGTTTGAAATTACCATAAAATATTTATGATGAAATATTTACATTTAAAAAAAGTAATCAGAACTAATAAAACAAAGCCATGGGATTTAAATGATGTGTTATTCTTCATTTATCTGACCTACTTTTAATCCAGACTGGTTTGGCCGCAGAACATTTTCAGATTTAAAATTTCCACAGCATTCTTAAGTTTGGTAATGTATGCTATAGACCTACATACATTCCTAATTTAATCTGTGATGATGGATTTGGTTCTAAAAATCTGTGGAATAGTCATCCAATCATGTCAAATCCAAAAACAGTGATTTGCAGTAGGTGACAGAACAAGTAGACTTGTAGAATATACTGTTTTCTTTCCTTCTATTTTTTTCCGGAATAACATTCACTAGAAACATGGCACGAATAAATTAAATACATTTGTGAAATTATTATAAAACACAGAATCTGAACTATTTTGTTTGAGACCAACTGGGGTTTAATATCCTGCAAGTTAGAAATGCAATGCGTCCAAGTATGAAAGCCCTCATGTTGGCAAGTATGTTGTGTGCCTGTCTTCCGATGTGGCAATATGAGAAATGCCTTCATGATATGTTTACGCAAAGCCCTTTGATTTGATCTAAAATTAAAAACAAGTGAATCTCTATATACTAACTACAGTTCAAGATACCCATTGGTTTGCTCAAACACAGAACACCTGCTCTAATAAAGTAATGCTGAAATGCTGCAAAGTCAAACGGATATGTTTATCAGCCAGTCTTCAAAAAGTCATACATAAAGCACAGTCTTTCTAGCCTTAAATTTGGCTAACAGCTATCGCTGTAAAGCATAGCTGATTTGCAGAAATGACTCTTTAAATAGCAGCAATAAGACCATAGGAAGATATTTCGAAAAAGGATTCTGTACAATTTTGCTCTAAATCTGCTTTCCTTTTTTTTTTTTTTTTTTTGAGGAATGCTTCTAGCTTTTGATCTTCCCTATACCTCGTCACTGGACCCCTAGAGTAATCTTGAGGTGTTCATAGACCACATAGCTAACGCTGACCGCTGGAATAACCTTCATGAAGTTGGGCGCCAGGCCACGGTAGAGTCCCATTGGTCCTTCTGTCTTAATAATGTGTTTGAACAAGCCCGTCATGGTCATCTGAGGGCCTCCTTCCAAGGTAGCTGGGGGATAACCATATATAACATTATTTTATATTTATATCTCCAGACATGCATGCATGCATGCATGCATACATACATACATACATACATACATACATACATACATACATACATACATACATACATACATATTTTGAGTGTACCTGCTGGAAGCCAGGTTTTTCATGATGAACGTTGATTTAAACATATAAACAATTCATATTTCATAATATGTGTAGCTATATGGGAGGAGAATATTACATTAATTACATTCAACAATGTTAATGAAAACCTTGTGAATTTGAAATAAATGGTTACGTAAAGCAAGGGAATTTCAGTGTGCAGCCTAAATCAGTTTCAAAGCCTGAAATTTGTTAAAACATTGCAGAAAGCGTATCTTTAGGGTCCATGATTACGGTACGATTACAATTACGATAGCTACAGTATAGGTAGCATAGGCATAAGTTTGTCCTTCCCGGGAGCAGAAAATTGCAAAATACGAGCAGTTAAGAAAAAGGACAGTCTGTAATAATTACCTTAACAAAATGGGAAAGGGAACTCAGTGATTGGCTTCTGATATTATTTAGAACTATTAAGGTACAGTATGCTGCGAATCTCATGTTTCCCCACCACATCCTAACGGTGCTCTATCTTGGATTAAGATCTGGTGACTGTGGAGGCCAGTGGTGTAGGCTGAACTCATTGTCATGTTCATGGAACCAGGTTGAGATGATGTGTGCTTTGTGACATGGTGCATTATCCTGCTGGAGGTAGCCATTAGAAGATGGGTAGACTGTGGCCATAAAGGGATGAGCATGGTCAGCAACAAATACTCAGGTATGCTGTGGCATTTAAACAATGCTTAGTTGGTATTAAGGGGCCTAATGTGTGCCAAGAAAATCTAGATTTGTCAGACCAGGCAAGTTTTGCCAACATTTCTCTCCAGTTCCTTCCTTTCCTGTCCTGTCCAGTTAAGCTAGTGTAGCCTCACTTCCCTGTTCGTCCAGTTAATGAGCAGGTGTCAAATAAAGTTGTGTGTGTACGTGCGTGCGTGTGTGCGTTTGTGTGTGAGTTACAGTACCTCCACAGGAGACTAACCTTGTGCCTGCATGCGAGTCCTGACCAGAGCTAGGGGATAGCTTGCTAGCTGGCCGCAGGTGCTAGAGGTAGTGCCACAGGCAAGAAGGACAAACACTCCAGGGTCAGCACTGTCTGTGGCAAAACGCTGCAGCCAATAGTTTTTTAGGGTCTGACAATGTGGAGAAACAGAGAAAGAAACTCAGATCCTTCATAGAACAAAAATAAAAACTAAAGGTGATTGAGAAAATAATCCTCGCAAAAACATTTAAAGAACTTCAGACCTCATAGACAGCCAGGTCAATGCCAGCGTAGGGGATGATGCCCAGCATGTTGGGGATGTAGCCCTTGTAGAAAGCAGCAACACCTTCTTTCTGAAAAATGCGTTTGGCACAATCCACCATGCCAGAGTACTGTCCTGTTCTCCTCAAAGCTAGTCGTGTCTTCAAGACCTGCAAGGGGAGGTTTAGTCCAAACTTATAGAGACTTCAATTTTCATTTTCTTTCTAAATTGCCATCATAGTTCCTTTCATATTATCGAATTATCAACCGTGAAATGTCCTAGTTTGTCTCTCACCTCCATTGGGTAGATGCTGCTCTGAGCAATGGCTCCAGCCAGAGATCCTGCCACTAGCCTCTCAAAGATACCCAAGGTCTCCTGGTTACTCCCGATCAAACGTTTGATCTGACAAGAAACACAGCGCATAGGGAACACTGTGTGAGAAGACCTCAAAGTGTCCTAGGAATAATATAACTGTCACTTTAAATCAACAATGACAACAACCACTATTTAACTGCCCAGTGTTTTATTATTAGTGTGTGCCTTTTTAGTGTTTTTGTTGATGGATCTATAGAACATAAATCCCAAATTAGACTGCTGGCAATAAAACTGGCATATTCTATTCAATTATTTCATTTCTTACCACCAGATTACCAGCAAAATCTGACAAATGAACTCATGACATACACAGCAGTTTGCCTTAACTACAACACTGAAGGGGCTTTCACATAGGACACAATGTGAGCTGCGCTCGCCGCTTGGTGGAGTGCAGATGCAGAGCTGGGCCCTTTACATAGGCTGCGCTTAGTGTAGTGCACACATGCACGCTTTTGGGGCCTCTGTCATTACTTCGACAATAGGAATATTGTTTATGGTATTATTTTAAGTTCAGTTGGCCTGTATAAATTAAAACATAACAGTAATTACATTTATATTTCATGTTACAATATTATGTCTTAAGATCTTATTTTAATGACAGGGAATAGTCAGGAACATGTTGTGTAGGTAATATTTATTGGCCATTGGTCATATCGCGAATTTCAACTGCATTTAAACACACACCTGGTCTGCCCACTTGGTAGGAAACCTGTTTCTACGACAGGGATTTCCTTCCAATGTCCTGATAAACCCGTAATGATTGGTTATAGAGCTTGGGGAATTCGGACACCGTTAAAATCAGTTTCCCCTCCAAATTGCACAGAACTTTTGTGCGACTCCGAGGTCCACACACAGCTTTGCTCGGCGCAAATCCTGTGAGGAGCAACCAATACACACCAATGGCGTTTAGAGCGCAGCGCGCACCGTGTGCTATGTGAAAGCCCCTTTACACTTAAAGAGTTTGCCTTCAGAACAGCTGCATAACTTCTTGTGATGCTGCCATACCAGTGGCGGCAGGTCAACAGGGGGCGCAAGGGCACAGCACCCCACTGTCCGAGGAAAAAAAGGTTTTCATAAAATATTAGTTTTTTGTGTCTGGTAAATCATTGCAGTGTTTATCAAAAATATTTTCTTCTCATTTTGTCTTATTTCAGTAAATTCTGTTCATCTTGTTTCCTGTCCTGAGCGCATTTGCAGAGCACCCATACTGGCGACATTGCATTTAAAATGATACAGTTATTACATACTATTCACCTTGCTCTGCGTCTGATCTAATTAGCAAAATGTTTTCAGTGATAATAAAATTGCTGTCAGTTGGCACATGACTGTCCAATGATTTATTGATGGAGAACTTGCTGGTAACATTAAAAATCGCTGTCAGAGTTCTAAATTTGTTCCTAAAGTAAGAACAAATTCATGTAAGAATATATTGGTGCATCCCAAATTTCTGGTTACGATTTAATCATAGATCTGTTTGGCGCACTGTTTGTGAATAAGGCCCAATAAAAGTAATTGATTAAATAAAGCTTTCAAAATCTATATTTGTCTTCCCTTGTTTACCCACCTGTTCATATGCCATGAATTTGATAGCCGACTCTGGAGCAATTTTTATGACGTTGATTCCATTTCCTCTCCAAAGTGACCAAACACCTCCCTCCCGGATCATCTGGACAAAGCCACCAGCAATACGCATGCTGTTGCTTTTGGAAGAATGAACCTGGAACGTCCGGGTTAAAAAACATATTTAGCATTCTGAATTTAAAAGAGATTACATAGCATTTGGAGAGGATGCCTTACCTGCATCAGTACTTTCAGTCTATCAAGTGGCGCTGTACTGGTTCGGGACACTGCACCAGCACCGCCTCCAGCCACTAGGTGTCGCCACCACATGCCTGTTTTCTTCTCTTCTGCCGTGAACTCGTCAGGCACTAGCAAACTCTCCCCAACATCAAAAATCTGCAGACAAAGAAAATGTAGACATCAGGTCAGTTGAAATCTTGTAAAGATGAACCAATTTGTCAATTTTGTCGCAAGCTGTATTTTTTAGGTGGAACGGGTTCTTTTCACTCCAGATGCCAATAGCATTATATAACCACCTTAAATGTTTTTTTGATGATTGCTGGCCTGCTATTTCACCAATTCTTTCTATCAACCAAAATTGGGCTAATTGTGCTCAACAATCATTTGCCTTTGTGTGCAATAAAGTATTATTTATTTGTCGGTGTAAAATTCAGGCATAAATGCAACCTCTACTAAAAGTGACCAACTGAGTGAAAAGAAGCGTCGCTAACTATAGTGATGAGAGGGTCAACCATTTTTTGAGACTCTGTTCTTAACCTGTTATTCGGTAAAAAGAGTTGTTCGATTTTCTGACCCATCAAGTTTCAAATTTGATCAAGACTACATTTTGCTCAAGTTGGTGGATGAAATATTAGAGCTTGATAGGTTAACCGTCATTTGCCCCCCTGCAGACACAAAGAAAAGGCATATGTCATCACAGGCAGAGTTGTATCTCCTGTCAACACAACAGACTGAATACCTCATCTCTAAATCGCGACACGGGTTCTGTGAACATAGGGAAAAGGCTGGATGGATACTCGCTCATTAGCTGCGGCAAAGGACTGCAATCAACAATGAGCAAGGCTCAAAAAACACGGACAGCATAAAAATGAACTCAAACATACAGTCATTATACACCTCGGACTCCTCTGTTAGCCCATCCGCGCTGGAATGTTTTTTTCAAGACCCTGTGTGTCCCTTCTATAGACCCAGGGAGGGCTACTAGCCACTCGACCTCCTCAGAAAATGATCAGACCAACTCTCTCCTCTATTGCTCAGTCTTCAAAGAATCACTTTAATTTACTACCCTACCTCCAAATATGTGCCACGCAGTTACCTCTTTAATCCCCAAGAAAGACAAACCTCTTGAGTGCCGCTCATTCCATCCAATTTCTCTTAGAAACATGAATGCTAAAATCCTTGCTAAAGTTCTGGCGGGCCGCTTGGAGGGGGTTCTTCCCCCATCATACCACCTGACTAATCAGGTTTTATAAAGAACTGTTATTTATATATATATATATATATATATATATATATATATATATATATATATATATATATATAAAAATAATTTTATTTTTTACATCAGACACCTTTTGAATGTCCTTTACGGCCCCTCCCCACCCAGCGTGACAGGGGTAGTGCTCTCACTTGATGCTGAAAAGGCATTCAACGGGGTGGAGTGGGCCTATCTTTTTAGCATACTGGAGATGTTTAGATTTGGCAATAAACTCATATTATTGATCAAAATTTTATATACATCTCTAATGGCTGCCGTGCGCACTACAATAATCTGTCCACCTACTTTGAGTGCCAACATGGCACAAGACAGGGGTGTCCTTTATCTCCACTTAGATTTGCGGTTGCAATGAAACCACTTGCTCTAGCCCTGAGGCAAAATGCCGATATCAAGGGAATCCAGCGTGCAGGATTGGAGCATAATGTTTCGGGGACGATATGTTATTGTACTAATCGCAACACTTTCAGAGTGTCCCCAAGTTACTACTTACAGAATTTGGCAAAATATCTGGCTACAAAGTAAACAACCAGAAAAGCAAGCCATAGCCATAACATACAACATAACCATAAATATTTATATTTAGCTAACTATCAGCCTCTATCTAATCTGAGGCAGGATATAAAGCGCTGGGATCCCCTGTCTCTGTCTCTGGGTGGAAGAATTAAAAAATGTTAGATGTGCTGCCTAAATTTTGTACATATTCTAGCGTCTCCCGTTCTTTCTAACACAATCTTTCTTTTCCAAACTAAACTATCAGATATTAGCTTTTATTTGGAATAACATAACACCCATCCGTCCGTCCCCACCCACGTCATGGGAGGGGACGGACTTCAACTTCCTCCTTTTCCCGGCTCAACAAGCTTGTT
The DNA here is from genome assembly GCF_960531495.2 of Zeus faber. Lineage (NCBI taxonomy): Eukaryota > Metazoa > Chordata > Actinopteri > Zeiformes > Zeidae > Zeus > Zeus faber. Next base: position 5,116,654 of record NC_137204.1, read on the forward strand.
TTTTCTGGAGCCGCAACATTTTGAGCATGTTTTATATATACCCTATTTCCTCAAATAAAAACTGGTAAACAAGGCTGAATCTGACTCAGTGTGTTTTTGTTATTTTTTATTTCCTCCAGCATTACACTGCGCGCATCACGCCCCCCGTGACAGTTCCCAAGTTGATTTTCCCTGTGTTCTTTTCTTTTAGAGGAATTGTTTATTAGTTTCTACTTGTTTGATACAAACATTTTAAACCCAACTTAGGGATGTTCCGCCTTGGATCGGGACACTGGATTGCATAATAGAGAGAGCAATCTCTGGTCCACTGTGCGTCCCTTGCCTCCGAATGAATAAAATAATGCAAGTTTATTTTACACTTATTTTGAGGAGCATGGCACCCAGATAGCAGTTGAGGTAAATAAAAAAAGGGTCTCACTGTCTGATCTCTGTACTGATGGCAATTTTGCCTCCTTCAAACAGTTGGTGCAGAAATGTGATATTCTCAGATCATACCTTTATAGGTACTTGGAGCTCCAGAATTCTGTAGCCTCAAACTCAGTTTGCTTACTATCATGCCCTCCCACTTCTCTGTTGGACTCAATTTTTAATTGTTGATCAGTCACAAAACAGCTTATAAGCATAATTCACAAATTACTCAACACATACAATTCGCTGCCTTGAGACCTCCTTAATAATAATTGGGAAACAGACTAAAGATGAACCAATTTCAGAGGAAACTAGGCACAAAATCATACAGGGAATTTTCTCCTTTTCCATATGTCTTAGGCATGCTGTTATTCAATTCAAAATTGTCTGCACTGGTCTAAATTCCAACTTTCTAAGATCAAAGTCGACATAGATCCCACATGTGATCTACGTAGGAAGCCACTCTGCTGCACGTTTTGGAAATTTCCAAAGCTTTACACATTCTGGCAAACCATCTTCATGATGTTCTCTAGGATATATGGAAGTGCAGTAGAGCCGTCGCCATCCAGTGTCTGGTGTTGCCCCTCCGCTGGCCTTCTGCTCTCTCCTGGCCAGGAGACTGATATTGTTTAAATGGAAAGACCCTATTCCACTGACATATAGTCATTGGATCAGGGAATCCTTGTGCAGCCTTAAACTGGAGCAGATTAGATATACTGTAAGAGGGTCTACTAGGAAGCTGTATACTATTTGTCAGCCTTTCTTAACCTTTGAGGATATGGAAGCTGACAGCATGACAATGTAACCAATGCTATGTATAATGTTTATACTGTACGTGTATGTCCAGTATCTGGGGGCTGGGGGATTTATTTAAGTTTATTTTTCCAGTTGGTCTTGTTTGGACCTGTGATATTACGTCAAAAATAAAATAAAAAGACCTTGATCAAAAAAAAGACTACACACAAGACTACACAATTCCGGACCGAAACACCCAAAGGCGGAACGAGGACACCATGAGCCATGAAGACACAGAATCATTGTCAGAATCCTCCTTGCTATTTGACACTTGCTGTCACCAGAGGCACGCTGAAGGAGATGTCGGATACAGTTCTGAAAATCCATCCACCTGATGTACACAGTGGAAGTCACGACTGGCGATAACTTGCACATAGAGGTCATGGAAAATGCACTCACCAACCTACGGGATGACAACACTCCTCAAAGCCCAACTTAACAATCTCGAAGCCTACTCCCGCCGCAAAAACAAAGATTGTGGGAATACCAGGGGGAAAGGATAAGGGGGAGCAGGTGGAGTTGCTGCTCCACGAAGCAAACCGCGAGAAGCCTATGTGTCTCGAGCCGCACACATTGCATTTTGCAGTGTAATCCGATGAATGGAACTCACAGACCCCGTGATCCACCATGACGTGATCCATCAGCGGAATCATTTGGCAAGGTCTCTGGCAAGGCTATACAATAAACTGGGGTAAGAGTGATTTTATGTCTAAAAATATGGACCCAGGGCCTAGGCCTTACAATACCCAGAAATCCCAAACTTTATTTAAATGGAATTTTGCAGATATGGTAGATAAGCTGACATTAAACACTGAGAATTGGAGGATATCCCTGCCCTTATCCATGATGGGACACATTAATGAGATTACGATTTTTGGATCTATTTTAGAACTTGCCAATCTTCCTCGCTGCTGCTTCCCTCATGAAATTAGACTTTGGGATGCCCTGTGACAAGCGCACTCTGTGGTGCGAGTGTGTGCTCTGGGCTTGTGGCCGGGTGGGGAATCTCGCAGGTTGCCGCTTGGTGGGCCTTGCCTTCGAGCCTTGCCCGGTTCTGGCAGGGTGTTGGTCTGTCGGCCACGTGGCCCAAGCCCGGCTCCGCGCCTATGGTCTGTGCCTGGCGCCTGCGGCCCGGGTTCTGCACTTGTGGGTGCGTCTGCGGTTGTATGTGTGCGCTTCAGGGGTGCAGGGTCATTCTGTGCTTTCTGGGACTGTTTTGTGCACCTCTGGGTCATGCGTGGGTGTTGTTCTCGGCTTCCCTGTGGGTTGGAGGTTTGTTTGTGCATGGTGCTCAGAGTGTTCTTGCGGTTGTGGGGTGTCTGTAGGGCTCGTGGGTGGCTGCAAGGCCGCTACTTGGAGGCACAACAATATAACCTACAGCAATGAGTTGACTGACCTGTCACTCTGGTGCCAGGACAACAACTTCCTCCTGAAGATCAGCAAAACTAAGGAGCTGATTGTGGACTTGTGGACAACCGAGGACGCATACGCCGTTGGTGATTAATGGGACTATTGTCGACAGTGTGAGCAGCTTCAAGTACCTGGGAGTCAACATCACGGAGGATTTAACATAGACTTTAGCAGTGTCTTTACCACCTCAGGGGGCTGAAGAAATTCCGGGTCTCGTGAGGATCCTCAAGTCCTTCTACTCTGGAGCAGTGGAGAGTATCCTGACAGGCCACATCACTGCCTGGTTTGGGAACTGTACTGTTCAGGACAGGCAGGCCCTGCAGAGGGTGGTGCGAACGTACCACTGGAACTACCCTCCCCTCCCTGCAGGATTTATACACCAGGAGGTGTAGTAGCAGAGCCCGCAGGATCATGAAGGATCCTCACCACCCCAACAACGGACTGTTCCAGCTGCTGCGGTCAGGCAAGCACCCCCGCAGTCACACAGCGAGAACAGAGAGACTGAGGCGGAGTTTCTTCCCGCAAGCCATAAGAACTGTCAATGCTGACCTCACCAGGGGTCTTCACTGAGACACACACATAGGCCCCACTACGTACCGTTTGTGGACAACTTCGGCAACTTCTTGAACCGTCCAAACGTCTTCAGACATGATGGGAGTTCATCCAAACATTCAAGGATCACGCCTCCTCGCCTTGAACATGGAACTTACGCTGAAATCTTCTGTTCGCTGCTGATGTTTAGTGAGTCTGATCCACTCTGACATTAATGTCACTCTGCCCTACAAATTCCTGTAATTATAAACCATAGACCGAAATTATGTAACGTCCCTGTAACATACAGGAATCTAAACAATTTACTACCGGTTCGGACTCAAACTCTCAGAACCCCGCAAAGCCATGCACACAGAACAACAAAAATGTCTATTAAACGTAAAGTCACTAACTTACAAGTCATTTTTAGTTAAGGAGCTTATAAGTGCTCATAACCTGGATTTCGCTCTATTGACTGAGACCTGGCTGGATAGAAATGGCTCAGTCACACTCATTGAGACAGCACCTTCTAATTTCAAGTTCATCCAAGCCACTAACGCTGACCAGAGAGGCAGTGGAATAACTGCTGTCTTCTCTGATATCTATACCTATCTATATATTTATCCACCATCTAGAGATGCTCTCCACTGAAAAATGTGAGGAGTTCGCTACATTCTTCAGTCACAAAATTATGGCTTTAATAATATAATTATCAGACAGAATATTAGTGCCTCAACCTCCAGAAATGAACCTACCCTTCAGTTCCCCAGTAATATGACTGCTGCCATGTCTCATTTTGTCCTCTTAGACATAAAAAGACGATATTGTTGGTCAGCTCAGGTCCTCCACCTGCTGCCTGGACCCGCTCCCGACCACATTTTTTAAAACATTTTTTAACTGCCTAGCACATGGGGTATTAGAAATGTTAAATGGCTCTCTTCAATCAGGTATATTCCCTGCAGCATTTACAACAGCTGTCATTAAACCACTCCTGAAGAAGAGCAATCTCGGTGCAACAGTTATTGCCAACTACTTGAAAAAAACAGTTTACCTTCAGCTTAACAACTATCTAACCTCAAAAAGCCTTTTAGACACCTATTAATCTGGCTTTCGAACCTCACCATAGCACAGAAAAAGCACTTATTAAAGTTATGAACGATCTACACATAAACACTGATGCTGTTCTTCTGCTCCTGGATCTCAGTGCTGCCTTCGACACTGTTGACCATCAGATTTTATTAGCAAGATTACAAAAATGGGTCGACCTATCTCGCCCGGTTCTAAATTGGTTCAAAACCTACCTACAGGACAGGAAGTTCTTCGTGTCCATTGGAGATTTTGTGTCAAACAAAGTGGATATTGTATGTGGAGTGCCCCAAGGTTTGATTCTGGGACCATTATTGTTTAACCTCTATATGCTTCCACTGGGACAAATTGAAAAGAAACACAAAATAAATTACCATAATTATTCAGATGATTCACAACTGCACATATCCCTATCTCCTGATGACCTACTCCCCATACACTCCGTCACTCAGTGTATTAATGATATTAATGCATGGATGTCAAAGAACTTTTTACAACTGAACAAAGACAAAACAGAAATGCTCATCTTTGGGGCAAAGGCTCAAAGACAGAAAATTGCAGCTCATCTTAGTTCTCTGTCCCTGGAGAGCAAGAATGAAGCCAACAATCTGGGTATAATCATAGACAGCTATCTAATTTTTAAGAGCCACATAAATGAAATCACAAAATCAGCCTTCTACCATCTAAAAAACATTTCAAAATTAAGAGGCTTCCTGTCAAAAGCAGACTCCGAAAAATGAATCCATGCAATCATAGCAAGTAGATTGGACTACTGTAATGGCCGATTCACTGGCCTCCCGAAATAGTCTTTTTGTCTTCCTGTCAAAAGCAGACTCCGAAAAATTAATCCATGCAATCATAACAAGTAGATTGGACTACTGTAATGGCCTATTCACTGGCCTCCCGAAATCATCTGTGCAGCGGCTACAGTTAATCCAAAGTGCGGCTGCACACGTTCTCACTGGGACAAAAAGTTTGAACATATCACACCTGTTCTTAGATCTCTACATTGGCTCCCTGTCAAAACTAGAATTGATTTTAGGATTCTGCTACTTGTATATAAAGCTACAAATGGCCTTGCACCTGAGTATATAAAAGAAATGCTAATTATACAAAAACCAGCAAGAACTCTCAGGTCCACAGGCAGTGGTCTTTTAACTATCCCTGGTACCAACTCTAAAGCAGGAGAAGCTGCCTTCTGTATCTATGACCCAAGTAAATGGATCACCCTACCAAGGGACCTGAGAGAGGCCCCCACACTGAATACTTTTAAAACCAGGTAAAAAACCTGTTGTTTTTTGTTGCTGCTGCTATTTCTGTTGCTGTTGTTTCTGTTGTGATATTACAGTGAGAGGATCATAAGAAGGGTGTGTTTTCGGAGAGATAGTCAAAAGGATCTCTCTCCCGAGGTCAGAATGAAAAACTTGACCCGTAATTTAGGTACGCTAATTAAAGGACCCTGACTGGACTAAGATGAACAGTGCACACAGTTGAAATTTCCGATTCTGGTGAGGGCTACCACTTCCAGTCCCGGTGACGTCTTTGCTCTGCGTTACTTCGTTGAGATGAGATGGTATACACTGTTGACTCAATTAAGATGAGAAGATTTCTGGTTCCGGTGAGAGCTACCACTTCCGGTTCCGGTGACCTCTTCGCTTGTGCGCTGTTGCTGCTACTATTGCTGCTGCTGTTTTCTGTTGCTGCTATTGTTTCTGCTGGTATTGTCGTTGCTGCTGCTACCCTTATACCTAAACTTAACCATCCACCGTAACTGGATTAAGATGAGATGGTGCACACAGTTGAAATCTCAGTGTCTGGTGAGGGCTGCCACTTCCGGTTCTGGTGACACCATTGCTGTGCGTTGCTTCCCTGAGAACTGTTGACTCAATACAGATGAGATTTTTGGTTCCGGTGAGAGCTACCACTTCTGGTTCCGGTGAGGTCTTTGTGTGTGCGTTGCTGTTGTTGCTCCTGCTTTGGTTTTGCTGTTGTTGCTGCTGGTGTTGCTGCTATTTCTGTTGCTGTGGTTTTTTCTGTTGTGATATTACAGTTAGAGGATCATAACAAGGGTGTGTTTTCGGAGAGAGAGAGTCAAAAGGATCGCCCTCCCGAGGTCTGATTGAAAACTTGACCCGTTACATAGGGACGCTAAAGGACTGTGACTGGATTAAGATGAGATGGTGCACACTGTTGAAATTTCCGTTTATGGTGAGGGCTACCACTTCTAGTTCCGGTGACGTCTTTGCTGTGCTTTACTTTGTTGAGATGAGAAAGTGCACACCGTTGACACACTCATAGGTTCCACTGCCTTTATGTACTGTATGTTGCATTCTGTATGAATGTACTGGGTTTATGGCATACTGTGCTGTATTGCTGTTAGCTGTTGTATACTGTACTGTATATCTCAACACACACTACCTCACTTTATTCACATGCCACTACTGCACATTTATATATACATAGTAGTCTATTTCTTTTATTTCTATTTTGCATTCCCACTTAGTATATTACCTTTTTTACTCCCTTATATTCTATTTACTAACTGAATTATGTTTTAGGAATCAGTTAATTTAGTTAGTTAGTTAAATTAGTTAGCTATTGTGTCAGTTAGTACTTCTTGTGCATAATCTCCGGGTGCAATGCAATGTCATTTCACTACATACATGTATGTATGAGACAAATAAACATCTTGAATCTTCAACTCTGTTGTGTGTGCACCCGCCCACCAGCAGATCTCGACCGCTCCAATATGGTGGACGCACAGACACATAAGGTGAGAGTTGACGACTGAGCAGATCGCATTTTATTATATGTAGAAGACAAGACATAGGTAGTAATTTGCCTTTTACTACCAGCGTTCCCCTCTGGCAAAAAAGCATCTGTTTTTCTGCACTTAAAAAAGCGCAGTCTGGGGATATAATGCTCATGACTAAAGCCCATCTGCAGAAGTCCACTGATGTGGGAGACCTGGGCTTACCTGTATTCAGGCGTTATTACTGGGCAGCAAATGCCAGGGCTCTGACCTATTGGCAATGGGGAAACCCAGGAGAAACCAAATGGTTAGACACAGAACTATCAGCAGCAACCAAATCCTCCCTCTCTGCATTGTGTTTTTCTAAAATAGAATCCCCAAATAGATTAATTGGCACGGAAAGGGGACTCTTGACCGTTGGTGATTTATATATACAGAAACACTTTGCATAATTTCAACAGCTGGGAATGACTTTTAACATCCCTAATTCACACAATTTTAGCTCCCTCCAAATATCCCAAAGGACTCATTTAATTAAGTCCTGCAACTTCCTCTGTAGCCACCGACCACTTCAAGAGGCTTGGGCCAGTGAACTGGATATAGAGTTGTTGGATGAAATCTGGGAGGAGGGATTATCTTTAATCCATACTTGTTCAATCAATGCAAGGTTTGAACTGATACGATATACTATAAGGCATAGACAGAATCTGTCCTACAATTTATGCACTGTGTGACAAATGTAAACATCTTTTTTTAGCTTAGTCCTCTCTTGCATCAGAGATATTTGAAGGGCTTTATAAGATATTGTAAAAAGACATTGTTCCTGAACCTGATACTTGCTGCCATTGGATGCTCAGACACTGCCCAAGGACTCATGTATGAAGAACAAATGGCTTTAATGCTTGGAACGGTTGCATTCATAAAATCATCCTACTGGACTTTAAATCATCCTCCAATCCCTGCTCCAGAAATGCTGTTTTATTTCAGTTTTTTATACATGGGTTGTTTAACTGTTGTGAATGTGTTGTATTCAACAACTTCCTCCTGAAGATCAGCAAAACTAAGGAGCTGGTAAGGTATGCATCTTAAAACTGAAGATAAAATACTTAAATAAATAAAATAAAAGTTGTTGGGCATTTAGCTGGGCTGCTTGATAAAAATTATCTCAGGGCCAGCAGCTCCAATGGAAAACATTGTCATTGACTACCCCTGGGTGGCTACCAGCTGTTAGCAGTATGGAAATATGCAATTTAATCTAGTAAACTATCATTCTTCTGTACCTCAGAATTTCTATCTCTAGCGGCTCAGTGTCAGGTATAAATTTGGCTTTAATGCTATGAGATATGCAAAAACATAATACAGTATATGCACAGTTTAAAAGACCAAGATTACTGTAGAACATAAACATAATGTAACTGACAAATTAGTGATTGCAAAAGCCATGGCCATAAAATGGACGCTCAACCACTCAGGGTTGTCCACTATAATAAATGGCTATTTTATTGGAACTGTGTAGAAAAGAGTTAAGAATTATTTACGCTTAAGGGGAAACAAATTGTTAAGCATACTTATGTAAAAAAAAAAACAACAAATATTGTTAGAACTGATAACTATGTACCGTGGAGTGTTTCCAGTGCAGGATAATTTCAGGAATGTTATCAGCCGGGTGCAGGAGGTGGTAGTCCCTCCACTCATTCCAGTTGATGGTCATTGTGCCATTTTTATCCATGCTATAGATGGGAAAAAAAAAATCATTGTATTAAAATTTTCAGTAGGAAATAATTTGACAGCTTTGTGTTCTATTTCCCTTTGTGGAGGGTTCAAACAACGTGCTGACATGCAATTAAATATAGGAACTACATATTTATTTTAATTTGGAGCAGACCTGGGATCCACTACTGAAACTAACCATGTAATTTCCTTGTTTTATCGATTTAGGATTTTTCCCTATTGTTTAATAATACGGTTTCCTTGGGGGGGGGACTACATTTAACAGATGCATTGAAGAGGTGTGAAACAGGCGGAGCAGGCAGACTATTAGACCACCACTTACATGATAGGGGCCCAGATATGACCCCTCCTTATTCTGATATCAGCAAGAGAAAGGGGAAGAGGACAAGGGATAGAGACAGACAAAGAGGTTAGAGGAACCAAAAGACAAAGGAGGAACCAAGACAAAGAGCAGATCCAGACATGAGAACAGCACCACACTTTCTATAATTCAGACCAAAAGATTTTTAACATGGATCATTCTGGCATGACAAAATGAAATTAAAGGACTTTCAAGTGCCCTTTTAAGCATTATTTTTTTCAATTTGAAGAGCTTCACACAAAACAAATCAAAATTGTATTTCATTGTATTTAACGACAATACAATATAGTCTTCATCTCATTGTTTATTATTTATATTTGTATATGCTGTAAAAAAAATACACACACAAATATACAGTATATACTGATGTCATCCATTGTTCCATCCGTATGTTCAATGTTGTTGTTACACTAATCTCTGTCGCAATGTAGCTTGAATGTTATTCTCCCTTGTAAGTCGCTTTGGATAAAAGCGTCTGCTAAATGACTAAATGTAAATGTAATTATAAATGTCTATCTTTGACCATTCTGGATTAAATTTACATTTCCCTGGAATAATCTGTGTTGGAAAAATGATTCCGGAAAAAAAATTATGATTTGGATAACAAAACCCGGGGCAATATCACAGGCTTTCAATCGTGTCATTTTTCAAGGACTTTTCCAAGCACTTCAGCAGAAAAGAGGGTATTTTCAAGGTATTTCAGTACTCAAATTTCTGAGGACCAAATTCCAGCACCTGAGGACGTGGTAAGAGTACTGTTTTAAGTATTACAAGATAGGCTGTCTAGAGACACTAATTAAGGCGGTGCTTCCCAACCTTTTTTCAGCCACGACACACTTTTTAGCACTGAAATTATCAGGTGTCTGGTAGTGGTTTCACCAACTAGTCAACCACTATGACCACTAGTCAGCGCTGTTGGCAGCAGTTGACTATTTTTTGTCAATGTCACCAGATTTACAATAATTATTGTATTAGTAAAATAATTTATAAATAATATGTCTTTACATTTATATCTTAATTAATGTTTTCCTAATTAATTTAATTAACAAAATACAATTGCCAATATTTTTTGGAAACAGGTGTAGCCAGGGCATATCCGGGCCAAGACTTCCTCTTCTGTGCGCCCGTCATTGTTTACACACCGAATTGTTTCACAAGTATAAGTAGTATATTTTAAAAAAAAAGGTAAATAAAAAAAAATAATAAAATGTCCCCTTGAGAGGGTAGAACAGAGTACCGGCAGCTTGTTAGAGCTGGTACACGCTCCATAAGAGCAGTTAACATTATGGATATGATTTGGATTGTGATATCAAAGATGAGATAATAATGTCAAACATGATGCTGTGATATGGTAGGTAGAATTAGGAAAAAAGTCTGATTAGAGAACAACGTACAGAGCGGACACGGACACAGTGGGTGGAGGAGAGAGACGCACTTGCAGACAGTAGTGTTGAAAAGTGCCTTTTCAACTCTAACGGCTCCCAAGCATTTATTTTATCTATGAAATTGTTTTAAATATTGTTTATATTTATTCCACTACAAAAAAACCCCATTATTTAGAATGATTAAATGTGACTGGACTCAATTAACATCCCCTAAAATAAATTACACAATTATAATGAAAACAAAAAAGCTTTTAATGAACAAAAAAAACACCTATCCTATTGTTTTAAATCAAATGTCATATTCTTAATATTTTTCTTTAGGAATATTTTTCTTCTTCTAGCGGAGTGTAGAGTATTTGAATGGTTCAGTTAGAATTCTCATTTAGCTTTGTTCACTGGAGAGATCTATACCTCTTAATAGTCATTGTTTATTAGAAGATTGTGTTTAGCAAGGTAGATTTTTTTTGGGGGGGGGGGGGGGGGGGTGATACGTCCCCCTCAATATTTAGAACACGTGCATTTGTACCCCCCCCGCATTAAAAAAAGTTTGGTGTTTTCCTTTACATAAATAAAGATATTTACATGACAATTTCATGCAGAAAAGGCACAAATTAATGCATAAGAATTCACCAGAATGGAGGAAATTAAGTGTTGGATGCCCAAAATTTCCAGGAAAAATAGAAACGAACCCAACCCATATATACAGTATATATTATAATGTGTACATATTATACCTTATTTCTTGTAATTGTGACTTATTAATTGTATGGTTTTAGGAGGATTTAGATGTATTTTTAATACAACACAGACAATTAATTCTATTATATAATTATAGATCCCAGAATCGCGATTGTGGCGCCGCCCCTTGCGGCCGCCTGCGCGAGCGCCGCGTGTCGAATGCGCACATTACAGTATTTTTCGAGCTTATAGAGCTTGTGCGCAATCACCGGGTGTCATGACATTTCACTGCATATATGTACAACCCTATATGTATGTATGTGACAAATAATCTCTTGAATTTGAACTTGTAGGTTAATAAACTATAATAATCGTCCAAATCCCTGTTGGTTTTATTTATTTTTTAATGAGCTTACATTTTCCATTTCTGACAAGTAAATTTTGCTATCAGCAAAGTAAGGGTTAGGATTAGCTGAAGGGCAAGTAGCGTAAAAAGCTTAATGTTAAGCCCTGTTCTGTGTGTACATTTGTGGGTTCTAATGTGTGAGAACGAGTCATTAAAGGCTAAAAGCGAGAGCAGCATGCAAAGGGGATCACATTGATGTTATAAAAGGAAAGTTAAAGGAAATTAAATGTAAATTGCTAGAATAGGTATCATGGTAACAAAACACATGTGGATACAGGTGAGACACAGGCCCTATAAAACTGGCATTAAAATGCATCTTGAGTGATGTGATCACAAGAGACAGCTCTAAGATCCGATCGCTCAGACCACATTCGGAGATGGTCTGGGCCACATATGGCCACATTCTCAGTGCATACACCAATGTGTCCTGGGCCACATTGTAGAACTGCCTACTCAACTGACATCCCCTGTGTATGCAGAATAACATACTCATTCTGTTTTTTTTTTTGTTAAATTAAGAAACAGAAATAAAAATACATCTCAAATAAAAACGTATTTTTTTTTGTTTGGAGACAAGGAACCGGAACGTGCAGTGGCAATGAGATCGCTCCCTCTCCATTACGTAGTGATCCAATACGGAACAGGACAGTCTCTTAGTTGTGTTTAAAAAATGTTTAATACCAATTCTCTAAAATCAAAACACAGGAAAACCAACGCAGCATGTACATGCATCGCTGTCTAGAGGAGTAAAAACTCCACTCCAATTCTCTGAGTTATGTTCACATTTTTAATTTTCCATACAAGTAAGAAAATAAAGAAACAATCTGTTCAGCCTGAACCCTGTGCTGTGTACAGTACACACGGCACCAAAATTTCAGTTTGTATCGTTTTGATTTGGCCTGTACACCGAGGTCTTCGCAATAAGTCCTTGCAAACAGAAATGATGTTTTCATTTGCATATAGAGCAGGGAAGTGAGATCCGATCACAAGTGGTTACTTGAGACGCATGTGGAAACGCATTCTAATGCCAGGTGTGAACAGATGTACTTAGAGCTGTCCACTTGTGATTGGATTACCCAAGACGTATGTTCAAGCATCATGCGAGGTGTAAACAGGGCCACACACACACACACACACACACACACACACACACACACACACACACACACACACACACACACACACACACACACACACACACACACACACACACACACACACACACACACACAGAGTTTAATCAAATATGATATGCATTTTTGAGTGCCGTGGATGTCAGCAACATCATCACCTTTTCAGAATCTTTTCAGCCTGTTGCTCAGAGATGTTCACCCCCAGGTCACGGAGAGACTGCATGATTTCTTGTGAGTCAATTCGCCCTGGGACACAGGAAACAGATCAAACAGTCACTTGTTTTCATGATTTCTTCTGTATCAGTATTTATTTTTTACTTTAGAGTGGTTAATAGTCCTTTGTAGTAGGTTTGCTCACCATCATTCTTCTTGTCTAGACTCTTGAAGACCAGTCTAAGCTTCTTCTCATGATCTCTCAGATAATGCACAAACTCCTCAAAGTCCAACTGTCCATCCAGGTCCTTGTCTCCTGCTTTCACAATTTTCTGTGAATAGAGAAGGGGGCAATTTCAACTAGAGAAAAGTGTTAAGGTTTGTGATAAATTTGCCTTCAAAGGGAGACTGTGAAACCTACCTTATGAGCAATGCAATTATACAGCTAATGTGCTTGAATCAAGCATCAGGGTCCTATACTTATACATCCAAAATCTTTGGAATCTGACAATTGTTACACATGCATGTCATTTGATTTTGTTTAAACAAAAGGGTAAATTCCTGAAAAAAATCGATTTTAAATGTTTGGGCTAAAATAACTAACTTAATCTGTTTATTTTTGACGTAGAGAGATACTAAAAGTAGTAATCTATTGCAAAAACAGAGTGTTAAAAAACTAACTGGATAAGGTCAGTGTCTGTGTGTAGATAGTCCAATTAACGGGCTACATGGTCCATGGCACATGGATATTTCTCTGCCAGAAAGCTTCTACCACAATCCAGAGCAATGCTGGCATGGAGTAAAACAAAATAAATTGATGTCCTTGAGTGGCTCAGTCACAGTCCTCACCCTAACCCCATTGAATATCTGCGGCAAGACCCCAAAACAGCTGTCCACCGATTACAAAAAACTATTTAGGAAGGTTAATAAGGGTAAAAAATAGGTTAATTATGCATTATAAATATGTGAATATAGGCCAGGATTAAAATATAACGCAAAATTGTATTTTATTTTGTTATTTGTTTCTTTATCCACCAAGGGGTCAGTCCTTTGGCTGAAAAAGATTGAAGAAATTCCCAGGCTTCTTGCAATACTGTCTCAAATACTTCTCAATGCTTTTTGACAATTGGAGTTTTCTCTTTTTATTTATGTATTAATTTATTTTCAAATAGAATTGAATATTTGAACAAGGTTCTCACACGATAAAGAAAGACAATCCCTGATGTTACAATTCTCCATTTCCTCTCCAGCAAGTAAGTATTGTCCCTCGCTGAAAAAGGATAAGCCTTTTGGAGAAAGTCCTGGAACTGGAGAGCGGACCCTAACCCAAGACATGCACATGCTGTAGAAGAAAACGTGATTCATCAGACCAGGCCACCTTCTTCCATTGCTTCATGGTCCGGTTCTGACGCTCCCATGCCGATTTTAGGCGCTTTCGGCGGTGGACAGGGGGCCGCATGAGTACTCTGCGGCTACCCAGCCCCATACACAGCACAGCTGCGATGCCGGGTTCTGACACCTTTCTATCATAGCCAGCATTAACTTTTCAGCAATTTGTGCTACAGTAGCTCCTCTGTGGGATCGGACCAGACGGGCTGGACTTCACTCCCCAGGCACATCAATGAGCCCATGGGCGTCCATGACCCTATTGCCGGTTTTTGTAGGTACTAACCACTACATACCGGGAACAGCCCACAAGACCTGACATTTTGGAGATGCTCTGACCCAGTCGTCTAGCCATCACAATTTGGTCCTTGTCAAAGTCACTCAGATCCTTACGCTTGCCCATTTTTCCTGCTTCCAACACATCAACTTCAAGAACTAACTGTTCACTTGCTGCCTAATATATCCCACCCCTTGACAAGTGTCATTGGAACGAGACGAGCAATGTTATTCACTTCACCTGTCAGTGGTTTTAATGTTCTGGCTGATAGGAGTACATTAGGTAAACATGCTTGTCAATTTAAAATACAAAGTAATGTTCTCAATACTAAATAAGTCCATCTATTTAGCATTCAATTTGTAGTGGCAAATCATCAATTTCCAAAGTAAATGCACTCATTGCCAAAGCAAAAAGGGGCTAATGGTGGCACAGGACACTACAGGACTTTGTTTGCATTTCGCCAGTCGAATTTCAACAGAAATATATTTAATAACCCAACAATAAATTGCAAGACAAACAAGCAAAATCTCAGTCCATAACAAACAAACAAAACAATGTTTTGTGAATAAACTCAACAAATTGTATATTAATAACAATTCTGTGAAATCTGTGGCTGTATTAGTTTAAAACATTAATGTAACAATACTTTATTTAGAACTAAATTACGTGATCTGGTATCATCATGTTTTGTTTCCCCAGCTATTATCCAGGCTTGTTCATTGCCTCAACTTCAATAATAAAGGGAAGGTGAAATATAGCCAGTATAATCCTACCTGTTTAAAATCCATAGGAGGTGCCACCATAATTAATACAGGGGCCCTCTTAGGGGAAGCATCACTAAGGAACTTTTGTTTTTCCTTATTGAAAGAGGAGATGTCAGTCTTTCCCTGGAGACAACCTTCCTCTCTGAAGTTTTCAGGACCATCTGAATTCATGCCCTCCGGTGAGTTATCTTCAACGGGCATGCAATCTGCCCTACCAAAAAAAATCCGGAGCAGGAAATTCAAGATGTTGTGCAGCATCTTCAGTCAGGGATGTACGCCGTTGGTTGTGTGTGTAACGGGCGTGGAGTAATAAGTAATCCTCTCCAAATCGCACATGCAGATATACAAAATGACTTAATTGTGGTAGTCTGTTGATCTTAAATTGCAAACCAGCATAGCTACTGTGAAAAGGTCAGATAAGTCAGAGGACAAATATAGTTACTGCGGAATAGGTGACAAAATTTTGGCCACTTCCTTCCACGCCACTATTTCAGGTCAGGTAGTCTTTCCTCTTCCTTCTTCCATTAAACCATTTCTTCTGCCAACAAAAATGTAGCGGAAACAACAAAACAAAATGACAATCTTTTGACTCGACCAACAAAGATAGGTATTCCAAAGAAACCCCTTATGTGCAAATGATGCATTCAAGCTAAGAAGTGAGCAGTATTTCAAATTCCATACTAAAATATCCAGCCTCAAATATCTTGCCTGGCAGAAGAAGCATTAAGAGACCCTGTATCCATCCCACTTTGCCAGGTTTGACATCAGCAGCAGAGTAATGCAGCAAAAAAAAAAAAAAGAGCCTCAAGAAACCTGCAGCCTCACTGCGGCCATGCGCCAGCCAATCACCGTAGCCGATACTGCCAGGCCACACTGTACAGCCAATAGAAGCTAGGACAGCAGTTGGATTTTAATCAACCTGGCGTTTAAATTCCGACTAGAAGAAAGCCCCCCCCTCCCCGCCCAGCGACATTTAAATGTATAACACGTACAGTTTAACTTAGATTCGTCACCCTAAAATAAATGCGAAATATGTACGTGAATACTGCAAAACACCAAAATATATATATTTTTAAGAATTACGTTTACAGCATTTATACTTACCACACTGGCAGTTTAGCAATTTGAAACTGAAATGTAAACTCTTTGTAGTGTGCCCCATGTCATTCTCTACTAGCCTACGTATTGCTATGATCAAACAAAAAAGAACAGACTCACGGATCCAGTTATGTTTTGCAAGTAAAGCATAATACCACATTTGAAATTTGAATAGCTAAAAAAAAGTTAACTTTATTAATAATCTCGAAGTCACACACACACACACACACACACACACACACACACACACACACACACACACACACACACACACACACACACACACACTTATTTTCAGTACCAAAGGCAAAAATCGAAATCACATTTTAAAAAGCATGGGCATCAATTTGAAACAGTCACCAACTTGAATTTACATTTTAAAAAAGGTGGTGAAATGTTGAAACGGCTTGCAGTTGCAGGTAATTTTATCTTCTTTACATGCAACAAGCATACAACTATGCAGTGAAATTATTAACGAATGATAATTATTAATGAGCCGCTTCCGGTTCGTACCTGGAATATATAAATGCCAAAAAGTTGTTTTTACTTCCACAATATTTAGTTATATTAAATCCACGGACTTACCCTGAGTTCGTGTTCTGTGCGGTGTACTCCTAATTTCTTTAGCCCAATTGTCAGGTCGTTGACACATATCCCACCGTCCCCGTTAACGTCTAAGACTTGGAACAACACCTTTAACCTGTGCTCCTGCTCGCCACACAGCTCACAGGGATGCGGTGATTGACAGGAGTCGGAGTCCATGGTAGACGTTAAAGGCCGATAAACGGATTCGTTTGGAAAACCGGATTCGTCGTCCGCCGCAGGTCCCCCTCCGCCACCCGGGTCGACTCCTCCGTGGGCCTCGGCTGAGCGGCATTGACAGAAAACCCTGTTAAGCAAAGGGGCAATTCCAGAGCCGTGTTGCATAGTGGGGTTTAGTCTTCCCAAGACATTTTAAATACTTGGGAAATCTCAATGTAGAAGTTAATCCAAATGTGGAGTCAGCGGGCAATAGTCCGTGCATTAAAGAAAAATGTGTGAGGTAGACGGATGATGCTGATGATGCGGTGTTGTCCAGCCCTTCTTCCACGTCACATGTCCACGTAGTTTTTACATGTGTTTTGAAAGGCGAATCCCGACCGTACCTGAGCCTAGCTAACACGCGAGCATTGCCATAGCCGTTTACAAAGTACTCTCGGCCCAAAAATATGTCAGCGAGTAAACTACTTTTGTAAACTGGAGAGCTAGCTAGATAGCGTGTTTTTACGTCGTCCGAAGTCAAATGGGAAACTGGGCCGCGGTACACATCGTTAAAAAAAAAAACCCGCTGTCTTTCAACATGAAATGTTGCAGTTTGAGTACCGCCGGTGCCGGTTTGTTAAGGGACCCATCTAACCGGCATTTCCCCCCCCATGAAAGGTCAGCCCCCCGGAAACACGTGTGTTCAGATCTCGTTCTACAACGCGAGAATTAGCCTACAGCAGCCTATCACAATGCGCGTCGACATGTTTGGCACAGGTACATATAGCTCTACGATGAACCGTGGACATGCGACGTTAGGGGCTGCACGTCAGACGCCGACGCGGGGCTCACTCTGGTGAAGCGCGCTGTGCGTCACAGGGTGAGGTAAGCCGACACGTCACTCGTGTCGGCTTACCATAGTCACGTGACCGATGACGTCCGAATCTTCGAACGCGAGCGAACTGCTGTACTAGAAGTACAGCGTGGCTGGTTTGAGCTTCTGGCGCGATCCCATGCCGACAAAAGAGGTTTATTTGATACATGATAGGTGATAGATGTTTGTGGAAAAAGTACTGGCGAGAATAGATCAAGATGAATGAATCATCTTGATCTATTCAGACAGAATAGATAAAGAGAAAGATATAGGCTAGATTAGGCTGATATAGATGAATTGTAAATAAATGAAATTATACAATAATTTTGCCCTGTTGCACAAGCACATTTCCCATATCCCCTGTGATGCATTGCCCCATTGTCTTTTCCCAACTTCACATGTATTTGTCAAACACTGGTGACGAAATGTTTTATATTCTCCTTTGATAACTCCATCACATGAAATACTAAAGATAATACTTTATTAATTCCCCGGAAATTGAAATTCAGGTGTTACAGCAGCAAACTAGTGCAAGTCAAGAAAGGGATAAAAAATAAATAAATGAATTTAAAGAATAAAATAAACGTAAATTGCGAAGGAAAAACGATAACACGCGTATAAGGTCTATGCTACTCTGTAGAAGTTTCAATATATTATGGCTTATACTGCTTAAATGCTGATTTTATTGAAACAAATAACTCAAATGGCCTCATTATACAAGGAATTTAAACATTAATAAAGAGTTGTTATTTATTTATTATGCATATATATACGCAGCACTTGAATAATTGAACGCGAATATCAGCAGAACAAACAGAAAACGCGAAGGGTTCTTATAGCTTTTTATTGCGCACATGAGATTATATCTCTGAAAGCAACGAGCCGTTGTGCCAGTGCCCCGTCTGCAGACCACCAGGTGTCACTGCGTTCTCCGTTTCCCCCAAAGCTTCACGGGACTTCGCCTTCCCATCACTGTTCAATATAACTTGATCAATATTTTTCATGGCATGCCGTGGCTGCAATAAGTAACTCGGGTAATGGCAGGTAATAGCCGATGGCCGACATATAAACAAACAAAAGCACACAGCGCGCTCACGGCGGAAATTTCTTCCGGCAGGGACGGCGAACGTTGGGTGAAGTCTTCAAGGGACACGATATGTATAATTCGAACGATTGAGACTTTTCAACAATAACCATAACCATTTAGACTGTTCATGGGAAAGTTCAGACGAGAATAAAAAGGACACTCCACGTGGAATTTCAAAGTTAAGGCCCTTCAAAAAAAAAGTTTATTTGTCAGATGCTCAGTATAACACAGGGTCATTCTGTGAGATTCTTGTGACAAGCCAAGCGACAACTACGTAAAAGGTGTTAGAAGATATTCAGTTGTTAAAAAGAAAAGTCTACATAATAATAAAGAAAAACACAATAATAGAACATTAGTAACAGTATAGGGGAATGTAAAAATGGGGAATATGTCATGTATTCTGATGGTTGTAGACAGCGTATGACTGGACAATAAGAATATGAATAAAGTGGAGGTGTGCCGATGAATGGGTCATTTACAATGAATGTGCAATTGACAAGAGCATATGTAAAATTGTTCATATGTCATCAATATGATCAGTAGCTTAGTATTGCTGGTTAAGGAGCCTGATGGCCTGGGGGATAAAAACTGTTTGAGTCTGAATCTTTAATTGTCACACAACACACCACACTACAACACATGCATACACACACACACACACACACATGCACATGCTTTGGATGGTGGCTGGTGAAATGAGGCCTCTGCGTTTAACCCATCCTGTCTTGTCCTTCCTCCGGGGGGGCAGCCAGGAGCAGTGCCCGGGGACCTGGTACCACCTACCATCCTTACTGATGGTAGGTGGAGGAAACCCCATGTGAGTATGGGGAGAACATGCAAACTCCACACAGAAAGGCTCCTAATTTGGGAGATAACCCGTCAGAGCACGGGGCAAACAGCGCCCCAGGCGGGAATCGAACATGAACCTGCTCCTGTAACGTCTACCAGACAGCAGCAATGTCCATAGCCTGGGTGGCTATAGTCCTTTATTATTATCCATGCTTTTCCAAGGCATTGTGTGTGTTAGATGCCTTCATGGAGGGGAGCTGGCAGCCGATGATGCCCTCTGCTGTCTTCACCACCCTCGCTAATCATGGTGCTTAAAGGAGCACTACAGGAGGACTTTTCTCCCTGCTGCAAGAGACCTCTTCCTTTGGCTGGCTTGATCTGGGTGATCTGATTCAGACAGTGGAGGGATGTTAAAATCTATTCTGCAACAAAGCATTATAGCCATTATGTTTCCACCCTGGTACACACAGTGTACATATCGTTAAAAAATAAATAAATATATATATATATATATATATATATTACACACACATACATACATACATACATATACACAAACACACAAAGTTGCAAAACCTCGAAATTGCACGAAATTTAACCACTGCCAGAATGTGAATTGTTAATACAGATTGCTGTACAGAATTTCCCTCCGCAAAGAATAATCTATCTCTCTATCTCAGCCCTTTTGTTCGCTAGAGAAGATAGCTCACTGATGAATGTCCTTCATATGTACATGGTATTTCACATTTAAGTGAACGAAGTGGCAGTATTGAGCATAACCATGTTTCCCTAGGCGTTCACATTATACTCACCTACCAGACAAATATGGAGGAAAAAAGCCGCAACTACCAAGCAAGTCATAAAAAAATATTTTTAGAATAACAAAGGTCATTTTATTTGTGTAACATTTGCGTCCTCCCAAATTGGTCCACCCGCTGACAGATGAGACAAATGTATTACTTTTGGCAACAAATGAGGAGAATCTCTCTTCGAATAGTCTTCAATGTTTCCTTCGTCTTTCTTTGAGACGTGTACAATATAAAAACAGATAATCCACAATCACACAATCGCTTTTCGTTGAGTTCCACCGTTTTCTTCACCCGGGCCGGATAGGTCGGATAAGTGCAGAGGTCAGACACTTAGAAGCACCTAAATCTGTTCTGACCATTGATGTAATTCCATTGTAATATCAGAACATTTGTTGTATTTTACGATACAAAGGTGCCCTGCCTTCTCTCAAAACAAGGTATTTCACTTCCCATAGTTTGCGTGGTTCGCTGGATGATTGGCATTTGATTCAACCAATAGGAGCAAAGGATGTGAAGGCGTTAAGCCAATGGCAAATTATCGGGCGGAGCTTAAAGCACAGTTAACGTAGGCTATACGTTGTTGGTAGGAAGAAGAAGCCGATTCTGGAAGCCATTACGTTGCGCACATCAATTGAGTAAGTCCTACTATTTTTGCGTACAATACGCACAATTATCTTTCCAAAACCCTCAATTATTCTATTATGGCCTCGCTCGCGAAAAAGAGGAAAATGAATTTTTCGGAGAGAGAGGTGGAAATTATTGTCGAGGAAATAGAGAAACAAAAGCATACACTCGTTAACCACTTCAACGCTGGAGTCACCCACATTGCGAAGAATAATGCATGGGTGGAAATCCTTAAAAGGGTGAACGCGGTAACCACCTGTCCGAGAGAGCTGGCAGAGGTGAAGAAAAAGTGGTCCGACATGAAGACGGAAGTTCGCCGCAAAGTGGCCCAAGCCCGGGCTGCGATTGAGGGGACCTCGGTGGACTGCGCTCCGGTTCCCGTCATCCTCACGGCCATGCAGCAGAGAATATGTAACCTCCTGGGGGAGGCGACCATCATCAGTTTGCCGGCGGGGGACTCGGATGCTGAAATAACTTTGCCCGTCACGATGAACACGGCCACTACCGTCACACTTACGGAGAGTAAGTTTATCAAACTTTTAGGGACAGGTTATATTATTGAGATCGCAAGTTTAAAATGTTTCACAAACATTTAAAAGCAAACAACTCAAAAAAACGGTTAAAGTAATTTGAATCCGCTAGAACGTAGAAATTTGTAATATTTTTCTTATTTTTTTTTTTTAAATGCATTATTTGTCCAAGTTGTCTGCAGTAGTCAATTAAAACTAAACAAATACTTTCTAAACTATGATTGAGTGGATAAAAATATTAAATACTTCTCTTGTCAATGCACATTCTGTTAATAAACAGTTTATGTTTATGCAGCTACAGTTTCGTTACAGGGTCTAAAATAAGCTGCAATTCAATTGCAAGAAGTCCATGTCCTTTCATTGCAGTGGAACTAGACATTATCAGTCTTGTGGGTATTCATGGGTATTAATTTAGCCAACTAAGAGGTTTATGCCAATCTATTCACTGGGTGTCTATATATTGTTTATACCAGATATTGAACCTTGAAAAAAATGAATTGAACGTTCAGCCCTGCATTATGTGACACTTTTTGCCTGGATTCATTCATTTATATCGTGTTTGGCTTGAAAAGTGACAACAATTATAACTGCAAATCACAGGACATTCAAATTTGAGAACTCTTCATACCCCCAAGTTTAACCCAAAACAAAAATGACAAAGAAAACATCTGTTGCGCATAGAGTTTAGAAAAAGAATACAACTTTATAGTGAGTGGTCAATTTATTTATTTATTTTTTTTATCCATGAACTCATTCAGCTCTTCCAACTGGAGCAGCCGAACCAGCATGTGATGAAGATAAACCACTGACTGGTAAGTCAGTTAGTACTCCATCCTCCCAACAATTAAATTAAATGCCCAATATGTATGAAAAAAACCAGTCATTAAATGCAATGTAGCCATCTGTTTTCTATTCCAAATATCATAATTTTCATGGAATTCAAAATCTTCAGGCTTTAGCTGTCAAGGGTACAATATGTAACTTTTCCGCATCAAAATTTCTAAGAGTGACTAGATCTATGTTATATATTTAGTTGAGTTGTGTACTTAATTATCCCAAATGTTTTCAACAATTTTCGAACCCAGAGAAATAAAGATAACGATCCATTTCATTAGGTTGCCTGTCAATGGCGTCATATCCCCTTTCCTCCCCTCTACTTGCTATAAGTTCTGGGGCAACACGGGGAACACCGGATGATACGTCAGAGAGTGAGGAGAGGACTAGACAAAGTAGTTAACGTTAGCTAGCCACTGTACTGTAATATTATTTGTATTGCTCCACTATTACTCTACTAACTATTGTTTGGTGGAGCACAATTTTTTTCTTTGCCGTTTGCTGGGCATTCTGTCACCGAAGCTGTCCCCGCAAAGCGCAAACGTATGGATGAAGTCACCAATTCCCATGATCCCACGCTACTTCACAACATCATCAAACTTGTCTTTTGATTTGTTTTTTTCAATCAAAGATATATTTCTAGTTGCAGCAGTTAATTTATGTTCCATCTGTCCTCGTTGGTTCATAGATAGATGATAGATAGATGATAAAAATCCCCCTAATATAAATATTAGCTACCACCAAGTATTCCGCCAAATTATGTTGTTATGGGGCGTTGCTGTTCTCTGTCTTCTGTATAAAACGGTAAATCTGCAATTGCTGCTGCGGTTCAAAAATGAGCTCTATGAAAACAAACAAAAAGAACAGCCAATATTAAAATGACCATGTCGTTCAGTGAATACTGAGTCATGTATGGTCTGGGGAAATGGGCAAATGTACAAAAGTAACCTGATGAACATCTTTCCTTGTTCCTGTTCCTCGACTAGCTGAGACCACCTACCATACCCTCGAGGAGGGTGGTGTAGTAGAGTACTGCACCACCACCGTGGGTGATGCCGTTCCCACTGTTGTTACTGCTGTGGAGACTCCAGTGGAGATGCTGGCCTCTGCCTCCGCCTCCCCTCCACTGCCCCAGGGCCAGGCCAAGCCTCAGGAGCTCAAAAGCCGCATTGCCCTCAACTCAGCCCGCCTCTTGCAGGAACAAAGGGTCACCAACGTGCATGTGCGGCAGATTGCACAACATCTCGAGGGCCAGAACGAGCTGCTCCAGATAATGAGGCGATCCCAAGAGGCACAGGCGTATGCCCAGGAAAGACAGGCGCAGGCTCTCGAGGGCACCCAAGCCGCTCTTCTGGCCCTAGTACAGATGCTCCGGCCAGCACTGAAGGACCTGCGCAAGTTTTTGCAAAGCGGAACGGAGCCCCCCAACTCTGGCAGCAAAGCGGCAGGAGGCACTACCGAAGGGTTGGGCACAGAGGAACAGATGAGGTCCAAAGCCTCTCTACCATCACAGCAAATGGATGAGACACAATAGGAGTGTATGAACAAGACAGAACACATTTGCGGAGGGGTTGTATGCTGCCCGTTGAGTCTAATTCAAGCGCAAACTGGGCAGAACCAGGGAACGCAAAGAATTGTCTCAGTTTATGACCCAAATGGGTTTATCTGGTCCACTCTAAATCATGATATGATTTTCTTTGTAAATACGCCAGAGACTGTTAAACACCTTGTTAACTGTTATATGAATTTGATCGAGCTTTTCTCCAGGGAAGTCGAAGATGTGATGGCTGCTTCGGGGATTATTATAAAAAAAAAAATGTTTTATACCCGTCTGACAGTAAACGGCCGGGCAGTTGGCGTTGTTATTTGACAATTTTTGTGAACGTTATTCTAGGTGAGGCTCATATCCCCTGGTTCCAGATTTTCATATTTCCGCCGACTTCCTTGTCCATGGATGGCACCGGTAGCTCTCATGGGTGAGTATTGTTGCATTGGTTCAGTCCGCGATGTGGGCTTGCCAGCAATGGTCCAACATTTGTATGTTTTTAAATGTTTCAGCCATGCTGGATGTTTCTGTTGCCACTGGCTTGGTCCAGTGGAGTCCCGACCACTAATGGTCTTATGGGTTCAGTCAACATTGACTCTGATGTTGCTACTATAAGGCCGTAAAGTACACACTGGAACTGTCAACGAGATATTGAATTATTTGTGGTCTATTCACAGGAACCCATATTGTGAGGTTTCGGTGTTTTTTTCCATCCGACACTTAAATACTGAGGGCATTTTTATTTTAATTGTATTTATTTTTTTGGTCCTTTAAAGCCAAGGTTGGTGTTTTAAAAATAGGGGATGAGGGAAAGATTCCAACTGGGAAGTTCTGCAGTGAAGATTCAGTTGCTCCTATTTAGCATAATAATAAATCACCATAATCCCAAATGGTTTGTGAACAGAGGATTTGCAGATGCCTCAATATGGACAAGCTAAATTCGACTATTGACTCCCTTTTTTACTTTATTTGTATTTTTTTTCCTGACTTTCATAATGTACCCCTTTGCTGCTGAACGTAACTTAAAACATTTGGTGAGGAGAATTTTTTTTTTCCCCCCTGATCAAAGTGTGATTGTATATTGGTTCCACCTTTTTTGAAATGCAATTTGAGTCATATAAAATGTATATATTTTTAATAAATTATTTCTGCTGAATTTACCAATAAAGAAATCTGGAATGGATTTTCTTTAAAGGAAATTACTTTACCGTTCCTTTTCTATTCCAATTTAAAAAAAAAAATAATAAGACTGTCTGGTGCCTAAATGCACCCAATGCATTTGGATAGCCTAGATTGAACGTGATGGATTGTACTCTTGACTTCATTCTTCATTTCATAAATCCATATAGAAATGGAGGTCTAAGATTTTCTCAAACATGGAACAAGGAGCAACTTTGGTGGTACACTGTCGTGTGTGTGTGTGTGTGTGTGTGTGTGTGTGTGTGTGTGTGTGTGTGTGTGTGTGTGTGTGTGTGTGTGTGTGTGTGTGTGTGTGTGTGTGTGTGTGTGTGTGTGTGTGTGTGTGTGTGATGAATACGTGCTGTGTGAGTCGAGAAGTGGGGCTTTCTAGTTGTATCGTCATTCAACCTGTGGGGGGCAGCAACACGCGACAATTGCGTTTGGGAAGAGTAGAAGAAGAAAAAGGAGGAAGACGTTGGGTGTCAAGTAATATCGGTAAAACATGGTAAGATATGGCACAAACGACATAATTTAATTGAAATACATCACTACATACACGTAACTGTACATGTATTAGGTTGTATTGATGTGTTTCATGTTAATTTATCAATGTATCAATTTTATTTGCGGAACGTGAACCGACTAATAATTCGTAGTGTGGTTTGTGGCTAATTTCGATTGATTTCTTTAATTTTGTTGAGGTCTTGCAAATTGCAGCGAGTGGAATTTAGGAGGCTAAGGAATTGGCCCAATAAGATCTCACAGGGTTTTTTTTTTGTTGTAATTTAACCGAAAATAAACATAACTAAGATATAATGGTATTTCTTCCTGTCAAGTTAACTGAAGCTGCTTCAAGATTAATCCGTCCATTGTCGAGCCTTAAAAATCTATTTAGATCAGTTTTATAAAAGCCGGTCACATCAACTATCACACAATTTGCGGTATTACTATTGGAAAAGTCACTATCATATTTTGTTTGCCTATGCCGAATTCTGAAATCCCAAGTAGCTGCCTATACAAATCCGCACCGCCTAGCGTTTTTGGGGGTATTACAACAACAACGTTTTACCGTGTGCGTATGTCCATTTATAAAAGTTCAAAAACAAATCCAAGGGTACCAAAAGTAGATAGATGTTGTCAAATTTAATATAAAGGTTGTTGAATTCAATTTTCCAGTCCTGGTACAGTCCCTCGGTGCACTTTTATTTGTTGGCTTGTTTGTTTGTTTGTTTATTTTTTATTAAAATTGCACTCTATGTTTAGCTTTTCTCTGGCTTTTGTACTGCCACTTACTTTTTGACAACCCCCACACATGTGCTATGCTGAATTTTGTTTTTGTTGTCATGAAATGTTATATATGTCTAATCAGTTTCTGTGTGTTTAGGCTACGGGCACCGACCAAGCAGTTGGCATGAGCCTGGTTGTCTTCAGCCTGATATTATTTACATACTACTCTATTTGGGTAATTATCCTGGTAGGTATTATAAGTTGATCTAAAATTGTAGTCCATAGACAAATCATTTGTACAATAAGTTGCTCGATAAAATTAGATACATTTTGCATTTGCTTTACTTATAACTTGTTATTTCGAGTGGCCAAATTAACCATATATGGTTAATTACAATGACTGAACTAAGAATGTTCTGTCACATAAACCAAGGGATCACTAGTCACACACAAGTTTGTGTATGTCTCAGTCTTTGTTTGAGATGCCGCACACCATTATTTTTTTGCCAGTGTATTACATTTAATTTATTTAATTGACAAAATTATATGAGAAAATATGCTAAAGAGACTCCACACAATCTTAACTTGTAATCGAAATTCTTTTGAGCTAAATTATGTTTCATATTTTTTTGAGCTTCCAGTTCCCCTACAGTGTGTCTGTCGACACACTGTAGGTGTAGAAAAAAAATCACACTGTTTTCAAAACAGCTTCCAACTGTTAACAATGTAAGCTGTTGATGACCTCCATAAAAGATCAGTGGCTACATCTAAAATTCGCATCGACACACAGTATGATGTCAGACCAAGACTGGTGACTGGTAACGATTTAATTCTGTATTGAAAACTGATTTTTGCGTTATCAACCATATCTTCCAGCTGACTCGCATTAGTGACTGATTTGACCAATTAAATGGGTAAACTGGTATTGTCCAGAGCTGCTCTACATCTGCCGAAGATAAATAGAGGTTTTATTTTAAAAGTCCATTGAATAAAGTTAGAAAGTGTTGAAATTACAGTTTTACAGAATGAAACCCCAAACATTTGTCAGTGACCCAGATAACGATGTAAGAAAAGTCACTAGCTCAACCTTTGCAGTGGATTTTTATTAATTTATTTTTTTTACATTTTAACTTCGGGCTCCAGTATTTGCTGCAATTTTGAAGAAGCTTCCAAGAGGCACCGATAACTCAGTGTTTTGTTTTTTTTGGCCTGTTTATGCCATGGGGTTATGTAGTATTATGTTTTAGTAGAAATGTTTTTACTTTGTTTTATACAGGTTAAGCATTGTGAAAAAAATAATGTTCTATCCTGTGATTTTCCAGCCCTTTGTAGATTGTGATCATGTGCTGCACCACTATTTCCTTCCCCGGGAATACTCCGTCATTCTGCCTGGTATTGCTGCTGTAGTACTTCTCCTATGTATTGGTGAGTAGGCACAACAATTAAAAATATATAACCACACTATAGGGTCATTCATGCTGAAATTGTATATTTTAGCAATGTCATGCAACTAATTTCAGATAATAGTGTCAACGCCTCTTCAAAAGTTACATACTTACTTAAAAGGTAAACATACTGACCAGGTTGTGTCGTTATTTTTATTGTACCTTCAACTATTCTCAGTGTCAAATGAGAATTTGAGGCTCTGAAATTAACAAAATTGGCATTTGGTGAACCACACTTTTCTATATAAAATTCAACTCCATGTTTGTTTGTTTTCCATAGGGACTTTCATTGCAGTCGTCATGTGGAAGAGTCACAAACCGAAGAAGGTGGACTAGGCTCAGACTCTTGGAATGGTTACTCCAGTGCGGTGGTTTGGAGTGAACTTGGCCTGGTGCAGGTTCTCTATAAACCTCTTTTTGTCACCACCGTCCTCATTCCATCTGGTGTTCAGGAAAACCAAAAGTCATGATTCTATAACTTTTCAATTCTCTTTAACAAGGTTTTTTACTGTTCGATTTTCAGTTCTACCAATTATAAAATGCATCTGGTTATTTAAAATAGCAGGTTGTAAAGTTGCAGATTGCAAAAAACTGAATACTCCCCCCTCACCCCTTCCTTTCCAATGATGTAGGAGAAGCTACGGTGGCTACAAGCTAACATTTGCAAAATTTGCATGTTAAAAACCTATTCTAGGCTATTTTAGTCTGAGATGGCATTAGCAGGATACATATTTTATTATCCGTTTGCAGAGTCAAAGAATGGATAGACCACATGGTAACGTTATGGAGGTTAGAGGGTGAGGAAGAGCCAGTATTTGGTTTGTCCATTCTCGGCTACTGTAGAAACATGGCCGTGCAACCAGGCACCCTCCATGGAAGGGGACCCGCTCCATATGCGGGTATGAAGGGCTCATTCCAAGTTAACAAAAACACATCAGTTCTTATTTTCATGGGATTATACACTAGTTAAAACATACTTCAGAATCATAGACTCTATTTCTTTCAAGTCCATTCTGTTAGATTCCACTAAATTCTACACACTGGTCCTGTAAAGGTCTCATAATGTTCCAATTTCCGCAATATTATTCCACAAAGCTAACTTAATATGTTAATGTGTTTTTTATTTTTATTAATTGTTTTATTCCACAACTAATGAATATTACCTTTGTGGAATATTAGTACAGAAATCAGTAGAGACATTTCACTGACCAAGCCAGGCAATGTCCAGGGGGCAATTTAAGCAAATTATGTCTAAACAGATAATTTTCTGCAATCCAGAATCTACCACAGACCTCGAGAAATATTGAAATGTGTTCATTTTGAAACAGAATGTGCCAATGATTTGACATTCTCTTCAATCCTTCACACAACATAACAGAATTTAACTTTGAAAGTATTTGGATCAAATGATGGGTGACTTTTTCTTCCATTAATAATAAATCTTTTATAGATTTATTTTATTTGCCATTTGTTCATATCCCCTCGCACTCGTAGTCTTTGACCCTACCATGCCACTCTTTCAAACCCGACTACAGCCACATAATGGAAACACAAAAAAACCCCATGGCCCACGTAGAAGGGTTGAGGCCCCAACCTCCCAAACAGTGCTGGAGTGGGTGTCATTTAAGGATTTATGTAACTTAATTTAAACTACGTCAAGCTGCTTGTGCATTAGGTTAGGACAGTGTAGTCAGACATTAATTTTCTCAATTAATTAAGAGTCACTGTGTGGCCTGCTAGGTCCCAGGAAACTTGCACACTCAGACTTTATATCATATCAATGAAATTATGTGGGCAATAACTTGGATCAAATATTTCAGGAGCGAGCGTGTGTGTGCATGCGTGCGTGCTGGGGCAAGGGGGCATATGCAAGGGGTAAGGGTGCATATAACAATACGAAATTGATTCTTTGTCAATACAAATCTTTGCTTGTAAAAATGAGTTTGGTCTCTTTTCAGTGTGTGGGGGGGAAAATCTGATCTTAAACTTCATTCATCTTAAACATTTGTTAGTAGGCTGGTAGGTAAGGCGGTTGGCCTGCAGTGCAGTTATTGTTCAGTGTAAAAGGTCAAACTGATTACAGAATACTGACGGTTTGCATTATGTGGAAGGCAGAATTTTAAAAGGAAAAAAAAAAGTGTAAAAATAGTATTTGGGGTGGTTTTGAAAGCTACGTGGTCCCCAGACAATATTACGGAATATAGGACCATGTTGACAGATGTGTAGGAGAGCCCAAAGTTGTAGTGGTGGCAGTTTTGGCAAGCTGTTTGAGCATTTATTCATTTTTTCAAACTAACTGCAATTCTGATCGAACCAGTTGTAAATCTACTCTTTGATGTCAAACAAACATTCTTGATATCAAGAACTGAATTATTTTATCAATAAATCACTTTTTTGATATCAAGAAAAAAACATTGATAAGAATTAAATTAAATTCTTGATACTCTGCTCACAAAAAGTTAGGGATATTCCGCTTCCGGGTGAAATTTCAAGATGAACCTAAAATGCACTATAACCTTTACAGGTGAACTTCATTTGATCTTCTCTAAACTTTTGAATGCACATGTCCAACTGTTCAATGTTTCAGTACTTTTTGTACAACTTGCTGTTCTCTCACAAGGAGCTGAACGGCAAAATTCACAACAGGTGTTTGATCCATGAATCGACCAATACATTTCCTGCTTCAATTAGAATTGGTATTTAAACAGTCCTCTTCATCATGCTGTTCACATTTTGACATCATGAGACCAAGACGACACCTAACAACTGATCAACAGAACCTCGCCATAGCGAGGCTTCAAACAGGATGTTCTCAGAGGGAAGTGGCCACTGAGCTTAGAGTGTCACAGAGTGTCATCAGCAGGTTGCAACAGAGATACAGAGAGACTGGAAGAGTCACAGAAAGGCATAGAAGTGGACGTCCTTTGGCCACATCCCACACTGATGAGCGCTTCATTGTGAACAGTGACCTGCGGAACCAGATGATGAATGCCACTCAACTCCAGGCACATTTAAGGGAGGTGAGAGGCACCCCAGTGTCAAGTCGGACCATTCAAAACAATCAGTGTGGTCTGCGTGCTAGACGACCTGAAGTACCTGACCACACCACCAGGCACAGGCATCATCGTCTTGCATGGGCCAAGGAGCATTTAGGCTGGACGAGGGACCAGTGGGCCTCTGCTGTTCTCTGATGAAAGTCGATTCACGTTGAGCAGAAATGATGGCTGCCAATGATGTTGGAGGCGTCAAGGAAAGCTCTATGCATCAGCCACTTTTGTGACCAAACGAGCCTTTGGTGGTGGTGGTGTTACAGTGTGGGCAGGTGTGTCTAGTCAATACAGAACTGCCCTACACTTTGTGAATGGTACAGTGACAAGCCCACACTACCTGAATAACATAATTAATCCAGTCATTATGCCCCTGCATGAAAAACACAGGCTTAATTTCATCTTCATGGACGACAATGCTCCAGCTCATCGAGGTTGCATCATTATTGAACGGCTGCTGGAGCCTGGGGTACCTCAGATGCAGTTGCCTGCGCTTTCTCCAGACCTCAATCCCATAGAAAACCTATGGATCAGCTGAGTCACCGTGTAGAGGCTCGTAACTCTGTGCCCCAGAACCTCAATGACCTGAGGACAGCCCTTCAAGAAGAGTGGGGTGCCAGGCCTCAGCAGACAATAAGTCGACTTGTGAACAGCATGAGAGGTCATTGTCAAGCTGTAATTGATGCTCAAAGGGCACATGACAAGTTATTGAGACATTGACATTTTTTGTTGTGGTATACCCACCGCTGTTGTTGGCTTTTGTTTCAATAAATTGTTTGAGATGAGGAAATCACTATTGCATGCTTCTGCTTAAATGCCCTACTTTCATGATATAATATAACTGTAGCGTGAACTTTTTATTTTCCATAAATTTCACCCGAAAGCCAAATATCCCTAACTTTTTGTGAGTAGTGTACCAGTAATGTTATTTCTAGATATCAAAGATGCAACTTTAACTAGTTATTTAACTTATTTGGTGGGCGGGAGCAACAGCAGGATGTACATAGGTGACTAGGGCTGGAATCACAAACAATTACATTACATTACATTACATTTAGTCATTTAGCAGACGCTTTTATCCAAAGCGACTTACAATTGTTCAAACACCGACGGACGCAGCCATCAGGAGCAATTAGGGGTTAAGTGTCTTGCTCAAGGACACTACAGCATGCTAGCAGGAGGAGCCTGGGATCGAACCAGCAACCTTTAGATTACTAGACCACCAGCTCTACCGCCTGAGCTACCATCCCCACCAATTCAACACAATGGGAGACATCCCGTGCCAAATTCAAAGAACAATCAAGCGAATAGTTTAGTTCAATCAAGGATTTGGAAGACATTGTGAAACGCGGGCAGTTAATTCATTAATAGCGAACTTGCACTAAAAATTATCTTAAAAATAAAAAAAATTGAGACCTTGCAATCTATTAAAAGCTGCCAGTTAAAATGACCGATGTTCTTTGTTTGGTAAAGATTTAAAATCTCCTCGAGCCGCAGTAATTTCACCATGCACACGGTTAAAAACATTTGAATTGTCCAGTGAGCTTGTGGACCCATGTCCTGGTCCTTGAGTCGTCTTGAGTGTGTCCCCCTCATATCCGTTGCCTGTGAGGCAGCTGTCAGGCGGTTTGTCAATCAATGCTTACTATTGTGATATCAACTTTTCAACATTTACTCAAAATTACAATACTGATATCAAGTATATGAGTTGCTGATATCAACAATTCCAATTTTGATATCAACAATTTCCAGTGATCATAACTAAAAAGTAATTCAAGATATCGGTATTCATGGAAAGCCGTTTGAGCATTTATTCATTTTTTCGAAGTAGTTGCAATTCTGACTGAACTAGTTGTAAATCTACTCTTTGATATATAAAAAAAACCAACTCACTGTTGATATCAACAATTCAATTCTTGATATAAAGTAATGGCATTGTTGATATCAACATTACCAATTCTTTCTCATCAGTTTTATAAACAACTTCCTATCTGCACAGTGTATTGTACTGCTGCTTTGCAGCAAGAAGGTCCTGGGTTCAATTCCCGCCTGGGGCGCTGTTGGCACTGCGCTCCGGTGGGTTATCTCCCGATTAGGAGCTGTGTGGAATTTCCATGTTTTCCCCGTGCTCACATGGGGTTTCCTCCATGTAAAGTAAGTAAGGACCCCCACCAAAAATATACAGAACAGGCCGCTGTATGTTGCCCACTGCTCCTGACTGCCCCCCGGTGGAAGGACAAGATGTGATAAAAATGCAGAGATCTCATTTCACCGGCCACGATTTCAAGCATGTGTGGGTGTCGCCGCATGAGTGCATGTGTTGTGGTGTGTGTGCCGTATGATAAGTTAAGAATCGTATATATTGCAATTGTGATATCAAGAATGTGAATTGTTGATATCAAAAATGTGTATTTGTATAAACAATTCGAATTGTTGTTGTCAAAAGTTGTACTCTTGATGTCAACAATTTCCATTCTTGATATCAACGTGATCTCAATTACCATTACCATACCAACAATTACCATTTTTAATATCAACAATTCGAATTGTTGTTATCAACTGTGTTTTTTTATATATATCAAAGACGATTTACAACTAGTTCAGTCAGAATTGCAACTACTTGGAAAAACGGAATAATTGCTGCTTGCAATAGGCAGAGATGTGGTGCACCCAGCACACGGAGAGAGGACAGACCAGCACCGTCATCTGGGAACGGAAAATGCGCTGACCGACACCGAGCGAGGAGGGAATCGGAGCCAACGGAGGTAATTACAGGCGTCATTATTCTGCCTTTAATGAAATGCAAGTCTGCGGAGCTAGATGTTGTTATTCAATACCAATAGGGATATATTTTCCCCATTCTCGCTAGCCACTGTTAAATCCACAGCATGGTAAAGGGAAGTTGTTTGAGAATAGGGATGCACAAAAAAATTGGATCGGAATTATGTGTCACTATTAGAGTGAGTGACCGTGGTATTTTAACTTGTGAGTGAAATAAAAAATAAAAGCAGCCTAGTTGCGGCAAATGGCAAAAAAAACAACTAAATATGTCTTAAAAGCATTTCATTTAGACAGTTCTACGATTTTTCATAACGAACCAGCTCATCATTACATCCGGGGTCTTGGAAGTAAAAACTACATGTCGCTTCACCAGTGAACTGGTATGTCGGGGGTTTGCTGTACTAATAGTATAAGCGACTGACTACTATCTTCCTAAATCAGTGCTGAGGTTTGAGGCCTACTCAAATGTAGACTATAAGCACATTGTCGAGACCTACTGTGACATCAACACAACATCTTTCAAATGAAGCCCCTGTGCTTTTATTTTTGTTTGTATCAAATTGAGGAAGAAGCTTCACTCAGTTGGGAAGTTATACTTCATTTCAGTGAACCCTGGAAGAACACAATGGAACGACCAAATTAGTTTATGAGAGCCAAATAATGGGACTTCATTGAAAAGGCGCAAGGCGGGTATAGTCAGGTTTTCTCGGCTTATGTCTTTGCGAACCCTACAGCTGTCTTGTCCTCATCCCGCACAAGCTGAATAGAGGCTGCAGAACAAACGGCCCTAGATATTCAGTTATTTTTCCTGCAAATAATGCCATTTTAAAAGCTTAGTGTCTGCAAAGCCTATAGTTATTTGGTGTTGAATCCAGCAGAGAAAGGAAAGGAGAAAAATAATAAAATCATTTGAACCTTTGATCTTTATAGAGAACGACCATCACATTAAATTGAAAGGGCGAAGTATGTGATTCAGCATCATGAGCGTATATTCACGCATTTCTGAGACCCATCCGCTGTGGGGTTTTCTGGATGAATAATATTAGGTGTAATCATTTTAATTAAGATATAAGAATATAATCGACTACAGAAGGAATTTTCTGCATTATTACCTTCCAAAACTTATTTTATGGTGTGTACTGTATTGTACAAAAAGCATAAACAGCCTAAGCAGCCTGTAGATGTAATTTTAACCATTAAAGATTTCTAGATTGGTTGCAATGGCAACAAACATATTAGATGCAGAGAAAACTGTTGTTTGAAAGCACCGGTCTCGATTTTTAGAGATGGTCTGGATGGATTATTATGCATGGCCAAACATGTTTAAAATTTTTACATTTATCGACATGGCTACACTCTCCAAGATGCAACTGTTAGTGAAAGTCTTTTGTTACTTGTATGGTAATGTATTAATGGGGAATAGTCAAGTGACAGGTTTGTCATTATCGTTAGATAGATTTTTGCTTTGAGCAATCTTGAGGAAAATCTTGGAAAATTAAGTTGTATAATTAAATGTATAATAGTGCAGCGATCATTTGAAATCTGTGTATATACCTGTGTACATTCCAAATAGAAATGTCAGCACTACCACAAAGTTCTGTGGCCAGTGGTCATTGTCAACACTCTGGTACAGTAAAGAGGAAGAGATGGGGCGGTCTGAGGCAACAGTGGAAGCTGCTGGGTTTATTTGAAATTGATCAGCAACATGAGTTCTACAATCTCACCTGCATGATGAAAGAAGGCCTCAAAGCAGCCATCCAGATCACCATCGACAACCAACCAACAGTGAGTGCCTTGTTAGAGTGCCAGCATTACATGCAAAGTCTGCCGTACATGCAGTACCAGTCAATGGTTTGAGTACACATTACAACAGTAACAAATCCAAAACAAAGCATAAGGAGTTTGAAAATTGTCTCTAAATCTTAGTTCCCTTAAAATAACCCCCACTGGGCATAAAGCGGACCTATTATGCTAATTTTCAACAAGTCACCAAAATATGATTTTGAATTTATTTGCTGAAAATATGACCATTATGCATTTTAGCCATTCTAACATGCCTCTAAACCACCCTGTTCCAGGCTGGCTGTTTCTGTGGGGTGGAGCCACCCTCCTGAGGCCCCTAGTTCTATGAGCCAATGGGGTTTGAGCACAAGTTACAAGTTCTGTGAGCCATGGGTTTGAGCTTTACTTCTGGGTTCCATTGTATTTAATCCGTAAACTTTCACAGATTTCACCGTATTTCACAGATTTCACCGATTTCACCGTATCAATCCACCAAAATCAGTTTCTGAACAACTTTGAGGCGAGTAATAAGTAATCCAGTTGCTAACTCTCCACTCATATTTGATCTACAAGGCCTAATTTAAAGTTTGTTCCAACCTTCATGAGGCAAGGGCACTGCTGCACTGCCAGTTGCACCGCACAGGGGTTTTTAAGTTTCATTCAGGAAACGTTGGAAAATAAAATAAATACATCTACAGTAAAAACAATTTTTTTATTGGTTTTGTTTGAAGAAACACACAGTGGATAGCGCACCACAGCCTACAGTCTATCTTTTTTTTTTTTTTTGAGAAAGAAACAGCAGAATTATTTATGAAATACTTGTTTCCACCGTCTGCAGTTTTTTCCACAGATAGTTGGTATTAATCCCTTTTTCTTTTAAAAGATGTGTGCTGGTCTGTAAGCTAACAGAGCAGTGGCACTTGTTATTCTCCAGCAGTGCGTTGAGTTACTCAGATGGGGGGGGCGATACTAAGGCCCTAAATGATGTAGATAAGGGCTCCACATCTGAATGGCTTGTTTCATAACGTGTTTTCTGAAATACACAGCTCACAAAAAACTGACTGGGTATTATGAAAAACTCACTTTTTTAGTATGAAAAACTCACTTTTTCAGTGTGAAAAACTCACTTTTTCACTGCATAAGCACTGAAAAAGGGAGTTTTTCATACTAAAAAAGTGAGTAATAGGTCATAATAGGGCTTCTTTAAGAACAAGGCATTCAGTTAGCAACTTTAAGCAGGAAATCACCAACGTATCTTCCCAGCTCTTCTGCAGAAATTACCAGTGATGAGGGACCCTTGTCAGTTGCTCTGCTTTGACTCTTCTGTCCAGATCATCCCATACAAGTTCTATGGGGTCGAGAGACAGGGCAGGCCAGGCCATAGTCAGGTCAGATCATGACACTGTATCTTTCATGCTTGACAATGCAATGCACATGCAGAACTCAGTCGCTCACCTTTCCCTGCTTGCGAATACTCTGTAGCATCAAACATCTAATCCCAGAAGAGCCTCTTCCTTCTATTCTGGACTCTTCACAGTGGTTTCTTTGCAATGATTCTTTCAGTTAGACCAGCTTCTGTGGTCTCTTAACAGTTGCTCTGAACATCCGTACTAATAGCATTTAGCTGAGCTTATTGTCAATCACCGTTTTCACAGACTTCTAGCTTCTTAACTTGTTAACTGATCACCTTTGGCCAGCCTGATGTTCAGTCCTCATGAGTTCCACTTTCTTCAAACTGTTTGATGGTCTTGGCCAGAGCAGTAACCGATACTTGGTCTGCATTTGTCTTAAGGATTGAGCTTACTTTCTCAAAGTAAGGACAAGCTGTCTTTTTCTTTGCTTCACTGAGCAAATCAATTTTTTATTTTTTGCTCCCATACATCCAAAAATGACAAACCTGTGCAAATGCTACATATAGTTATAGTTACCATGGACCCATGAAATACAGTCTTATACAGATTTCATTTTTTTAAATGACATGGGTTTGAAACTGGAACCCCTTGGCTCTGGGTGGCCATTTCCTTGACATTTACAAAATTTCCATATTAATTAAAAAATTACATGAATTTTTCACTTGCAGTTCACTTATGATTATTTGTCTATATAAGTACACATACAATATAAGTGAATATTAACTGTTTCTAGACAGATTCATGCAGTGTAAACCATAGAAAAACCTGGTTTCAAGAAGAGGCACTCAAACCTTTGACTGGCACTGTAGACAGACCAACGGATAGATATAAGGGTATTTTGAAATTATATTTATGTTTCAAGTGGAATAATTAAGAATACATATTGCAGTGATATTCTCACCAACCAAGGTAGCTATTTTAAAATGTGATAGGTAGTTTATTTTTCATGTAACATTCCTTCCATGCAAAGCTGAAATGGTAAATCCTATCCTAAACAAGTTTGAAAGGGTGTCTGTTATGCGATGTCCACCACACTGTTGCTACTGAGCTGAATGAGAAGTCACAAGGCAGTTATACACACTGCCATATGGGACTGGTCAGCTCTAATCCCAGTGAAACATAGTCAGCTGTCTCAGCAGTTTGATGCATCACTATCCTATCTGTTGTGTCATACTTGTAGCGTACCAAAAGGACAAAACACAGACAACAGACAGGAACACAAGCGCAAATGTGTCAGCACAGAACATTATATATGTATTGCCAAACTAAAAAGATATGTTTTAGACAAGTTTTTCATCCATAATTACTGCCTACTCTTAAACCATTTTTCAACAGTGAAGTCAAGTGAATTTGTTAGGATTGTTGTAAAGTACTAACTTCTTTACTTTATTTCAGAATGAATTAGTAGATGAAGATTTCAGAATGGAGCTCACTCAAATCCATAAGGTATCCTTAAGTGTTTTGTATTATCGAAAAAGCCTCCAAACATTCTTTCATTTTTGTACTCAGTGTGTAGCTTTCCATGTGTGCCTTTGTGTGCAGGACTTTACACTACAAACATTTGCGCTCCGAGTGTTCGCCTGCCTGCGGGGCTCCTTAGGAATGACAGAGAGAGAGTACCAGCACTCACTTTGCTCCAGCAGTAGCTATCTCCAATTCATCAGTAACTCCAAGAGCAAGGCAGACTTTTTTCTGACGTGAGTTTGATGTGGCAAACCCAGTGATAAGTCAATACTAACGATGTAATGTTGACATCCATCGAAGAGCACTTCATGTGAAACACATCTGGCCAACAAGAGTGTTTTCTGTTTGATATTCTTTCTGCAGTAAGACAAATTAAAATTGTATTTTATCACATAACATAACCTCTCGATAAATGGTACGGTTAAGAGGATCTTAACCCAAGAGGTTCGGTTAAGAAATGCCATACCTTATGCCTTTAACTAGAAATCTTTGAAGGCTAATTGTATTTTGAAATTGTGTTATCCTTGTCCTAGACAAGGTGAAAATGGACTATTTTGATAAGAATTGTCAACATATAGTTTTTTCGTTCAGCAAAAAACTGCTGAATATGTCCATAATAAAACTTGAGGTATCAAATGAGCTCTCAGGAAAAAATATTCTTATTTTTTTGCTTTTAATGGTCATTAAAAAATTTCCGCCCTTCGCTTTGATGTTGTGATAAAATATGGTACTGAGTGTTGGTCTGAGACACATTCATTTCAGTGAAACCAAAAAATGATGATATATTGAATAGCACAAAAAAATAGATGGTATTGCAAGTCATTTAAGAAAGAGAATAATATAAGATAATTAGAATATGTTTCAATTTTTATTTCAGAGCAGTGGTTTATAATTGCTTAATAATTCTGTTAATTATACTGTAGTATTTATACTATCAAGCTCTATTGACTCTTATTTTGCTTTTGACTTTCTAGGAATGATAAACGCTTTTTTCTGAAAACCCAAAATAAAAGAGAGATTCTATTTCTTTTGGAGAACTTGAAAATCTACATGGAGCATCTGT
Source organism: Zeus faber (assembly GCF_960531495.2). Classification (NCBI taxonomy): domain Eukaryota; kingdom Metazoa; phylum Chordata; class Actinopteri; order Zeiformes; family Zeidae; genus Zeus; species Zeus faber. The sequence goes on from NC_137204.1 coordinate 5,156,242, forward strand.
CAAAATATCCTCATTCACTACTTGTCAAGTTCCTAGGTAATGTCTTTGACAAAACTACATTACCAAATAAACAGTCATTTTTGAGCCAGATCAACAAATGTCAAGATGAAAAAAATATGAAAACATGTAATTTTAATGTGTGAATAACTGATTTAACTATTTTGAATGATCTTTCTCTTTAAGGTGTTCACAGGATTAAAATTCCACACAAACAAAAGGTATTCTTCAAATTTGACCAGCTTCTCTGTGCAGCAGTTTTATGAGTTTTCACTATTATACACTTGAACACTATCTATTTTCCTTCTCCTTTGCAGAAATACTTTATTGTAATGCAAAGTGTTTTTTATCCTGATGATCGAATTAATGCCAGGTAAGCCTTTTGCACGTACAGGGTACTCTCAACACACTACAAAGCTTCATATATTGCTAGATATAGCAAACATGTGAATAATGTAATGAATTGCAAATGATCTTTCTATCACTTTCAAATGTGCAACAACAGGTGTTGAAAGTGAAATTATAGAGGTTCAGATTTAGGACACCTCAGATTAACACATTTAAAGCTAGCACCAACAAGTGATCTCAGACCAATCATTTTTTCCAAAATAAGAGAAAATATGAATTCCTACTGAAGTCCGACTCCTGAAGTCCGTTTGTGTAATTTTTCCATCCAGAAGTAGAGTCAGGTAAAAAATTCTTAAGCCATATGATGTGAGATACATCCTTTTTAAAATAGCCGAAGTCTAAATTGAGTTTCAGATTCCTGCCTTTCTTTGTTGTCGTTACTCATTCCAATGTAAATTTGCATTATCAGCACAAAACTCTTGATAGTAGTTCACACTCCTTACAAGAACAAGCGAACCTTAGCTCACCCATAATTCCTATAATTGTAGCATTTCAGCAGAAAGAATTGAAGGCCCTCCGAGTATCCCTGCATCCAGATTGTTAAAACAGCCGTGACTGAGCTTTAGAGAGTTTAATAAAAAAAGAATAATAATCTTGTCCGGTGCATGGTATTGCGTCATTTCCGGTGTCACTTCTCGCGTGTGTTTTCCTGACAAGCGGTAGTTTGGAGACTCAACAGACTGGTTGGGGAGTCCTCCTGGTGAAAGGTCTTGTAATGTGTGACCCCTGTCGCCGGTCAGTCATGTAGTGTGCAAACAACAAGTCAGGAATATTCCCCATCACAAGACAGAAAGTTGTGGAGTGTGAACAGTACAGCGATCTGATTACTTTTAAAGTCGTCAGATCTCCAGTAGTATGGCCATGGCATTAGCCACAAAAGCTTTTAATCTATGGAGATAGCCTTCTGCTGTATATCAGATCTGATAAGTCTTATCTTAAAACATATGTTTAACTTTGTTGGTCAATGCTAAAAGACATTTAATTAAATTTTTGATCTATTTGGTTGTTTTTATCTCTTAATTTCTCTCTTTATCTCTTATATCCTATTTTTCATTATTTGCCATTGTATTTTGATGTTTTTATACCCTGAAGCAACTTTGTAACAAAGCAAAACAAATCATTTTAAGAATTAACCATAGTTCCTTGGTATGTATAAATTCTGCAACTTAAATGTGTCTTTTGGTCTTAGATATGACATTAAGGGCTGTGAGGTGAGCCGTTGGACAGAGCCTGCCCCAGAAGGTAGCCAGGTTATTGTGGTTCTCAAAGACCTCAACTTTGAAGGCCAGTATATCAATCTTGGTAAGAAATTGTGTATGTAATCTTCCAAGTCAAGTGTATGTATTATGGCACATCAAAATGGCCTCACACAAAACGGTTTAAGACGACAAAATGTCTCAAAACAGTGTCAGATGGGAAAAAAGTCCACAGAAAAAATTACCTCAGTCTGTTATATAATATCTCCTGAATATTGTTAGCAAACTTTTAAACTCACTGTTATAGACAAATTAATCAATATTCAGCTTCTGCATGGCCTATTTCATGCCTCTATCTATGCCTTTATCAGAAACTGATTGTTTAGAAGAAATAAGAGATTGTATATATGACAATCTGCCTTTGCTATTTTAGAGTTCATGCCAGACGGACAGTTGGATTGAGTCTTTCCGGTTGTCAACTTCATTTGTATCTGTGCTCACCCTCTGACCCACGGACGGTTGATGACGCTACACCGGTGTCGCTTGAATGAATGACTTCCAGTCGCTTTTGTCTATTTTGTTGCATTGTTTGTTGTATTGTTATGTGAACGGGGGCTAGGTGTGAAAATGGCAACAGACACCACTGTCATGGACAAAATGGCCCAGACAGTACAGCCAGAGACCTAACAGCCTCTGATAAAATGGCTGCAGACAAAACCGCCTCAAGCCACAGAGAAAACAACCTCAGCCAAAATTCCTTAACGGCCTCAGCTGAAAGGCAGCCTGACAAAACAACCACAGACAAAATGGCCACAGACAAATCTGCATCATACAAAATGGCCTGAACCTCAGGCAAAATGGCCTCATACATGTATAGTACAGCCACAAGTAAACCTTGCCCCTGCATGCACATTTTGTTGCATCAGGGTGCATCACTAATAAGTTTGACATTTCTATAATAGACATTCAGAATTTCTTGCCTTTCTAAGATCAATAGTTCTCTGAAAACAGAACTCATTGCGGGCCAAGGCCATTTGACTGAGGCTGTTCTGTCTATGGCCTTCTTTTAGGTCATTTGGCTGTGGCGTATTTTCTTTACTGCGTCTTTCTCTTCTGTTTGGTGCTCGCCGCTGTCTTTTTGTCATTTGTCACCTTAACTTTGCTGGAGCCTTTAAGGCAAAAAGTTAAATGCCTTTTTGTCTGAGGCCATTTTGTTTGAGACCATTTCTCCGTCTGAGGCCATTAAAGAGAGCAGCTAAATACATTGTTGACAGTTTTAGCCTGTTGAGCTACAGCCTTCATTGGGAGACATCATTAGTGTGGGTGTGACTTGAGTTGCCATGTGATTACATGTATTGCTGAAGCTTTGGTAGGGGTGGCTGGTTTCAAGCTTGTTATAGTGGCCAACTCTGATACTCCATCCTGGCATCAAAAGCATATTTTCCATAGAAACTCCAGGGAACTACTTGAATATTTACATGTGCAATACGAATTAACAGTATGTTTACTGAGAAAAAGATTTTTACACCTCTTGGAACTTATAATTGGCAATAAACATGGATCTAAGCGGTAGTAAGGACTGAAAAGTACTGATTTTACTTTTGATCAATGACAAACAAGCCCTGGCTTCCGGTAGGACAACTTGTTTGGTTTGATTTGAGTTTCGGTAGTAGATACGGAAAGCAAAAATAAGCAACAAATGACATGCCAGCCATGACATGTTTGATTTCATATGTTTGTGCATGTGGACAGACCAACAGCGTCCCTGGTTCCTGCGGCAGGTAGAGATTGACACCCACTTCTTACAGAGGCTCAATGTGCTGGACTACAGTCTTCTCCTGGCTCACCAACCCTTACACCACGATGAGCGTCACCAGTGTCTTTCCTTCGCTACTCTCATTATGAGAACCAAAAAGTAGGTATCATCATGGTTTAGCCATTCATGTAACATGCTCTTTAGTCATTCATGACACTTTCATCTATAGTGCCAAAAATGACCGGCTTGCTGCACATTATCCCTTACTAGCCCCTACCTAGTCCCTCCACCTCTGATCATGTAAGCTAGTCACAGCTACTAAAATACAGCTACTATCACGGTTAGGTTAGCATGGTATCTCCACTTTAATCTAAATTACAAATGACATACTAATCAAAGTGCTACAATGAATATCAGGTCCAAACCTGTGATTCTCCTGATCATAATTGTTATTGGGAAAAGGTTTCAGGCTAGACCCTTAACTCAGCCATGGCCTGATACTAAATTATTAAATGAATATCTCCACATTTTCATGTTTAATTGGACATAATACAGTATCTTACTTTTTCCACAGTACTCACTACGACCTACCTCAGTACTACACTACCTTCTTCCATCATGTCTTTTGACAGCTGCTTGTTCACTTTCAATTTAATTCACTTGCCCCTGTTCTTTGTCTTTGACCTTTCAGATCTGTGTACCCAGGGTCCAGCCCTATGCAGGCTGGTATAGCTGGTGTTCCAGGGGTTGGCCCTGAGGACGACTCTGCCTTCCTGTTTTCACAAACAGAAAGTGGCCATATGAGAAAGTCTACTGTCAGAAATGCCCCAAGTGTTGAGATCGTTCAATCTATCAGTGGGACAAACAGTGACTCAGGGGAGCTTCAGGATTTTATGGCTCATAACCGACGTCTACTGCCAAACTTCAAGAATCCACTGCATGTGATTGATGGACCCGAGCAACGGTACTTCATTGGCATCATTGATATTTTCACCGTTTACAGTTTCAAAAAGAGGCTTGAGCATTGGTGGAAGAGACTCAGACATCCAGGACAGACATTTTCCACAGTCAGTCCCCCAGCTTATTGCCTCAGACTTTGTCAGTGGGTACAGGGCCATAGCAAGTAGCCCTGAATTGAAGGCCAGGTGGAGGGGTAATTATTGGTATTAGGCTTGGTGCAACTCTGAGCAATAAAATAAATTGACAAAGATCCACAAAAGCAAACAACCTCAAGTGGACACACTTAAGCTGGTTTTACACTGAATCCGAAAATGCATCTGACAGTTGTATCCTGCCTAGCCTAGCGACCGTCAGATGACCTGTGTCTAGGGTTGTGTATATTTTCTTGCAATTTTTCAAACTTTTTCAGTTTTTCCAAAACCTGCCTCAAATACACAGAATGAAGGAGCTCAAAAATGTCCTTTATATATATATATATATTATATATCAAGACAGGAGCATCAGTATTATTATTATTATTATTATTATTATTATTATTAATAATAATAATAATAATAATAATAATAATAATTGATGCTCCTGTCTTGATCAGGACTCTGTAAATGAGACTCCTTCTCCCACGTATGCCTTATATGTCTTTATATAATTAACATTGAATATTGCCATATTCACGATCAATAAATCAGCTGTTTTATGACTGAATTTTGCATATAAAAAAGATAAAACATTATTATTATTATTATTATTATTATTATTAATAATAATAATAATAATAATAATAATAAAAATAATAATTGTATTAATAATAATAATGTTTTATCTTTCTTTTTTATATGCAAAATTCATTCAAACATTATTATTATTATTAATAATAATAATAATAATAATAATATTGTAATAATAATAATAATGTTTTATCTTTCTTTTTTATATGAAAAATTCATTCAAATATTATTATTATTATTATTAATAATAATAGTAATAATAATAATGTTTTATCTTTCTTTTTTATATGCAAAATTCATTCATAAAATAGCTGATTTATTGATCGTGAATATGGCAATATTCAATGTTAATTATATATACATATATAAAGCATACATGTTTATTTTTATTAATTTAACTAGTAAGGCCTCAGTGAGAGAAGGAGTCTCATTTACAGAGAGGCCTGATCAAGACAGGAGCATCAAACAAACATTTAGGTTGCAGAAAATAAATACATATAAAAATACATAAAAGACAAGTAACATAAAATAAACTCTCCATAGAAATTAATTGACTTCCATTTTTTTGTTGTCGTTTGTCAGCTTCAATGTAAAGCCGGCTTCAGGCTCAGGCCAACAAACCTTTTCATACTGAGAGAAGAATGTTTGAAGAGCATTTAAAACACATTTAATGTTTATGCATCGATTGTACCATTTATTTCTCTGTATGCCTTTATTGCAGCCCCCCATTAAATATTCTACCGCATGACAGGTAGCGTAGCGTACTGTATGCCAACAATACCAGTGTTCCAATATTAACAAAAATCCCTATAATGTATACAGCTTCTATTTGTAAGAAAAATTATTAGAAAAATATTGTATGCAAAGTGCTTTAACAATCAAAAAATACTGAAAAGCCAATAACCAAACAAATTAAAATACTATTAAATAAAAAAAAATCAAGATAAGAAAAGGTAATAAAAAAGTAAAAGGAAGCAACGATAAAGATAAAAGGCAACTAGCTATTTCACAGATTGACTGAAATGTGTGCAAAGTAATTGGAAGTGATTTTTGACCCATTTATGGTTTATATTTATTAATAGTTTAATCACTTAAATTTGATGGCTGAACTTCATTTGATCAGCTTTCTGTTTTCACAAAAGTGTTCACAGAAAGCATGTTGTATAACATGGATCCCCAATTTAGGCTGTTCATCGAGATGTTTTTAATTATCTATTATTTATTCATTGATTTATTTATTCAACTTAAGGCTGGAACGGGATCGCTTTGCTTCCAGTAGTGATTTTTCTATTCCTATTTTCTATTCTTTGCAGTTTTTGGATAGCAACAGGGGGAAAAAAATGCTGTACTATAACATGGTTAGAAAACATTGACTTAATTAAACTGATATAGAAATTACATTAAGATAATGATACCTAGTTCTATTATAACAACTTCACTATTTTCTTTGATAATTCACCAAACTAAAATGCTGTTCATTTGGACAGTATGCCAAATATTATTTAATATTGTGATAGTTATGTGCAAAGACTTTTTGCACATAACTTTGAATTTTTTCATAGATATTTGTACAAGAATCTGCATGAGTTTATTTTGTTTGATGCTTTTATTTATTTATTTGTTTTGGGTTCACATTTCTGTGGCTGTTCATTTTAAGACAGCCAAACATCTATGGATGAGGAAAAAACAACATTAAAATGTAGACTATGAAATGCTGATGTAAAGTCAAACGAAAACCTTTTGAATTTCTAGAGTCTGTCCGGCCATTTCTCTTCAATAAACCTGTCATTGTTTCTCCACCGGGTAAGGACCCCCAGCCCTTTCTTTACTTGCCTATTCTGAGTTTCCTCTGACTTTATCTTATCACATTTAATCCCCATCCCCTGCTTCATTTTGTTTGCATATATTTAAGACTGTGACTCTCTTAATGTATTTGTTAATATTCAAGACTTTGCTGGTGATAACTGTAATGTACAGTTGGTTCAACTCCTATCGAGAGTCACGTATCCCTTGACAACATGTGGCGGCCATGTATAAATTAAGCAATTTACTTACTCTTGGGTTCGATTCCCGTCTGGGGCGCTGTTGGCACCGTGCTCCGGTGGGTTATCTCCCAATTAGGAGCCCTTCTGTGTGGAGTTTGCATGTTCTGCCCGTGAAAAAGGACCCTCACCAGAAAACATGCACACATCATTGTCTGACCAGCGATGGACATATGGTTCCCGGGTGCGTCATTGAATGCTGCCCACTGCTCCTGGCTGCCCCCTCCCCAGAGGAAGGACAAGCCAAGAGTCAAACCTTTCATTGCTATAAATAGTTCTCGATCTCAGTCTGAAAATGTATATTGTTCTGATGAACACAGAACTGCCTTTTTGTTGGAACTGATTGAGCAGTGCAGCCTTGCAATTTTGATCTTGCAACACAAGAGCTGGTTTCCATTATTATTTATTTTAAGTGGACTTTGAAACATGTTCATGGCACAAATGTTGAAACAACATTTGCCTTAGAAGAGGAACGCGAAGAGGGTATAAAACCCCTTAATTCTACAGAAGCCACATTGATAGGGTAAAATAAGCACCTCACGAGCGACACAACAGACACGACAAGTTATTATTATTAGTCCCTTTGGACAAAAGCATCTGCTAAACGTTGTACATTGTACGGCATGCTCCTTTGCTAAAGCGGCATACTGTACCATGGTGCCGACGCACTGTACGTGGCACAACATCCACAAAGTAGGCGGATATGGCTGCCAGGTAGTCCTTGATGGTGGAAAAGGCATACCCTTATTCATAATTTCCAGCAGAAAATACGCTGATGAGGGATAATTCACACATCTCAAATTTCTCAAATACAGAATTTGATAAATTTTGCCCTGTAAATAATATTAATTTAATTACCTTTATTTAAGGTGTGTCCTTAATCCGAGTTTGCAGCATGTCACTCTGTGTTTGTAGTTGAGTATTTTTAAGTTATTTCAAGTTCAAGTTCAAGTTCAAGTTCAAGAGATTATTTGTCACATACATATACATACGTTCATACATATATGCAGTGAAATGTCATGACACCCGGTGATTACTCACAATAAGCTCTATAAATACTAAAAAATACCAAAATGTGCGTAATCGACACAAGGTGCTCGCGCAGGCAGCCGCAAGGGGAGGCGCCACAATCGCGATTCTGGGTCCTATAATTATATACTAGAATTAATTGACTGTGTTGTATTAAATATACATTTAAATCCTCCTAAAAGTAATTTTAAATAGCATTACATTATTTAATCTTACAACCAGACAGAGAATGCAGTGCAAGGAAAACATACTTGAAGAAAACACAATCAGCTACAATACTCAGGTATGCTGTGGCCTTTAAACCATGCTCAGTTGGTACTAAGGGACCCAAAGTGTGCCAAGAAAATATCCTCCACACCATTACACCACCAGTGTGAACCCTAACCCTAACCCTCAAGGCAGGATTGATCCATGCTTTCAGTTCTTTACGCTAAATTCTGACCCTACCATCTAAATGTTGCAGCAACGTTTTTCCAATCTTCAATTGTCCATTTTTGGTGAGCCTGTGCAAATTGTAGCCTCAGTTTCCTGTTATTAGCTGACAGGAGTGGCACGCCCACTCGCTCACCTGTGAATGCTCCGGACAATCACCTGCTCTGTTCACACATTTTGTGTGTTTTAGCTGCCTAATCTTATTTTTTTACTGACTCCTAAATGGCTGAGCCCTCTCTCTGGACAATCCGGCAACCTGTGTCAACCTGCTCACTGTGTTGGGGGAATTCAGTATGGTAGATGGGGCTGGATCTCCCCTCAACGGCTACCTACATAGACACTAGTGGCCTACACTTGTCTGCCTTCCCTAGGAGCACATCTGTTGCTAACCTGGCAACCTGACTAATTCTTTCAGCCTCACCTGCATGAATTCAAACTTCTCTTGAATGCTGAAACGATGCTGCAGGTTTTTTCCTGTAGCTTTTTACCTTTACGACTGAAGAAAACGAAGATTGAAAAGAAACATTCTTTTAGATAGGTAGACGTCCTCCTTTTTTCTTTAAAGATGGAAAATGGCGGTTTCTACAAATTGTCCCTGCTTGAAATGTGCTACCCATGAATACAGCATCCCATTGTTTATGTGTGCTAGCTAGACGATGATTATGATGGCACAATGCGGTTTATCATATCAATTAATCAAAGTTTATTTATATAGCACATTTTAAAACAACCACAGTTGCCAAAGTGCTGAACGGTCATGAAATATGAAATACATGAGTAATACAGAGGCATCGTAGGAATGCAGTACCTGCCGCCCCTAGTGCTCTAGCTGGAGTTTAGTGGTGGACCAGCTCAGCAAGATATGACGCCAGCCCATTGACAACCTTAAAAACAATCAAAGCAATTTGATTTTAATAAAGCAATCAAATTAAATAAAGCAAGCAATAAAATCTTAAAATCAATCCTAAAGCAGACAGGAAGCTAGTGGAGGGAAGCCAATACTGGTGTTATATGTTCATGCTTTCTGGTTCCACTTAATAGAGGAGCAGCTGCGTTTTGTATCTGTTGCTGATTCAGTAAGGAATGGGAGATCAGATTGATAACTCCTGACATTCTGTTTGTTCAACATCTTGCCATCCATGGCCCAGTTGTTGCTTTGGTTGTAACCATTTTATTATAAATTGAAGATCGTTTGCTACATGGTAGTATCTGAAGTTTGGGGCTGCTAGGCCTCCACAATCTTTGTTTTTTTGTAGTGTTGCTAGTTTAATTCTCGGTTTCTTGAATTTCCAATAGAATGTATTGATTATTGAGTCTAGGGTATTAAACCAATGTACTGTTGGTTGCACTGGGGTCATTGAAAATATATAGTTTATTTTTGGAAGAATGTTCATTTTCACTGCTGCTATCCTACCAATTAGTGAGATGTACCCATCTCACTAATTGGTAGGATAGCAGCAGGGAGGGAGGGATTAGGGAGGTGATATGATGAGAGAAGTAGGGAGGGGGGATTAGGAAGGTGAGATGATGAGAGTGAGCAATATTTTAAATTCATTGACATAGATAGCATGCTAATTTCTACATCTCACAGAATATTATTACCAGAATTATCAAAATACAGACATAATTATCAGAATAACCAGGGTGTGGTGGAGGAGTCTCAGAATAACAGACCGTCTATATGTAGTTTATCAACAACCAGCGATACTCATTTACCCTTCTGCTGGTTCTCCTTCAGGATGTGGTACAGCACCTTCTGTCAGTCGTTGATCTCCTGGGGGAAATTATTGTTCATACTCAGAGTGGTTCCTTTCAGCTCCCGTCCTTTGCTTTTAACCAGCTCCTTGTGCTTGAAGTGTTCAAACTTGGCAATGATGGACAAGGGACAGTTTCCCACGCGGTGTCGCAGTCAGTGAACCCGGTGGTAGTTGATCTGCTTCACGGTGTCCGTGGGGAGTTTCAGGGCGATGTGGAGGAAGACCTTCACCATGTTTTCTGGGGACTGTATTGTTCTCTGGGATCCCAGAAAAGACGAGGTTGTCCCACAAACTTCTGGATTGTATATCCAGGATAGTCTCTTTTATTATTTTATTTTATTTTTTCAAAACCTCCATCTCCGTTGTGAGACGCTTCGTGGAGGTTTTAAATCCGCGTTGTCTTTATGCATCTCGTCGACTGTGCGGTGCAGGAAATCAAGGCTGGCTTTGATCTCGGTGATGTCTTGGAGAAGTGGACCAAGCATGTCCAGCTTCCTGTTAATCTCATCCAAAACACTAACCTCTACAGCGCTGGGGATTAGAACATCTGTGTCTGTTGCTGAGTCTGCCTTTTTCCTTTTTGCTGGATTGTTATGGTCCTGGTCCTCTTCCATCACCTACTCGTAATAAAAATGTATATAATCCCGAGGTCCTCCACTTTGGTTTCGTGCAATGTTTTCTAAATTGTATATACTGTATATATATATATATATATATATATATATATATATATATATATATATATATATATATATACATACATTCAGTGTATGTATGTATGTATGTATGTATGTATGTGTGTGTATATATATATATATATATATATTCAAGATTCATTCAAGATTCAATGAATTGAATTGAATTGAATTGAATCTTGAATTGAATCTTGAATGTATGTGTGTGTATATATATATATATATATATATATATATATATATATATATATATATATATATATATATATATATATATATATATATACATACATTCAGTGTATGTATGTATGTATGTATGTATGTATGTGTGTGTATATATATATATATATATATATATATTCAAGATTCATTCAAGATTCAATGAATTGAATTGAATTGAATTGAATCTTGAATTGAATCTTGAATGTATGTGTGTGTATATATATATATATATATATATATACACACACACACACACACACACACACACACACACACACACACATATACACAGACATCGACAAATTTGTTGGTACCCTTACAGCTCATTGAAACAGTGCTTCATTGCTCCTGAAATGTGATGAAATTAAAAGCAAAGAAACTGAAAAGAGAAATTATTGCTCGAGGTTAAAGAACCCACAATTTTCTCTGAAATAACTTGAAACTCACAAAAGTAATTGGCATTCATCATAGTTTATTCCATATTTAATAGAAATTTGACTTTGCTTTTTGATTCAACAGAATATTTAACATAATAAAACAAATGAAAATGGCATGGACAAAAATGATGGGACCCTTAACCTAATATTTTGTCGCACAACCTTTAGAGGCAATCACGCAATTCCTGTAGCTCTCAATGAGATTTCTACAACGGTCAACAGGTGGTTTGGCCCACTCTTCTAGCTGTTTCTGGCTTCAAGGGTGCCTTCTCCAGACTGCATGTTTCAGCTCTTTCCATAGATGTTCGATAAGATTCAAATCAGGGCTCATAGACGGCCACTTCAGAATATTCCAATGTTTTGTTCTTATCCATACTTAGGTGCTTTTAGCTGGGTGTTTTGGGTCATTATCGTGTTGGAGGACTCATGACCTGCGATTGAGACAGAGCTTTCAGACACTGGTAAATATGTTTCGCTCCAGAATGCCTTGATAGTCTTGAGATTGTAGTTTCTTTGTTGTTGATGACGTGTTGAGGAAGAAGGACTCTCCGCTGACGCTGACTTGATTATAATATTACGTTTATTACAAATAAGAACAGCATCAAACCAGACTTGCCATGGATGTCTGGGAGAGAACAGAAGTCAAATGTGTTCCCTCCCGAATGGAACTAGCGAGTGTCCTTTATACTTGTACAGAGACAACGTAGCCGATCTGATTCCAATCTACGGGTCACAGTTCAGCTGACTGACATACATCTAAGCACATTCCACCTCCCTTATCACCGGGGCCCCTGGCAATGGGCTCTCTCTCTTGAGACCCCTGGCAACATCTGTTAGTAATTATATTATACAATGGGAACTTTCTTGGGACCCCAAACATTCCAGACACCTCATATTTACCCCCTTCGAGACTACACAAAGTCTCGACAGAGAGAAGAGTAATTGAACTTATGATGTTAATTGGCTTAATAGAAATCACATACTAACAAACAAAATGATTATAATATACCCTTCTGACCATGCTTAGTCATAGCAATACAATACATTTCTGGAGTGTGAGAGGGAAAAACCCATCTGGCAGCTTCCTTTTTTAGTACATCCATCAAACAATCTAGACAGGAAAATTCTCTCATGGTCCCTCTGTCCCAGGCAACCGCCTATTGTACTCCAAATCAATTAACAGAAAAAGAAGAAGGGTTTAGAAAACTGTATAGGATGTTACATATTAATGCATACATTTAGAACCTCAGAAATAAATCACAAAATGTGTCCAAAGTCAGGCTGGTCGACCCATCGGACCTTCCAGTGGACCTTTCCCTACCTAACACCAATGTCCCTCAAGACCGTAAAAAAGAAAACACCTGAGGTCCCAATGTATACACTTCACCCTGTTACAGAGATCTCCAAAGAAAACAATACTAAATCAAAGTAATATGTCTTTCCAAAAATAACTAGTGTAGAATACAGAATATTCATCAATAATACAGGTTACATTGTAATAAACAAACTCCAATATTATAAAAACATGCATGACACATATGTATGTATTGAACTGTTACTTTTTAACACCATCAACTTTTAATGATATTTCACTCGATACCCCTGATCATGATGTCCTCATTCAGGGTCCGTCGTCCATTTTCATCCTCCATTTTTGAATGTCCATGTTTGAGGGTTCAAGTCCATTAGGATCTCTGGACACAGCCACCCTCTGACTGGTCCTGAAAGAAAAAATTCCCCAGTCAGTATCTTGCACAAACATCAAATACAGAATAATAATTTCATTTTTGCATTATACTTCAACATTATTCCAATATATGATTACCATTTTCCGTTTCCCCCCTTTGTCCATACATTTTCCCAGTCAAAAATAGTATTGAGTCTATGACAGAATCAGATATTCAGAATGTATATTTCTCTACTAGTGTTAGCTCCTCCTTCATCGCTATTTCCTCCTCATCTTCACTGACGTCATTACCACCCAATAGTGGCATCTGAACATTTTCTCCTGGCATTACAACTCCTACCCATCTCAATATCATGGCCTAAGCAAAGGTCAACAACACCGTATAGAAATAAAACATCACACACAGTGATAGAAGAGCAGCCCCCAGAACCTGAACTACTATAGCTCCTAGTGGTCCTAATTTATCTTGCAACCAAGAATTAGCTGACCACCCAGCTCCTTCTGATGGCCCAAACACTTCCCTTATAAGCTTCAACGCATCTATGACATTATTGATGTTATCGACGACATCAGGGATCAACGTATAACAGGCATCTCTGGGTAGATTCAAAGCCACGCAGAGGCCACCTTGTTTGGCCAAAATATACTCAAGAGCCATGTTGTGTTTCAGCAACGTCAATCAATGACTCCTCTGGGTGTTTGACAAATATTCAAAACCTCTTATGGTCTCATTTGCAAAACCTTGTAGGGTATATGTGATATTATCAATATGATCAGCTAAGAATGTAACCCCATACCATGGAAACAATCCTATGGCCCATTTTTCTCCTAAAGATATCCTCCAATGATAAGACTCCAAATTGTGAAACTGTGCCAAGTCTCTTTTCTCCCTATTTTCGGCGGTCTTTGTAGAGTTACCCTCATCTGGCTCTTGTCCCTTCTGCATAACAAAAACATCATACGGAAGTTTCAATTGTGCCATATAGCAACATCCAATCCACCCATACGGCAGAAATAAGTATGCTTTATCATCACATACCCACCAAATATCCTTAAATGTTCCAATAGTCACATTACCTGGTAAAGTTTGATTCTTTATGCTTAAAGTTTTACTCTGTCGACGATGTGGTGCATGAAAGGTTACTGTATATGTGTCATCAACCATCCTTTGTACACTTTGTTCAAATTGCATCATGTAGCTTTCACATTTTGATATTCCCATAAACATACCATCTCCACTATGAGTATAATTTAAACAATAACAAGCTCTACCTTTCGCAGGTGTCACTTCCATAGCATCAGATATTGCTGTTCTGATATCTTCATACTTATCAAGAAGATTTAAATATGATAATTCTTTCAACCAGGAACACCTACGTCCAGGTCTTAATAGATTGACCGACACAGCCATCCATATTTCATTCGCTGCTTATTGTTTGAATAGCAGCCACGATTACGCATTACTTTGACATTCAGGCGTCAAAGGTTCCGGTACTGTCTCTAGAATTGAAGGCCATGTGCCCGGAACTGGAACTCTCACCACACATGGGCAATTCAAATTAGTAGTCATTCTACCGGAGTGAGTTATCTGTTTTAACCACAGATTTCTATTTGCCCACGGGTCTGCTATTTGCAGCACCGAGGAATCAAACCCATATGCTTTCCACAGGGTTTCTCGGTTCTGTAAAGCCTAAAGATGTTCAGTCGTGTCTTTTGATGTCCACTCAGCATTAAAAAAATCATTGACCACATCCGACAGAGTCATCTGAAATATTTCACCTGAATCCCTATCAATCTCCTCAGCAATTGGCTCTCTAATTACAGAGCTCTCCTTGCTATTGTTCAAATTAATTTCAAACTTCACCATAGGCTTCTGAGTTATATTTAGCAAGTTCTTAAATGATTGGGATGTAGTGATAGGTGTCAGCGTCTTATCTACAGACTTTGTAGAAAAAGTCGTCATTGTTTTATTGGTAGTGATCTCATCCTCACAACCTCACTTGTATGATTACCAGAAGTTACAGATGTAGAAGTTGTTTTCTGCTAATGTTGTAGCTAGAGTACTAACTGACGATGATACGTTAATACTACTTGTTATTCCTCGAGCTAAGGTAAGAGATATCATCGGTCCAACACTCACCCTTGGTGGGACTAGCTGTATTTGAACTTTTTGAGCAATCGTACTTATTTCTTTAGTAACCAGACCTTTTACTATGAGTTCTATATCCTGCTTCCCAATCATTTTGCCTTGGGATATATTTCAACTCTGAATCCAAATATGTGCATGTATATTCTCCTTGATCTTCCCATATGACATTACCTATGACAAGCGAACAGTCATCTCGAACTTTAACCCATCTCCTGTCATTATGCAACATATACTTTTGTAAACCGCAAGGCACACTGCTAACATCAAGTCCTGTTAGCACTATGTCTTCACCCCACGCATTTTTCCATTTGGGGGGATTATTTCCACCATTATTCCATTTGCTACATTTACATGGCAGCTGAACTGCCTTTCCCCAAGTCACTTCAAGCCTAGTCCTCGTATCGCTTTGGTCTAACCCTTTTTCGGGTTGCCCTTGGACTCCTTGTCCAACTGGGTCCGTGTATTTTCCTGGAGAGGTAACACAGCCCTCTGGAGTCTTTGACGACTCATACTCTCTGGAGTTAAACTCTGTTGTTTCTGGGACATGTTGTAAATCAATGTCACCAAAGTGTCTCTCTTGCTCAGGGACTGACAATTCATCCCTGGGATCATCAAAAGTGTGCTCAACATCATCAAGCACACCCACATCATCATCAATCCTTTCTTCTGGGTCTTGACCTTGGAGGTCCTCATGAATCTCTGCTGTGTCTGCATCTTCAGTTGTCTCTCTTGAGCTTTCAACATCTCTGCTCTGTGATCGTGGCGCCTCTTCTTTTGGCGCTCTAACACAATGTGATAAATGGTACCATGCAGGAGAACCTTACCCTCCCGTACTACGAACAACTTTGAATGGTCCTTTACGGCGTTCGTTAAACCACTTCCTCCTAAACACCTTCACGAATAACTTGTCTCCAGGTTGCACCGCGTTTCTATTTTGCTCATCAAGTCTCTCTAGCGCCTCCTCTTGTTTTTGCCTGTCAGAGACATATGTGTGTATTCTCTTATGCAGTGCAGCCATGTAGTTAACATACACTCGCATCTCATCTTCTAAAAGGGCTAAGCTTGGACCCTTTCCACTTGTGCGCAAACAAGGTGTTGGCATCCGTCTAACCGTAGCCAACTCATGGGATGTCATGCGCAAATCACGGAGCCCACTTGAACGACACACCATTAATGCCAACGGAAGTGCCTCTCCCCAATTCAAACCTGTGTGCTGACAGATTTTCACAATACGATTTTTCTGCACACCATTCATTTTTTTACAAACACCTTGGCTTTGTGGATGATAAACAGCTCCTAGACAGCTCCCAATTTTTGCAGAATCAATTTTACTGTTCTATCCACAAACTCTTTCGCATTATCTGAGGATATGCGATCTGGAAGTCCCCACCTGCTTATGACCTCACGACACAAAAACTTGGCAACTGACTGAGCATCTTAACGCTTGGTTGGACATGCCTCAGGCCACCTATCCACGACGACGAACATGTATCTTTTACCTCCTACTGGTCTTATCATGTCAACAAAGTCCACAGCCAACTCACGCATAGGACCTGTCAGAGTTGGAATGTGACCGGGTGGACCCATCACACCCCTTCGAACATTGTTTTTAAGACAGATTGTACATCTGCCTATGACACACGCACCTTACTAAGGTGACATCTTCCTGCTCTAAGAGCCTATGATAGTCTCTTGGCCTAGACATAGTCAATGTACATTTACCAAATTTCAAAAGATTTCTGAGACTATGATGGGTAAGAATTGTCACTGGGTAACCCATAGTTACTGATGATGCTTTATCATACATTAGAGACTCCCACAAATGCTCTGTAGCACAGTGGTAGCCCCAATTCTACTTCTGAATAGACAGTAGAATAATATGAACAGGTTGAGGACTTGTCCCTGTACCTGTGGGCTGACAAAGAACTGCACATGCATATTTACCCCCAGTGGACGTAACCACATACAGCAAAAAGTTCTTAGAATAGTCTAGCAATGCTAGCGCTGGAGCTTCTTGTAACCTCTGTTTAATCGTCTCAAATGCCATAAGACCTTCCTGTGTCCAGGTGAGGTTACAATGGATTTGAGCATTCCCAGTCTCTTTTATCATGGCTCTCAAAGGCCCTATTAGGCAGGCATAATCTTCTACCCAGGCTGAAGAATATCCCGCAATACCAAGAAATCTCTCTGACTGTTCGAGGCTTTGGTGCCGTTCGAATGGCTTCCAAATGACTCTCAGAGATGCTTCTGTGTCCATGGGTTATTGTTTGACCCAAATAAACTCATTTTTTTTGACAATACTGCAGCTTCTTCTGAGAGGCCTTGTGTCCTTTGTCTGCCAATAATTGCTACAGTTTGATTGAGTCCTCATGGTACGTTTCCTTATCTGGTGAACAGATGACGATGTCATCGACATATGACATCGTCATGACAGTACTTTTCAAGATCTGATCAATCCCAACAAAGTCATCCTGAAACACTTTATTGCAAAATGTGAGGGCTATGTTTGAATCCTTGAGGGAGCCTCTTGTACTTGAAGGTTTGTCCTTTGTATGTGAATCCAACAAACCCTTGACTTTCTTCGCTCAGTGGAACACACAAATCCAACACTGTGAAGTGTGTAGCCTCTGGAGGAATTTGGGCTAACAGGGTATGTGGATCTGGTACATCAGCTGGAAAGTCCTGCACCACTTCATTTACCGCTCTTAAATCAGAAATCAAGCGATAGGACTCATCTGGTTTCTTTAAAGGCAATATAGGCGTATTACTCTGAGGATCCGAACATATTTCCACTACACCCGCTTTTAACAGTCCTTCAATTTGTGGTTCAATCTCTTTGATTGCCTCCTCCTTTAGTGGGTACTGGTTCTTCCAAGGAGGTTTGGTTCCTGGTCGCAGTTCGACGCTAACCGGTTGGGCTGACTTCACAAGTCCAATGTCAGTACTATGTCGTGACCACAAACATTCTGGAATTTGTTGCAGCATCTCCTCTCTCATACTGTCTGAGTCCAATTTAGCGCTGAACATTAACTCATGTGTCATCTGTTCCACTTGTGGTTGTCCTTGTCCTTGAGCTGAGATAATGATTCTCATGAACTTCTGTTCTTCACTCATCCAGATAGCAAGATTCTCCTTTATTGGTGCAAAAATGGCTTCCTCAGCTTCTGCCATCATTTCTCCTATATGCTTCTGCTCAAATCCGTGTTTATCTTCATAGCTGCTACTTGTGGTCCCAAAATTATGCAGCACGAGGTCAGCTGAACATGCTTGGGTTGACTACTCAACCACTCCTCTGGATCCAATTTGCCAGCTTTCTTAAAATATTTAAGCGTGCAATGATGTGGATACTCAGGGGGCTTAGCATCAGGCATATTTGCAACAATGAACTTCTCCCACATCTTGGCTGGTTCTAATAGCTCTGGACTAAGATTTCCAATCCAATATACTGAAGAAGTCTCGGTCTCTGGTGCCATAAATAATTGGTGGTAGACATCAGGTGGCACATCCACCAGACAGTTGTCCGGTGTACACTGTATTGTACAATTTAGTTTGCACATAGCATCTCCTCCCAAGAGTGCAATGGGTGTATGTTCTGACACCAATATACTAGGTAGTGTGATTTTCAGATTTTTATAGCGCAGCTCAATTGGTTTTTGTGAGAGGAATCAGCTGTGTCACACCCTCAAACCCGATTGTCCGTACCAATTGGTCAGACATGGGGAGATGTATAGCATCTTCAGGCTGAACACAGGTGAAAGCTGCTCCACAATCTGCCATTACTTCCAAATGGTTAATCATTTATTTTCACCACTGTTTTTGGATCTTGCTCCGGCCCTGACACTATCAGCTGACACCTCCCTTTCGAGTCTTCCGGCACCCCTAGAAACCAGGTTCCGGACCCCTGTAAGGGTTCGCCGGTCCCCTGTGTGGCCGTGGTTGTCCTCTGAAACCTCCTCTGAAGCCTCCTCTGAAGCCTCCTCTAAAACTGAAACAGTCACGAGCAAAGTGGCCTAGTTGTCCACAATTATGACACGCTCCTTGAGACTGTTGGAAATTTCCTCCTCTACCTCTTCCTAAATTTCCTTGACCTCTTCCTCTTCATATTTGTGGTTGATCAAAAACTGGCTGTGGAAAGGAGAGAGTGGGAACCACAGGTGGTTGAACCTGAATCTGTCCTTGCTGTGGTTGTGGTGGTAATTGATTTGGTTGTGACTGGCTCTGCATAACCACAGCTTGTTTCCTTTCCTTCTTCTTATAATCCACCAACTGTATTTGGTTGAGTTTTCTGAGTCTCCTGGTCCTGTTCCTTCTGGTCATGCTCCTTTTTCCGATATAGCTCCACTTGATGTGCTATGTGATCCATATAAACACCTTTGGTCATGCTTCCAAGACCAACCACTTCTGCCAATTTGCTCCTCACTTGAAGAGGCAGCCCCTTCTGTATTTTGGCTCGGAGAATTGATTTCTCCATTTGATTCAAATCTGGATCATTTCCTTTGACATTCCTCCACACTTGATGAGCCCTTGACACATATGCTCTTGGATTTTCCTGTGGGCCTAATAACTCAATAAAGACGTTGTCCGGGTCTACGTTTGTGGGAAATGCATCTCTCAATGCTCTCCACATCCGACCTCTACTTGCAGCAAACAATTCTGGACCATACACCGCAGTTGCCACATATCTGTTAAGGCCTGCCGCCTGCAGGATCTCCTCTATCGCTGGGACTCCTATGAAGCTAGCCAAAAGTCTCTTAATATCTCCCATGGCAGGCTGTGTTCCCACCAAAACCTCTTCCAGCTTTGAGATCCACAGATGTGCTCCATCTTGAAGAGTGGGTAACTTTTCAAGTATATTAGACATGTCTGTATTCTGCCAAGGCTTGTACTCTAAATTTTCTCCTCGAATTATCACTGGACACACTTTGTCGGGTCTCTTTCCTTTTCTTGGACGTTGTCTATACCTCAAAGGGTCTGGCTTTTGAGGCTTTTTCTTCTGTAGTGTCTTCTCCGTTATTTGCAGTTCTTGTAATTGTTTTTCCAATACTTGTTGAACGTCTGGACAGGTGGAGACACTTAGGTCCTCGAGGCATTTATCTATACTCCTCTCAATCTCTCTTAAAACCATGCGTCTGTCATCTCTACATCAGACTACTAAACTCACCAAACACGACATGAACACGACACCCACAAAGACCAACTGACTGCACAATATTTAAATTTTTACAATACATATGTATCCCCTTGGTATACATATGTATCCTCTTGCTGCTAGCTTTGTACTGTACTTTGTACTTATTACCTTAATAACATACCTCATTTGACTTCTTGAGTATATTAAGACTAACCTTAGTCTTGTTGTGTTGTTGTGTCTATTGTTGTTGTCTTTTTGCACTTTCATGTTATACTGTATGTTGTGTTACAAATATTACTTGCACATTTGGAGTATGGGGAAACGCAATTTTGATCCTCTGTGTAATTACGTGTTGCATGGTACGATTGACAATAAAGTACACTTTGAACTTTGAATTTTAAACTTTGAACTTTGATCTCCTACCCCTGTACTGGCTGCTAACAGTTGACAACAGAAAGGACCTTCTTTCTCCGATTCTTCATCACTTTCACCCTGTTCACTCTCATCCGTGTTGTTCGTTCCTGGAACCATTTTCCTCACTGGTCGATATCCTCTTTTCTCCACTTTAGCCAACATCCGTCTGACTTCTGGGTCGTATCCTCCAATAGCTTCATCTGAATACTCACAATCTCTTCTCCTATTTCCAGACCTTTGATTCGTTGTCTGCTTCCCAACCGGTTCCTTCTTTTTTTACTGTTGGAGCTCGGGTACATCTTTATGGTTGTTGTAGCCTTGCCCATCTCTATTATTTGCTCATCCTCATCTTTGAAGAGATAGTTGCCCTCCTGTGTAATCACTGGGAGCTGGGGATAAACATCGGTGAACTTCACCTCCTTCTCATAAGGCGGGGGCTTCTTTACAGATGCAGTATCAGAATCAGAATCAGAATCATAAATACTTTAATAATCCCAGGGGAAATTACTTAAAGTATGTGAGAAGGGTGCCTTAATCTTCTCCATCAGTTTTTCTGTTTCCTTATCCTTTCTTTACTTCTTGTATGCTCTGTTCTCTTTTTTCTTTTGCGGCTTCGAACAATTTCTGTCTCTCCTTTTCAAACAGCTGCAGAATTCCAAGTTCTGTTTTTCTTTGCTCTCCGTGCGTCTCTTTCCTTTCTTACCTTTCTTTTGATTTACTTTATTTGTGGACACAAGCACCTGCATCCTTTTAATCACATCCGGGTTAAGAGTTCCTTCAACTGGCCACGGTTGTTCACTGTCAGGCCAACGCTTGCTCAATTTTCCTGATATTTTTGCAATATCTTTAATAAGGGGATTATTCTTTCGCACTACATCAACAGGAGTGATTGCTTTTGTAGTTTTAATATCCATTTTGACATCATAATGACCCTCTTATTTTCTTTTATTGTAAATCGAATTTAATTATTTAAAACATTTTTATAAAGCACCGTGTAATCACAGTCAACGAAAAACAACTGAATTTACCAACCCCAAAGGAGACCAATAGCTTCCCACTTATGAAAGCAAATTCACTTGTTCATCATCTGATGCATCTGATCACACACATTTATCTTAAATTATCAAAATTATATCAATGTTCAATCTCAAAACAGCCTCAATCAAGGGAAACCATACTCAGATAATGAAACCAATGTTCACAGCACTCAACAGTATTTAAATCAAATCAGTTTTTCCACAAGTGATCAATCAAATCAATAATACTCCATTATATTACGCCTTAATTAGTTAGTCTGTTGCCAAGTCTCCCACTAAATAATTGCAAATGTAATATATGAAAAATAACTACTGTAAGCCTATATGTGGAAACAAGCTAAACATGTCAATTATGTAGGTCATAACTAAATGTATACACATATAGGTAAATGCAGGTGTCTATTGAAAGAGTTTGTGGATAAACCGCACTGGCCTAATACAACTGGATTTAGGATTCCTATGGCTGTCATCCGCAAGCTTCCAGTGTCTGTGAAGAACTGCCAGATGTCTTGTCATCTGCCCCTTGGATGATCCAATTCAGACACATTCCATCTTCTCTGTCTTTCCCCCAGCTTTCACTCAGCATAGTAAAAGAGAGGAAGAAAGAAAAAAGAAAAAGAACAACACAAGAATTCAGTGCCTTAGGCTCACTCTAAATTCTTATACACACTAATATAATTCAGTGAGACGTGCATTAACAGCTTTCTTATTTCTCGTGCATTTGAAATAAAGCAATATTTACTTTTATTCATACAATGCATTTGAAATCTAAAGAGTATATTAGTCAATCTGATATCACCTTCAATTAATTATTTTTATTCTATTTATCTATTTAATTTAATATATATATTTTTTTCTTCTATCATACTGAGAGAAAAAGAGTAGAGGGGGGGTTTCTTCACAGCCCCCCTTGTCAGGAGGAGTTAACTAATCTCCACTCTGTATGAAGCACCACCCCTTGCTCCACCTCTTAAATGTAGCCACAACTTCAAGTATGGACTGGTCGTCAACGAGTGAACATCCTGTTTTAGCTCCCTAAGGCCACGCACAGAGTCAACAATCAGAGCTGTTTTCTCTCACTTAGCGGCCGAGACACAAACCTAACTTCTGGCAGCCAAAACCAGCTTCTCCTTCTATTTCAACAAGACTATCTGTTCTTTTAACCAGACCAAACTCACAGCAAGCACACACACAACAAACATGAAAAAGACAAAGAAAGAACCCACACACTAATCAAACAATCCACAAATCCTACTTGCAAAATCAGAGCAGGAGATTTTTCTTTCTTTTTCTGAATGTGTACATGCATGTGTAAGCAAACTGTTGCTGGTTGCTCGACTCTTCTCTCAGAAGGCTCATATTTTTATCAAATATACAAACGTCCTTAAAAAGGCTCATGTATGTTTTATCAAATATACAAACGTCCTTAAAAAAGGCTCAAATATGTGTTATCAAATCTATAAATGTCCTGTAAAACGCTCATATGTTTTATCACAAAAGAGGCAAAAATGTCTTTCTTTATGTATAACTCAAACCACTCACCACCTATGTATAGCTATTTATTAACACATATATTCTCTATATCATTTATACATGCATACGAACTTTACACAGTTCTAGTCGGCCACCCCTAACCAATGCTCACAAGCAGAAACGGTTGCAGTGGGCCCAGAAATACATGAAGACTAATTTTCAAACAGACTTGTTTACTGATGAGTGCCGTGCAACCCTGGATGGTCCAGATGGATGGAGTAGTGGATGGTTGGTGGATGGTTGGTGGATGGCCACCATGTCCCAACAAGGCTGCAACGTCAGCAAGGAGGTGGCGGAGTCATGTTTTGGGCCGGAATCATGGGAGGAGAGCTGGTCGGCCCCTTTAGGGTCCCTTAAGGTGTGAAAATGACCTGGGCTAAGTATATAGAGTTCATGACTAACCACTTTCTTCCATGGTACAAAAAGAAGAACCGTGCCTTCCGTAGCAAAATCATCTTCATGCATGACAATCCACCATCTCACGCTAAGAATACCTCTGTGTAATTGGCTGCTATGGGCATAAAAGGAGAGAAAATCATGGTGTGGCCCCCATCCTCCCCTGACCTCAACCCTATTGAGAACCTTTGGAGCATCCTCAAGAAAAATATCTATGAGGGTGGGAGGCAGTTGGCATGAAAACAGCAGCTCTGGGAGGCTATTCTGACATCCAGCAAAGAAACCAAGCAGAAACTCTCCAAAAACTCACAAGTTCAATGGATGCAAGAATTGTGGAGGTGATATCAAAGAAGGGGTCCTATGTTAACATGTAACTTGGCCTGTTAAATTGTTTTTGATTGAAATAGTTTTTGATTTCAGTAAATATGACCTAATGCTGCAAATTCCCATATGTCACCAGTTGTTCTTCCTTGGACCACTTTTGAACACCGCACAAGACCTGCCATTTGGATTTGCTCTGACCAATAGTAATAATAACAATATTAAAACTTACACACAAGCAGTTTCCTCTTAAGTAAACATAGAGGTTAAAATCTTAATGCTTAGTTTGATGTGGACGGTCATTCATGATCTGATACATTTTCTTAAAAGGTGACTGGGTTCTTGTCATAAGGGTGAGCTGTACTCTGTAATAATCTGAGATTGTAATATGAGAGTATAAGAGAGAAAATAATGGTATTTTCTGTGAAATAAAATGATATGATATATGATATAATCTAAGCTTTATGTGAAGTTTTCAAATTGTGTTTCTGTTTATGTACAATCTCTGCTTATTTAAACATTGCATGTATTACTTATGTTATTCTAAGTAATAATGTGCATATTACAACCACTACTACTTATAACAACCTCAGGTAATGTTGGATGAGACTGACGATTTGGAACAATGCAAAATCATACAATCACACCACATGCATTTTATTGCACATCAAACCAGAGATAAGTGCGGATAAGTCAAACGAACACATGCGTTTCTGAACCGTCAAACTCAAATGGCATTCTGACCTAATTCAATATCTACCGTGTGACATTAATTATTTTAGAGGTCATAGAAATGACGTGGACATTAATAGAAATAAAGCCTCTGATCATAACAATGAAAAGCAATAAAATAACATAAGGAAATATAAAGCCATAAAACATAAAAGAAAAAAAAAGTCCATTATTACAGGAAGCACGAGCTCAATTAATATATGCCTTTTGGATGGCTTTGATTGCGGTTAAAAAAGAAAATACTAACTTGTAATAATAATAAAATCTTTTTTCGGCTGCTCCCGTTAAGGGTCGCCACAGCATCATCTGCCTCCAATACCTTCTGTTCTGCGAATCTAAATAAAATAATAAATAATTACAAAAAAAGCACAACTCACAAAAACAATAAACCAAATCATACGTGGGAAAATGCAAACCTCACATATTCATGTGATTATGTGGGCTTATATGTCAAAGTTCTGGGCAAGAACACATAGTAACCCCCCACCCCCATCACACATGACTCAACAGTCCAGTCACAGTAAAACATGCTTACATACTGTAAATTGTAATATTTTCATTCAAATACATTAACACGGACAGATTGCACAAAATGTTGATAATGAGTCGAGACAATATTGACAATATTGTCACACTCATAACATCACTGCCAAGATATCATGATTGTAAATATTTAGGGTTTTCCCCACTTTTTTTTTTTTTTTTCATCAAAGTGAATGCATGTTCAAGGAAACCCAAATGGAAGCAAATGTATACCCCCTTGTGTAGATACACATAACCGGAAACACATTTCGTAGTCATTATGTACTAGATTTAATTTCTTAGATATTTTCATTCAATTTAATGCAGTTTACTTTGCTGATGGACAGTTATATCTCTCAGCTCAAGCTACCACGTTATAGTCTGGCCAAATGTAATTACCATCATGAAAAATTGAAAGAAATAAAAAATCCTCTTAATGTGTCCAGATTCTGATTAAATGTTAACTTGCTCATCTGTACTAGTGTTTCCAAACTGACAGTAAATAGCTAGCCTAACCAAATAAGAAGACAGAATGCAGCAGAGACCTAAGTGTAAATGTCAAATAATAGATGAAATGGCATCTTTCTCAACAGAAACGTATTAACGGATATTTCGGAGGCCGCCCTACAAGAAGGCTAAACATTTTATAAAGCACCAGCATGATGGACACAGACATCATGCTGTGTGTGTGTGTATTTGATTGCATGACGTCTACTTGATCTCACCAACCAGGTTTTTTTTGGTGAAACGTCTGAGTTGCTTATTGAGTGTTTCTCATGTGTTTTAACTTTGGAAACACACTTTGGCTGTTGGATATTACATCAGAACAGCACACAAGAAAACAAGACTATTAAGGAACATCAATAGCATAAATAACAATATACCCTACAAAGGCCGTTTAATTTGACCATGGTCGTATATTCTAGCTGGCGGTTGTGTATATTCAATCCATCAAAAAACAAACAAAAAAAAACCCAAAAAACATTCAATGGAAATGGAATATAGTGTCATTATAACTCATCTTTTCATGTCCTCACCCAAAGTATGCCGTGGTAAATGTTTTAAATATACCAGGGTTAATTCTTGGCCTCATCATGGTTCCAGTAATTGATGGCCCTTACAGGAGTTCACAATTTTTCTTTCTGTTGTTATTGTCATTTCAATTTGCTTCATTATTTTCCCCCAAAACAGCTTTGTATTGTAAACCTGCGCACACACTGACAGAAAGAAAGAAAGACTCTAAAAACCAAACCGACTGGACCCGTTTGCTGGTCTATCGTGTGTAGGTTGCCACTCTTGTCCCGATTTAATGGTTAGGGTCCATATTTATTCTGAAACTACATTGAACATCACTTAACCCTTGGTGTGCTGGATACGTACAGCAACCACTAATGCTTCATATGCATGTCATGGGGTGTCTTGGCCGTGGCAGCAGTCCATTAACTCAGAAGCTCGAGGTAGGTCACGGGGACTTTGCCCTTCTGGTTGTCCCTCTCGCCGACCAACCAGTCAGGGTCCATGCCTGGTACTGTGTACACGGTAATAATCTAAAGATGAAAGACAGGACAAAAGAACCATCGCAAAGAAAATTAAGCAAGTTAAAAATACTTTCAGATTTAAAATAAATTATAATAAACACAGCAAAATATGTGTTTTCCCACACCAGTAAATATTGACTTCAATGGCTAGTTATATATTTTAATAACATTTAAAATCGTATATATAAAATCTACTCATCCTGATACTCTTTAACCACTGCTTAACTGGAGTTTTGTTTTTCGATTTATGTAAGAGTCACAATTGTTGCCTTTCATATTGATAGGCATTTGAATAACCTTTAAAAGGAGGATAAAGGCAAGGCATTAAAAATGAATAAGCAGCACAAATATACCTCGTCAGCCAAAAGTGACAGCTCACTGGAGTCGTGGGCATCATAGTCGTACAGGACCTTGGCCTTGCGCGTGCCTGTGGCGGGGATCTGCAACTTCTCCATCGTCACGGCTCCCGGCTTTTGAATGCCTGAACACGTGGACGATGATGCCGAGGCACTGGGGGATTTGAGGGCCGAAAAACAAGACCGCAGAGGAAACGGGAGCGGAATGAGCGACAATGAAACCATAAATGCACTTAAATTATTCTCGTGTTGCAAGATCAAAAAAAAAAGCTGCGCTAATTACTCAATTCCGGACAGAATACCAGCTCTAGCAGAACGAGTTTCACCCTGAAAGCAAAGACTAGTCGTATTGCTATGAGGTACCACTTTGAGATCCGGTTTTGGATGAGTCAGTTGGTAAAGAGAGTTGGTTCGTTTTTCCAGGTTTTCCGACTCTTTGTTCATTGGTGTGATGCTATTTTTCTTGCCTTGTAGAGAGTCGTTATCAGTTATTTTTCCCAGGTTGAGTCGACTCGCTCGCCAACTCTTTTGCCAGACTTACTCCAGACTACCAAGTCATTTAAGATATTTGTTTGCCTATGAGTAGGCCATAATACTTAGTTTTACATGTTTGGCTTTTTTATTGGTTAAAAGGATAGTGGTGTGGCAATATTTACAGTAATTGTAAAAGTGTGCCGTGGGGGACTTCCGGCTTAGCGAAACATGGAATAAGATGCATGTTTAGGGAGCTCCTACTGAGTCTATTTTTCTTAATGCCATTAGCCACTTTGTTCCCTTTTTCCAGCTTAAAATGTAACTAACTCATCTAACATAGTTACTTTGGTTTTTGACTATTAAGATGCCACCTAAGGTTTATAAAAGAGAAACACCTCTCGGTCTCACCTGCAGCCTGCTGCACACGGTGCCTCCTTGACTCAGTGGCTCCGCTCCACCACCAGAGGCTGGCGACACGCTGCTTCCTGCTACAGAGCTAACCGTGCTCAGAACTGAACTTCTCTCCACTTTTCGATGATGTAGCAGCAATATTTAAAGCTGAGCTTCAAGCAGTTTGGGTGATACTCTCACTCTGAAAAGTTATCTAGCAGCATATCCACTATACAATCAGACTTTGTGGGACACCGTAACAGAAATTAAGCAGTCTACCTGTACGGACCACATTGTTTCTCTTAAAACCGCATTTGTCTAAAAAAGTGGCCAAGCTAGAAGACAAATGTGAGGATTTGGAGTCCAGAGCTTGTTGTCAAAACATCCGCAGACCTGCCAACCTTGGGAAAATATTTGAGTACCACAATAGTGCAACAGGGAGTCTCTGTGGTGTTTGAGTTACTGCAGCTAAATGACTCCATCAGTTATTCACAATGTAGCCGTCTCGTAACGAGGCTAATCACATCTTATGCGAACTATTACAGCTAACTATATACAAATTTATCTCATTAGGATATACCCCTCGAAATGCATCAACTCGTAAAGTCACCGAACATGTTTACCAACTACAGATGCACCGATTGCAGTTTTTTTGACTGCTTTGATTTCTGATTTTCTCTTCTTTTTTTTTTTTTTTTTTAAGTCTGACCTGCCGATTGACTAAACCATTGACTATTAAATATCTTTTACATTGTCGTCTGATCATTGAGTTAATTTTCTAATTGGATAAATCTAATTCTCACACAATTTGGTCTCATTGGCTATATCTGCTGTACTGCAATGAGACATACACCGCATGATCTGATCACACTCAAATGATAGGACAGCTGCCCATATGGACTACCTGTGCAAAAAAAGTGGAGTAGTGAGATTACAGATTTTGACACTGTTTATTTATTATTGTTCATTATTCACTATGGACCAATAACACAACATGAAACTGTCACTGAGTTCCAATAAAACAGAATATGGGAGTCACTAAGTTTCAGTATAATTCAACCTGTAACTCTCAGTTTTAGTAGGACCCAACATATAACTAACATGGAAATGTCCAGTTCAATCTTCAAATTCTTCCGCTTTGAAGCGCAAATATACCTTTGTATTATATTTATATGGTACTTGCCATTCTAAAATAAATTGCAACCATTGCAAAAAATAATAAATGGCCGACTGTTCTCTCGTTTACTGTAAGTCCTCCTTCGCTCACAGTGCATTAAATCAACAAAATCGAACAATTTGTCTTACTGAGTGACTTCTCAAGAATAGTGTCAAAAAAATAAAAATAAAGTTGAAACTTTCATCACAGGCGGAGCTCGTGCAATAGGAGCCAAAGCAGACAGCGATAGAAATGCAATTTGCACAATTTTGGAATATTGTCAGGCGATGGATCAATAATTTATATAATATTCTTTGCTTAGGTACCTCCAAACAGCCGACATTTTCTTTCTTTCCCTCTCTTTTTGGAGTGTCAACTATGCAACTAAGTTACATTACTTTGGTATTGGGTTTGAGTATCGGAGCATTCTTACGAGTACAAGCACATGAGCACAGTATCTGTGTGTAAATTTGATCAGCAAAATATATCTGGCATGCGGAACGCCTTCTACCACACTCTCGCAGTAACTATTATGAATAGTGACTGAAACTCAACTGAAATTATAAGCTACCTCTCGATTGATTCCTCAAATTAAGGATTCCATCAGCATGCTTATTTCTGATCCAACAACCATCAATGAAATTTTTACAACTTTTTATTCTTCCCTTTATGAATCGGAATCTTCGTCAGACATGACAGAAATTACTTCCTTCCTTCAAAATTTGAGGCTCCTACTGTTGACCCTTTTGCCACTACTGGGCTTAAGGCACCTCTAAGTTTGGAATAAGTTATACTTTCTATTAAAGCCATGCAAAGCAATAAATAAGACCCTGTTTAGTTGCTTAAGAAATGTATGAATAAACTTGCTCCTCTTCTTATCCCAGTGTACGAGTCCCTTGAACATGGTTCATTGCCCCTGACCTTAACTCAGGTATCCATAACCCTTCTCTTGAAGAAGGGAAGGAATACAAATCTATAGACCTCTGTCTCTGCTGAATATGGATGCTCAAATTTTGGTTAAAACTTAGTAACCCGTCTTGAAGAGATCCTTCAAGAAAAGTTGGAGCAGAGCAGAACAGTTTCATCCAAGGGTGACATCTGTTTTTTTTTACGTTCGAAGAAAGCATTCGATCGGGTTGAATGGAAATATCTTTTTGTACAACTTCATAAGTTTGGATTTGAAAAGACTCTATAGCTCTATATCCTGGATTCAACTTCTTTACACCTCCCCCCGGGCCTGCATTCACACCAATGATACCCAATTTAGTTATTTTATGTTGGCACGTGGCACAAGGGATGTCATCTTTCCCCTTGACTTTTCACCCTCGCCATTGAACCCTGCCAGTTGCATTAAGAGCTCTCCCTCGATTCCACAGAGTTTCCCGTGCAGGTGTCGATTTGAAACTTGCTTTATATGTATAAGATCCACTGACTAGAATTTCGTTCATCTTGACCATGCTGAAGAGATTTGGCTCCTTCTCAGGTTTTGAAGTGAACCTTCTTAAGAGTGAATGCTAGCCCATAAATTCATCTGCTTCGCCACACACACACACACACACACACACACACACACACACACACACACACACACACACACACACACACACACACACACACACACACACACACACACACACACACACACACACACACACACACACTTTCAAAGCGATTATGTCCAACAATCCATCAATGAGCTGTGGTCTCATTTGAACGCCAGTTTTCAGATTACTTCAGTTTTCCAGTTGTTCAGGTAATCATGCCAATTCCTTGCTCATTACCAGTACTGCATGCATGCTGGAAATTGTATCCATGTTTGAGAAATTCTTAGACCTCCATTTCTATATGGATTTATGAAATGAAGAAGGTAGTTTGGGGCCCAGAATCAGTGTGGCTGTATACCTGTTGTTCGTTGATTGGTCTAACGAGCGGCAGGTAAAACCCCCCATCCCCACACAGAGGAGAGGAGCCCTTGTCATTACATGCTGTCTATCTGCTCCTAGGCTTATTCCAACTAGCCCAATCTCGAGAATAAACTGTGTGTCTGCAACTCCATCGTCTGTGTCGACGAGGACTCTAACAAGTCAGTGGCAGAACTGCTTTACTACTTCACTTCCTGCTTTTCACGTTAGTGCGTTACTTCACGTCAAATCGCTCCCAACTTTACCTGATTTTGGATTATGGATTTTGGATTGTTCACACTGTGATATCCCTACTATTTTCTGGCTTTGACCCTCGCCTGAACTGTTTTTTCAGAATTTGGAACGTGGACTTGCTTGGCTAGCACTCGGCTAGCGCTAGTTAGCCTGTTAGCTTAGCATATTGCTAACTATGCCAGCATCCATGCCTACCTCATCGGACTGTGACAACTGTTTGCGCCTGGTCGACAGACTCAGCGCTCTAGAGAAGTCGGCCTTTAAAGACATCCACAGCCTGCGTGAGGATGTGAAGAAACAGGATGAACCGTTTGTGCGTCTGACCTATATCGCCAGTGCTCAGGATAAGCACATCTCCTGCTCCATGTCCTTGGCTGTGATTGGACCGGACTTTTGACTCCACTCGCCTTTGGCTGGGATTCATACTCACTGTGGGTGAGTCAGGTCCATCTGATGCCCCACTGGCTGTGATAGAGAAGCCATGGCCCAAGTCC
This sequence comes from Zeus faber, assembly GCF_960531495.2. Lineage (NCBI taxonomy): Eukaryota > Metazoa > Chordata > Actinopteri > Zeiformes > Zeidae > Zeus > Zeus faber. Next base: position 5,188,384 of record NC_137204.1, read on the forward strand.
CGGACCTGCTTCACACCAGAGCTCTGGACCCTGGCGGCGAGCATTGGCCAGCGTTGCGAGCGCTTCTTGCGCCGCTCTATGGCGGCAACTCTCCAGCTGGAGAACAGATTCCAAGCCCTGGAGCCCATAGTCTATGTTAGGGATATGCGGGAGTTCACCACAGTCCACCCTGGCATCGGGGGCACTGAGACACTCTCTACTGACGCCAGCCTCATCTCCACTCCCGCCAGCTTCCCCCTCCGCTGGTTTCATGCCCAGGCATGGAACCAGTGGAGACCATCCATCGTCTGCCCGGGCCTCCTCTTGCCTCTGGGAGGACGGTGCTCTCCTAGCTGGCTGCTGCTTCTGCTGTCTCTTGGGACTCCTCTGCTGCCAGACCTCCATCTGTGCACGTCGTCGGCTCCTCGATGGATCGACACATCACCCTGCCTGTGGCTAAAACCCTCTGCTGTACGGGTTCCCGCATCCAGGACATAAGACTCCAAAATCCCACAGCTGCTGGATCAAACCCATCTGCCCCCACTTTTTTTTATTCACGTCGGAACCAATGATCTCAGGACCAAACAATTGGAGACAGTTAAAAGAGGACTTTATGAAGCTTATTGTCTTCTACAGTCAGACCGTGGGTTCATCGTCCCCAGCCCGCTGACGTGTCCCAGCTTTGGAGATGTAAAATTGAACTATCAGTCCCCCACAAAGCCATAAACCAAGAACAATAAAAATGTTGTTTTTTTTTTTTTAAATAAACGTCAGGTCACTAACAAATAAGTCTATTTTGAGTTAATGACCTTATAAGTACCCATAACCTGGATTTTACTCTACTGGCTGAGACCTGGCTGGATAGAAATGGCACAGTCACACTGAGACAACAGCTCCTAATTTCAAATTCATCCAAACCATTAGAGCTGACAAGAAAGGCGGTGGAATAGCTGCAGTCTTCTGATAGTTATAGCTGCAAGGAAATCCCCCTTGGGGAATTCACATCGTTTGAACACCTTGCTTTTTCTATAAACTGCAGTGCTCTGATTTTAATCACAACTGTCTATCGGCCACCAAAATCGAAATGTGGCTTTCTTGATGAATTCTCTGAGCTACTGTCCAAGGTCTCCACTGATAACGATGTGTAATTATCTCAGGTTATTTTAACATTCATGTTGACAATCAAACAGACCCAGATGCTCAACACTTCATTAGCCTATTGGAGGCATTTGAGCTCACTCAGCATGTTTCTTTGTACTCATTAAGTCCTTTTGACACAAGTCATGCTATCACTGTAACCTGTGTCATGGATGTTGCCATTTCAGATCACTCTTGCATATTTTGACTAAAGTCTGCTTTTCCTGTAGAACAGAGGGGTATTAAAAAACATATCATTAACAATAATACCATTGACACCTTCAAGAGAATTGTAAATGTTACTGCTGTTCATGGCATAATCAACTGAGGATCCTGTGAACAACTTCAACTCCAAAATACCATTGATAACATTGCACCCGTTGAAACTTAAAACATAGAAAAACAAAAAGCCCCCTGGAGAAATGGAGAGGTTGTGAGGCAGCTTAAGCCAGAGTGTCGCCAGGCAGAACGAAAGTGGAGAAAGACAAAACTTCAGGTTCAGCATGAAATTTACAACTTTTACAACAAATTTATGACTCAATCAGTACAACAAAGAAATTAAACAGGCCAGACAGCCCTTCTTCTGTAAAGTCATTAATGAAAATATCAACAATAGGTAAAGTGCTCTTCTCCACTTTATTAATACACCACCTACAACCTCATCAGAGATGGGCTCCACTGAAAAATGTGAAGGATTCGCTATATTTTTCAATAACAAAATAATTGCTATAAGACAGAATATTAGTGCCTCAACATCCAGAAATGAGCCTACCCTCCAGTTCTCCAGTAACAAGTCTGCTGCCGTGCCTCACTTTGTCCCTTTAAAACTGGACGATATTGTTAGTCAGCTCAGGTCCTCCACCTGCTGCTTGGACCCTCTCCCTACCACATTTTTAGAAACAGTTTTTAACTGACTAGCACATGAGGTATTATAAATTAGCAACATTTAAGCAGCAAATTAGGAGCATTTATAACTCTCTAAATGCTCTCAAACCACTCCTGAAGAAGAGCAATCTTGATGCAACAGTTATTGCCAACTACAGGCCCATTTCCAGCCTGCCATTCCTCAGCAAAATACTTGAAAAAAACTGTTTACCTGCAGCTTAACAACTATCTAACATCAAACAGCCTTTTAGACATTTATCAATCTGGTTTTTGACCTCACCATAGCACAGAAACAGCACTTATTAAAGTTGTGAACGATCTGAATATAAACACTGATTCTAAAAAACTATCTGTTCTTCTGCTCCTGGGTCTCAGTGCTGCCTTTTACACTGTTGACCATCAGATTTTATTTTATTAGAGATTACAAAAATGGGTCGGCCTAATTGGCCCAGTTCTAAACTGGTTCAGAGCCTACCTACAGGACGGGCAGTTCTTTGTGTCCATTGGAGATTTTGTCTCAAACAAAGTGGATATTATATGTGGAGTGCCCCGAGGTTTGATTCTTGGACCATTATTGTTTAATCTCTATACCCTCCAACTTGCACATATTATAAAGAAACACAAAATAAATTAACATACTTAGGGATATGTACAGTTGTGAATCATCTGCCTATCTCCTGATGACCTACACCCCATACACTCCCTCACTCAGTGTATCAATGATATCAATGTATGGATGCCACAGAACTTTACAATTGAACAAAGATAAAACAGAAAAACCCATCTTTGGTGCAAAGGCTCAGAGACAGAAAATTGCAGCTCATCTCAGTTCTGTCCCTGGAGAGCAAAAATTAAGCCAGAAATTTGGGTATTATTATAGCCCTCAATCTAAATTTTAAGAGCCATATCAATCACATCACATAATCAGCTTTCCACCATCTAAAAAATATTTTAAAATTAAGAGGCTACTTGTCAAAAGCAGATTCTGAAAAAATAATCCATGCATCCATAACGAGTAGATTAGACTACTGTGATGGCCTATTCACCGGCCTCCCGAAATCAGCTGTGCAGCTGCTACAGTTAATCCAAATGTGGCGGCATGTGTTCTCACTGGGACTAAAAACTTTGAACACATTATACCAAAAGCGGCCATCTCGCACATTTCTAAAATCGCTAGGAGCGATAAATTGAAAAAAAAAAAAAAAAAAAAAAAAAAAAAAAAACCTTTAAGGAAAATTTGACTTTTCCAGATTTGTGTTCCTTTGTGTTTTTTTAATCTCTCAACGTATTTTCAAAACTGAGTTTGATTTATAAATAGTAGAAAAATGTTAAACCGTGGAGTTAAATATTCCTGTTAGATTACATGGGAAAATGCAGTTCACTTACCAAGACACTGAACAACGCCGATCGAGCGTTTCCTTTAAAGCGACAGTCCAGGTGAAGATCATTCATCCAAATTCCATGTGATATGAAGTCACAATGTAAAACCGTTGATAGAATTCAACCTTTAAATCATACTACTTTTACACACACGGAGCCATTGTTGTGAAACAGCGAAGAAGGACCCTTTGCGTCACACACCTACGTCGCTTCCGTAAACAGACAGTTAAAGCGCAGCACAGGGGTGTTTTGGTCTCACTTGTCTGTGAAAACTTTCTTCTCCATATCGTTATGGATTACGCAAAGCGGGTGGCGGAAGCTCTGAATCATATTTCGGACCTTAATCTGACCAGTGTGATAGATCCAAGTCAGTGTTAGCAGCACATACTGGACTTCATTTTCTGCAATGCTAGTTCTCCGACGGCGACGTGGAGAACGACAGCGCTACTGGATCTGATATTACTCCGGACGTGGAGAACATTTCAAAAATCCGAATTCAAACTTAATGTGACGATGAAACAGAATATTTTCAAGAACCACCGGAAGAGACCGACGATACCTCCATTGTAACAACGGAAGAAGTCGATGACGTGATCAAGTCAGTTGAGGTTGGTGACAGATTTTCAGATTTCAGATTTTCTGAGACTCATAATATTGATAGACTCTACATTTTGTTGTGTTTGTCCGTACTTGTAAACTTCAAAATAATTCCACTTTTATAAAACATGTTTATTCTTACTGTTAAATAAAAGCTTTTTTTTTTTTTTTTTTTTTAACAAAATTAGTGTGTGTTGTTGAACTGTTCGTGATTGGCCCATTCAGCAGTATGTTAATTAGCCACGAGGCTTTGTTTGTCCGCCAACCCTATTTGCATTCTGGGAGCTGGCTGAATGAACCTGGTGTGGGTAAAACTTTGGAGGTGATTATCTCAGAAACACGGTTTGCCACACCCTTGTCATTAACAAGTCATGGCTTTAAAAATATTTGCTTGATTTGCACAAGTGACACCTTGTTTGGAAGCTCTGATTCTCCACTTCTCCACCCCCAAAACGAAAGCTGCCAAATGACCCCGCAGTCTGCGGTGGGTCGCAAATGGCCTTGCACCTCAGTATATAAAATAAATGTTCATTACACACAAACCAACAAGAACTCTCAGGTCCACAGTCAGTGTTCTTTTAACCATCCCTCATACTAACTCTAAAGCAGGGTAGGCTGCCTTCTGTATCTATGCCCCAAGTAAATGGAACCCCTGCCTGACGTCTGAGAGAGGCCCCCATACTGAACCCTTTTTAAAGCAGGTTAAAAACCTTGCTGTTCACTACAGTCTAGGACTGAGTTCTCTCTGTGTGCGTGTCTGAGTTCTGCGTGTGTGCATGTGCGTGCGTGCGTACGTACTTGCGTGTGTGGGTGTTCTGTAAGTTGTGAGATAAGTTAATTCTGCAATGACTGTTCTTATAATTGCACAGATATTTTATATATTTTATTTGACTGTATTTCTCTGTGAAGTACATTGCATTGCCCTGGTATGAAATGCACTTTATAAATAAAGTGTGACTTGACTTGTGTCTCTGTGCCGGAGGGCCCTGAAAACTGCACTCAGGTTGCGTGTGGTAGGCGAAACTGCACAACATGTTTTTTCTAATCTAATTTGGATGTTTAATGTTTTGCATACTCTAATTGTAGGACATGTCGAACAGAAACTAAAAATATTATGCTAATCTCAATTGCCTACATAAAATTACAGCCCTGATCATAACTCTGGTTCATGTTTTTCACACAGCCAAGATGAGTCAATTCATTTGAATTACATACCTGTTGAGTTCCTTCTGAAGGTCTTGCATATACTGATGACACTGGGCATAGTATGTCGTCTGAGCCTCTGCAAATCCGTGCAGACAACGCAGGTGGTTCAGCTGAAGAGAGAGGGAAGGGGATTACTTTCAAAAGAAAACTAAATCCAAGACAAATCCTTGAAGTCTTTTTGTTTCACAATAAATTCAGTAAAAACTAATAATAAATTCCAGCATGAAATTTCCAAGCCAATGACTGGCTTAATAGTTTGAATGTTTTTTGTTTTTTTGTATATTGTATGTGGTTTAAAAAGGGCCGTCGACTCACATGTGTACTGCTGATGCCTTCCAACAGCAGTCTGGTGACTTCTGCCTGCCTGTCAAATTCTGTCTGAGCTACACGCAGCTCATGTTCTGCCTATTGTTGTAGAGAGGGATTGAGAGATAATTATACCTCTGCATGCAACTGTATATACTATAAGCACACATACAGATAGAGACACACATGGACAGAGAAAGAGACACACGCGGACAGAGAAAGAGACACACATGGACAGAGAAAGAGACAGTGACACCCACCCACCCACACAGACCCATTACTTACCTTGTCCACTTCCTCGCTCAATAGCTGAGAGAAGCAATATAACAAAATAAGGTCAAACTCCATTTTTTGATTAATATATTACATAATGTTGGCATCAAAACACACCGTAAGCTACTATACATGCACATCAAAACACAGGGTCTTGACATCATTTTTTGTCATCGGAGAATGATAGTTTATTCAGTTTATTCACTTTCAACACTTGGCCCCCAACTCTGAGGTTAAATGACTGGATTGTTCATACTTGGATCTTAAATAGCACCTTTTGCATTTAGTTTTTTTTACATTATTATATGGTCATTTTTCTCTCTTGCTAATATTAGCATTAACATCCACTCCTTCCCTTTTTTTCCCAGCTTTTGCTACATGGGGCTGGACTTGGGGAGCTGGCGCTTACTCAAATTCACGAGGCTGGACAGCACAGGGATCGTTTCTCAATATCTGTCGATGTCAATCTTTCACTTCCCAAATCCCTTCACTTAAAAATATTAACTTACAAATATTCCGGCTATCATTTAAACAATGTTATAATGGAGAGAAACCCGACCACGTCAGTTATTCCTAGGTACATATGTCCCAGAGTGAAACTTTGGTCTCATGTACAAATTGCACTTTCTATAGATTCCCAGTAGATGCAAATTATTCAGATGCATCACCATCTATAATTCTGCAATAGAATAAAATACAATTGTGGATAACAATAGAGCAGGGACCTATAACTGATACTATTGTAACTAATTCCCTCCTTGATACTACTGGCACAAACAACAGTTTACAACCTTCTGTTCAAACACACTGGACTGTGCAAGTCTCTTTGTATTGGAGCAGTGTGAGTAATGTGTCCCATGGAAAGGAAAATGTGAAATTATAGCTGGTGCACAAACTAAAATGTCTACAATTTTATTTCGTCAGATTCTTACCGCTGATGCACTAGCGGAGAGAACATAATTTCTAGGCCTCGTCTCCTGAAAATCAGGTGCAGCCTAAATAAAAACAAATTTAAAAAAAGTTATGAATATTGACATTGCTAAGCATTAATAATGACTAAGTGGCTTCAACAAAACAAAAAGCCAAGCTAAAACATTTCATTCACATTTCATTCATTTAAAAGAAGAAAAAATAAATAAATAAATAAGTTGGAGAATTAATAAGAGCTGGTCATTGACAATAACTTGTTTTGAGTGAGGTGAATAGTTTTAGATATAACTTTTAAAAATGTGGCAATCCATATGATGCATTCTTGTTGGGAAAGGTGGATCCCGCCATAAACAATGGAAACGGCATGTAGAGGAGCACATGCACACAGCTTTATGAATACTTCCTGCGTAAGCGCTGGGATGCATCCTGGGGTCATCGGGTGTTTCGGGTCTGTTCGAACATCATACACCCTTGCCCAGACGACCCAGCCAGGGGTGATCAATCCCCGGCTTGCATCCCAACAGCAGTTAACCATTGGGCCTCCCTCTTCAGCCAGAGCCACTTGGTGGCGCTCTCTGCGGCATCTATGGTTGATTTGATGGCCCTCTTCTTCGCCAAGGCCACTATGCCTAGCTTGGTCAAGACTCTGCATAGAGACTGGCCTGCAAAGCACCGACATCCCACCTCAATAGGCTCACAGTGGGTGGACCGCCCAGCCTCCGGCACTCCTCCATCAACTCCTGGTACTTGGCGCGTTTCCGCTCTTGGGCTTCGTCCATGCGCTCTTCCCAGGGTACAGTGAGTTCCACCATGATCACTTGTATGGTGGAATTGGAAAGGATGACCATGTCTGGACGCAGTGTTGTTGGGACGATGTGCTCAGGAAAGCGCAGCTGCTTGCCCAGATCAACATTCAGCTGCCAGTCGGCTGCCGAGGCCAGTCGTTGATTTTGACTGTGCAGTGTGTTTCTTTCCAGCCTTAATGAAGTTTATCATTCTTGGGCGGCGTTGCTTGTTGGCTGTTCTGTTGGCATCTCCGCAACTGCCTTGAGCACTTGATCATGCCGCCAGCGATCGCGACCATCTGCAAGTGCCTTCGGGCAGCCGCTGAGGATGTGCTCGAGGGATCCTCTACCAGAAAACAAGATGGAGTTTCAATCTTGCCCCAGACGTGGAGGTTTGCCGGGCTTGTAGGCCATCGTAGACAGCCTGGACTAGGAATCGGACTCTGTAGTAGTCTGCTTCAGGACGTTATCCCAGGTAATCCCTCACTGCTGTACAGATTCCCACTTTGTCCATGCTCTTTGCTGTCTAAAGCCCACCATCCTGCTTGCTCTTTCTTCCTCCACGCCTGCTCGAACCTCCTCCTGGAGAAGAAGATGCCTCTCTTTGCCCGTGGCTTTACGAAGTTGGGTCGTGGAGAAGTAACCAAGACCAGCATGGCCTCTGACCACGTTCCCCGACCACGTTCCCCACAACCTCCCTCAGCCTCAGCCAAGACTGCCACCTCAAGTGCCTCGCCTGCTTTCCATTTCCTGGCTGTCTGACCTTAATTCCCACTGCTGACACCTTTGGGTCCCTCGAATCCCTGTACAGGAGTGTACAGCAAATACATTGAACGGCGGTTTCTTAAAAAGTGCTAGCTAAGAAAAAAAAAATAATAATAAAAATGTTTTGATACAGTCACCAGGAGGAGGATGCAGATCAGAAGTGGTTTAACTTGTTGTAATTTGAGGAAGTATAAAAATAACCTATTCACGGCAAGAGCACAACTGAGAAACATTTTAAATGCAAACAGACATTTTATTTATAATGAATAATAAGCAACCTGCAGAACAACAAATACAGTTTAATAATATTGCAACATTTGCAATATTTCAAGACATTGAATGTGTCTGACCATTAAATAACCATAAATATGCAAAAGTAGTTGCGTTTAAGTTGTTAAGTAGTGAGAAAAAACAATAACAAAAATAAAGCTTAAAAACTCACCGCTGCCTTGGCCTCTGCCTGCTTGGCCTTTTTCAGTCTCGCTTTACAGATGTCGAGGTCAAGTCGCCTGTTCTCCAGAAGCCTCTTTTCTTTCTGCCAAGAAAAGCAAACAGACCATTGTGTCAAGGGCCAAAGTAACTGAACGGAAAATATAGCGAAGACATGGGGTCACAACAAAATCTGCTCTAATGGATTAAAAAAAATTATAATAATAAAAATTTGAGTAATGTTCTAGATTTCATTATAGTCCGGGCAAAAGCCATGATTAGGTGTATTTAAACACATGTCCTCGATCTCTGGTACCTTTTGAGGATTTTAACAAATACAGAGTGTGTGGCCAAAGTAACCATAGCCCAGAAGACACAAACACTATCTACATTCATCGATTTTTATTCCTCTTAAAGAAATCTGTATTACTTAATATTATTGCAATTTTCCGAGTAGAAAATGTCAATAACACAGAGCGTTACATTTAACGTAGGAAGTTCTGCTTTTAACCTTTGCCGTGCTTGTTTCATTTTGAGATCTAAGAAAAATACTATTAGCATCGATCAAACCAAAAAAAGGAAGCCATTTAAAGCCTCAGCCACATTATGTGATTGTTATGTATTAGTTCGTGAACAACAATGAAAAGATTGAGCAGGGAACATTTAACGACTGAAATATACTCACATCACACACACACACACACACACACACACACACACACACACACACACACACACACACACACACACACACACACACACACACACACACACACACACACACACACACACACACACACACACACACACACACACACACACACACCTCCATTTCAGAAGTCCACACTCGCCCACTTGCCACTTTTTTTGGCTTCGCCATCGTGCCGGCGCATGATCTCATTGGCTGCTGAAAATTGCCATTGCGATTTGAGCCTGTGACACGCACATGCCTAAGGATTTTGGGACGACTAACCTCGATAAACTGAAACCGGCGTGACTGAATCGTGACCTGGCCGATTGGGATGTTTAGAGACATTCGAGTCTTTTATTCACACACACATAACGATGACTGCTATGATTCTGCAGCACGACAACCGGACGACCGCGCCTCAGCCAGATCTCAGATCTCCTAGACCTCTTAGCTGCTTGGCGCCAGCCTTTGTGGTAGCCTGCGTGAACGCTCCGTCAAAAAATTATCGGCAGTGATCTCCTACGACTGCAATGCACTCGTGGATATAAAAAATTCCATGCTTAAACAACTCTAGGACATTTTATCCGCTGATCCAGATTGGCCGGTAGAGATTTTACGCGCCAACACTCAAAGAAAATAACAACAATGCAGATGTTGTTCCACGGGTGGGCCGATGGAGGAAGCACCGCAGTAAACAAGGTGGCATTCGGATCAGAATGAGGATGCAACCTTACTGTCCACCTCCACTCCAGTCCAGTTCCAGTCCCTGGAAAACAAGATGGATGACTTCCGGGTAAGGATTCCAATGGGATACGAGATACTGTTGTGTCCTCTGCCTGACAGAGACATGGCTGAACCCACTGGTGCCAGACCACACCATACGTCCAGCCAAGGCCTTCTCCGTGTTCCTCGCAGACAGATCGGGGAAGTTGGGTAAATCCATGGGTGGAGGCGTCGGCATCATGACTAACAGCAGCTGGTATAACCCCAACAACATCAAGACTCTCTCCTGCTCGCTGAACCTGGAAATACTGACCATCTCATGCCGTCCATTCTATCTCCTCCGGGAATTCAGCACAGTCATCATCATAGCCGTGATAATGACGGCTGAATTCTGGGAGGAAAACTTTGGACGACTGCTACACACCGTACAGGGAGGGAGGGAGGGAGTTTACAGAACTAGCTATGAGCTTCATAGCCACGTTACCGGACAGCATTGTTCCCACAGTGGTTCCAAGCACAGCGGCTTTCTGAATACTCACACGGCTGCTTACAACAGCAGTCTTGGATCCGGCAACATGGACAATTACAAAGTGACGTCCTACAAACTGCGGAGGGCGGTGAAGGATGCTAAACAGATGTACAGAGACAAAGTGGAGCTACAGATGGAGCAACGGGACTCCAGACCCTTGTAGCAGGGGCTGCGGATTATTACTAACTACAAGAGCAGCCCTTTCCAAACCACAAGTGTGGACGCCTCCCTAGCCAACGAACTGAACTTCTCTTATGCGCGGTTTGAGGCTGGCAACAACACCGCTAGCTTGCTGGCTAATTGTAGTCACACCGCTGGGGATCAGCGTGCACCCTCAGTGTTTGAGCATGACGTCAGGAGGGCTCTGATGCACATGAACACCAGGAAAACTGTGGGCCCAGATGGCATATCTGGAGGAGTACTGAAGACCTGTGCAAACCAGCTAGCCCCACTAGGATATTCAATGCCTCCCTGGCCAAATCGGTGGTCCTGTCCTGCTTCAAGAGGTTCACCCTGTGCCAAAAAACGCATCTCCGGCCTGCTTGAATGACTACCGTCCGGTGGCCCTCACCTCGGTGGTCATGAAGTGCCTCGAGAGGTTGATTAGGGATTATTAATCATCTGCACCTCCCTTCCCCACACCATTGACCTGCTGCAGTTTGCATAGCGGCTGAACAGATCCACGGACAACGCAATCTTCCAGGTACTGCACACCACACTCACGCACCTGGATGGCCGGAAGGGGCTATGTGAGATTGCTGTTCATTGACTACAGTTCAACTTTCAATACCATGGTCACCACCAGACTGGCTGTCAAGCTGCGGGAGATAGGACTGAACACTCCGCTGTGTGCCTGGATCCTGGACTTCCTCACAAACAGGCCTAGGGTGGGGAGGCACATGTCCAGCACCCTTACCCTGAACACAGGATCCTTCCAGGGCTGAGTCCTGAGCCACCTACTTTACTCCCTGTACACACACGATTGTGAGGCCAGATTCAGCTACAACACCATCATCAAGTTTGCTGACGACACCGTCGTGGTGGGCCTGATCACAGACGACGACAAGGCCTACCGTGAGGAGGTGGCTGACCTGTCACTCTGGTGCCAGGACAAGAGCTTACTCCTGAACATCAGTAAAACTAAGGAGTTGATTGTGGACTTTGGGAGAGGATTACAACTGCGGACGCACGAGCTGTTGGTGATTAATGGGACTTCTGTCGACATGGTGAGCAGCTTCAAGTACCTGGGAGTTGTGAGAGAAAAATGCATATGATCAACTATTTGAATGAGGACAATAGCCTTTTCCTGTTGACGGGTCTTTAAAACATTGCCTCTAGGTTTTTAAGGAGCCCCCCGAGGAGTTTATGTAAAGAGAGTGTTCTTTTTCTACAATGTCAATTCTAATACTGAAGAACCAGATCACATTTCATCCTCAGTCAACCTTGTATGGAGATAAAGATAACCCCAGAGGAGCTTGAAAGATCATTGTAAGGGATAGTAGGCTGCATCTGCAACCAAAGTTTGCAAGTACCTGGGAAGTCACTGTTTGAGGGTAACACCTTGGGAGACAATTGAGGGGCACAGTCTTGTAAATAAATATCTTTAATATTCTCAGTTTTGTTTCCTTGTAGCGAGCAGATTAACCTCACCGACCACGCAGGAGAATTTCTCCAACAGAGTCCACATCAGAGAGGACTTAACATGGACTATAAATACACACACTCCGTTGAGAAAAGCGAGGCAGCGTCTTTACAACCTCAGGCAGCTGAAGAAATTCAGGGTCTCTGTGAGGATCGGTGAAGTCCTTCTACTCTGGAGCAGTGGAGAGCATTCTGACAGGCAACATCACTGCCTGTTTTTGGAACTGTACTGCTCAGGACAGGCAGCCCTGCATAGGGTGGTGCGTTCAGCCCAACGTACCACTGGAACTACCCCCCCGCCCCCCTGCAGGACTTATAGCAGCACAGAGCCTGCAGGATCATGAAGGATCCTCGCCACCCCAACAACGGACTGTTCTAGCTGCTGCGGTCGGGCAAGCGCCTCCACAGTCACAGTGAGAACAGAGAGACTGAGACGGAGTTTCTTCACGCAAACCTTAAGAAGTATCAATGCTGAACTCACCAGGGGCAGTCACTGCGACACACATATAGGCCCCACTGCCTTACAGTACGTTGGATACTGTACTGCCCGTGCACTGTTACTGTATTGCTGTGCCGTACTGCTGTATAACTGTACCGTATATCTAAAAAAACACTACCTCACTTTATTCACATGCCACTTTACGACACATATCTGTACATACATAATAGTCTATTCCTCTTATTTCTATTTTGTATTCCCAATCAGTATATTTCCCACTTTACTCTTATTTTATTCTATTTACCAACTGAATTAGGTTTTAGGAATCATTTAGTTTAGTTAGTTAATTAGTTATCTATTCAGTCAGTACTTATTGTGTATAATATCCGGGTGCATTGTAATGACATCTCACTGCATACATGTATCCGCATATGTGATAAACATCTTGAATCAAAGCCTTGGCAAATGGGCCTTGAAAGTCGTGTAGTATGGCCCTAGCTTTAGAAAGTAAGATAAGCACAATTTACTATATCGATGCCTACTGGGCATTTATTTAAGTAGCCTAGTGTAATATACCGATATAGTTCTCCAGTCTCCTTCTAGAAAGTTGCGTAGGGGAGTGAGGAAGTTGACAGATGATGTTAGGAGGAACTCCCGCTCTGCCCCGCCCAGCCTCCTTTGGTAGTCGCCCACTGTGATCAAGGTACTCCCTGGAACGAGCACACACACAAACATTTTAAAAAGCAAGCAAAAAGGTTGAGTTCTATTTAAATTGCTGCAATTACTGCATTCAGAGTATTACAATGGGTACATTCTACATACATCAGCAGAAGATAACTACCACATATAACTATATTAATGCACTCATACTGTATCTGCTGGGGAAAAAAAATAAAACAAGTCTCACTGACCATATGGTGTCCCAGAACCAAAATCTTTGGCAGCCTCAAGCATGTACTGGCCAAGAAGCTCTCCATTGGTTATACGGGATGGGACCTTTTTATCCAATTTTTCGTAGAAGAACTCCTCTATGCGAGCACCTGTGCAAGAGGATGAGACAGAGCAAAGATAACCCCTATATTTCCCTTTTTATTCCCACCTTGAATGAGTATCCACAAAATGTTGCCACACTAGTTGAATGTCACCGTTGAAGTCAAGCCAAAGCCTGTAAGACCAAGGAAGATTCCAGATAGACTGGCTGGAAATGCTCTGCAAAAAACCTGCACGTCACTACAAATGAACTGCAGAAAACTGTAGCGGACACAGGTCTAATATGAGTTTAACACACTTTAGACCCACACAGATATCCACGGCAAAGTTGCCAGGAGAAGAAGAATCTTTCGTAGGGAAAGCCTTCCCTACGACCGCAACACGAAATTAAGCGTCTGTAGCACACCAAAGAGCAGCTTGAGAAGCCTGAAGCCTTTGGAACAATGTCCTTTGGACTGACAAACCTAAAAATTTAAAAACAAAAAACCTACTTCGTAGTTCTTAAAACTTTTTTTTTTTTAGCTTCTACTGCAGGGTAGGGACTAACTGGCACAAGGGGAACCTTTTAAGTAAGTGCACGGTGATTGGTCAAGTGGTCAAGACAAATAGCTCAGGACGGTCAAATCCGCGGTCCTTTGCCGGTCCCTCAGACTGAGTCCGCCCGGTCGTACGGACCAGCCCACATATGCGCAGCGGTATTAAAAAAATGTAACTAATAAAATAAAAAACAAAAAGATACTATTTTGTTGTAGATTCATTAATTTTATTCTCCGCCGTTAATTGAATGAAACAAAAATTCCCTGTGCAGTGTCCCGATGCGAGCCCTTGCCTTATGAAAGTCGGAAGAGACTTTTAAATTACATTTTGTAGATCTAATATGAGTGAAGATTCAGCTACTGGATTGCTTATTTCTCGCCTCAAATTTGTTCAGAAACAGATGTTGGTGGACTGATAAGGTGAAATCAGTGAAAGTTACAGATTAAACCCACGCTGAAACCACATTGGATGACGTCACTTCAGAGTTCCAGCAAATACAACCAGAATAAAAGCCCTTGAAGGTATTTAGTTCTTGGGGGACCTCCCCAGTTCCTAGATTCCCTCAGGGAGCCCCCAGAACTGTTCGGTGCAAAAATGCCTTTAGTTATGAAATAGGTTCCACCTGCCAAGTTCCTGGTCAAAAACCGTAATTTAGTGATATAGAATTTCTCGGAAAATAAATGTTTTTAACTTTAATGCCTATTTGAAGCCACAGTAACGAACACTATCCTTAGTGATATGCATTCATAGTCTGAAAGAAAAATTAAAAACATAAAAAAAAAAAAATGTTGGAGCAAATAATACAATATAGTAGGGGTGGGTGATATTCCCTCAAAATAATAGCTCTATTATTTTTGTGCAGTTTGATGATGTTAATATTTGGGGGATATTTCATCTTTTAAAATGTAATAGAAGCATTTCCTGTTCAAGGTGTGCAGGCTAAATGAAAAGTAGTCTCATAAGCACTTTTTTGAAAACAATGTAAACGCCCAGCACTATAATATAGTGCAGCTGTATCAATGTTCTGGCACCTTGTTCTCATGGTAGACATTGAGAAACAAAAGGGGAAAAAGACAAAAACAAACAAAAACAAAAAAAACAACAAAAAAAAAAACAAAAAAAACAACTTACCGGTATGATCAACTGTAGCGTGAAGGGTGAGACAAAAATGGGTTAGAGATTAAACTGCAAGCAGAATTAATAAAGCATATTCCACTTGTGTCTAAAAAACACAATTTAACTCAAAACATGGTCGATAAAAGTTCCACACAAGTCAGTGGCAAAAATAAAGATGCTGCCCAACCGTGAGAACACATCTCTCATAAAAACTCCTTAGTCTACAGCTGCATTGACCTTTCAGCACCGTTTTCTTATTAACCCCTGATAATTAAACTGGATTCCTCAAAGACATTTTTATGGATGTTTCACCATTCATAATAAAAATTAAAAAGCAAAAAATACAGGAGACATTTTACTGCACTATTTACTTGTTTTGTTTTTTTTCCAATCTCAAGTAAAGTACAAAAATCACATCCAAGCACATGATTATCAATGGAGCAATTTTACCCATATTTGAACTTTAACTTCAGGGGGAAATAAAAAAGGTTTGCTGGTCATTTTTAAAAAGGATTTCCTGTCTAGAATATGCCATGCCCTGGCCTTCTCTGCCCTTAGATAGGGCTCGGTCAGCCATGGGCCCCACGCTTCCTCTCTATAGCGAACATTTCCTGGTCATTATTTCAGACTGCATTGTTACTAAATTCAATGTAAAATATCTTTCTAAAAAGCCAGAAAAGGCAACATATTATATCAGCCATTTTGTGAAAAACATACATCACCTAGACCTGATTATGATAAGAAAAGTTGTGCCCACAACATGGCGGCTTGAGTTGAAACGCATCAAAAAAATAATTCTATGATACCTCCCAAAAATGTGGCTTTTTCTTCCTGCTTTAGTAACATATTATTTATACTGAGATTAGGCTCGGTTTTGAACATAAAGAATAGTTTGTTCCTATTGCAACACTAGTTGTTTTAGACACATTCAAAATAAGTTTATTACTGATGATCCAAGCTACAACCAACTTAAACTCCCAATCTAGATTTGTATTTAAAATCACTTAATTGTTGCTTCTGCTGAACATATTGTGGAATCATTAGCATACATTGAGATATCTGCCTTTTTTAAGACTAGAGGAAGATCATTTGTGAAAATTGCATACAGGATTGGCCCAAGACATCTTCCTTGAGGCACTCCATGTTTCACTTCAGAATAATTTCCATTAAAGTACACTATTTATAGTTATTACTTATACTATCCATAATAATGGACAGTATAAGGATAGTACGGCGGGACGGTAGCTCAGGAGGTAGAGCTGGTCGTCTAGTAATCTAAAGGTTGCTGGTTCGATGCCAGGCTCCTCCTGCTAGTGTCCTTGAGCAAGACACTTGGACCCCTAATTGCTCCTGATGGCTGCGTCCGTCGGTGTTTGAATAATTGTAAGTCGCTTTGGATAAAAGCGTCTGCTAAATGTAATGTAATAATGCAGATTGAGAAAAACCACAACTCCTAAAATTTTCCTCTCTTCTATTTTCCTCAACCAGTCATCCGCCATTTGAGTTAAGGCAGTCAAATATTTTTCTCTACATGCATGTCACAAATTAGGGATTAAATTGTTGTTGGAAAAGACAATCTGTTCATACACAATTCTTTCCATTATTGTACTCAAAATTGGTAACGAACTTACTTACTTATAGGTCGACTATTGGATTCAAAAAATGGCAACTTTTTATTTTTTGGTATTGGTACTACTTTGGATATTTTCCATGCTGTAGACAGGCATTTTCATTAAAACAATTAAAAATGTGTGTGATCATCGGAGCAATTAGTGAAGCTATGAGCTTGAGAAGCTTGCCATTAAGATAGTTAACCCCAGGTTGTTTACATTGATTCAAATATAAGATGGAGGGAGGGGTGAGTGGGAAGTTGGTTTTGGAGTCAGAAACTGCTGAATGTGGAATTAACTGACTGATAAATCATGATAGGGTAGCCAATTTATTTATATATGTACATATTTTTATCATTTTATTTTTTTATTTTCCCCCAAGGGTCCTGATATGCGTTCCTTCCAATTCCTTAATTAACACAGCTTCAACATGATCAAATAAGAATTAAGCATGACATTTGTAGTCTCAATAAACTGTAATCATACCAGCATTTGCCGACAAGGATTGACAAACTTACTCGGGTTAGGTTGCAAGAGGATTTCTGTTTGTTTGAAGATCTTCTCAGTCCAGTTCTTAGTGGAGTCCGCGCGGGAAATCAGGTTCTCTAGGTGAGTGTCAAGCTCTGTCTTTTCTGCCTGACCAAGCTTCTCCTCTGTGAACTAGGGAGATAAAATGGCAGAGCTGAGGTCACACCATTGTGCTCTTTGATATACTGTACATAATAATAAAGCTGCAGCCAGCAATACACAGGGTCCAGTTTGGTCACGTTAGGTATGTATTACAGGTTCCCGAGGTTCCTTAATTCGAGGTTCCCATGTCTGTGCTCGTATGCAGGGACGTTTGCAGTGGACCGAGGGACTCTCTCCAACCGTGTCAGACCAGACGTCACTGAAAATCGCAGATTCTTTCTTTAGTCGCTCTGCTTTTTTTTCCCCGGGAATAAGGGCTGTGCCGGGCTCTGGTTGGGAGGTGGGCGAGTTCAAATTGCTGTTTGATGAAGACCTGCCACATCAACGCCGGGGGCACCTCATCCCAGCTGTGCGCTGCTGGCCCTAGAGCAAGTGTGCTCCTGCTGTACAATCAGCTGTTCATGTCACATGTTGGAAAAATTGTAACTCATACTTTTACGAGTTTTCTTTAAGCACAGCACCTGCTCAAGTGGCTGGAGGAAAATGACTTTGAGATTTTGAGAGCTTGGACTTGATGTCAAAAAAATTGCCTTGGAGGAGTTTGCGAAAGTATGGAGCATAAAAATGATCACAAAGTGACAAAAAAAAAAAAAAAAAAAAAAAAAAAAAAAGTAGACGAAAATGAAATATTTAATTGTGAAGGTGTCTTGTAGACGTTCGCCAAGAAATGCAAGGGGTGACAGAAGCAAAAACAAAACAAAATAGGTACGTCGAGAAAGAGATGGGTCTACAAATTGAAAATGAGATAAGAAATAAATATGTACACATCTCTACACATTTCACCATAGCGTGGTCTTCTCTTCGTGCATGGCAAGTCCTCGAAACATCGAAACATAGTACAAGGGTTAACTATCACAACAGGCATATTAGATACCTTGGTAATGATATCTCCACCAATCTGTCAGATTTGTTTACCCTTATTATAGAACCCAGAATCGTGATTGTGGCGCCGCCCCTTGCGGCCGCCTGCGCGAGCACCGCGTGTCGATTACGCACATTTGAGTATTTTTCGAGCTAATAGAGCTTGTGCGTAATCACCGGGTGTCATGACATTTCACTGCATATATGTACGACCGTATGTGTATGTATGTGACAAATAATCTCTTGAACTTGAAAGAAGCAAAAAACAAAAACAAAAAATTATAATTATGGTTACAAGGCTTGGCATCTTTAAAACCAAGGAGACATGGGGTGTTTTTCTGACAGGTCCATATTAACAGATGTAGAAAAAATGAATATACTAAAACAGTACCTATCATACTAAGAGTAAATGGCCTGTTTTTAACATCCTAAATTTACATTTAGTCATTTAGCAGACGCTTTTATCCAAAGCGACTTACAATTATTCAAACACCGACGGACGCAGCCATCAGGAGCAATGAGGGGTTAAGTGTCTTGCTCAAGGACACTACAGCATGCTAGCAGGAGGAGCCTGGGATCCAACCAGCAACCTTTAGATTACAAGACGACCAGCTCTACCTCCTGAGCTACCATCCCCTGAAATAAATAACACCTTCATAAGGTGCTTTTAAAACAGGTCCTTATCGATAAAATGAAATGCTAAATGCAAGATGAACATAGTAAAACAATAGCCATCAACAATAAATGGGCCTGTTCATGATATTATCAAAAACTGATTGTTTTGACTGAGCGAATCAGGTCATTTCTGCAGGTCCTGTTCCAGCCAATCTGCAGCGAGTGATCTGATGCTGTGTTCATTGGGAACTTGGAAAAGTGTAACTTGGGTGGGAGCAAACTGATGCTGCTTTCAATGGGAACTCGGAAAACTAACTCAGGCGCTGGCAAACGTTTGCGGGCCACAACAAATTCAGAAGGGCCGTATGCAGCCCACTAGTCGAATAGGCCTTCTTTAGAGACTCCAATTCCCATGGGGTGATCCTAACAGGCTATTTGACCGTGGAAATAACTTGAGTTGTGGGTTCACGACAATCACTGAACCCACTGACATGGTTGAGGCCTCATTAGAACCGGGACGTCTCAGACATCTTGGGGTTCAAGAGTGATCCATATCGATATACATTTGGCGCAGGAATTTGTGAATAACCAACAAATCTATCGGAAGTGGCAGAACTTTGGTGTACCTTGATTAGTTTGTGGATACAATTCGTACTATTTTCAACATCATTGCGATATGAAAATGCTCGATAAACACATCGCAAAAGACTGCCTGAAACGGGATGAATAAGAAAATTCATTTTATTAAATATATATATTTTTTTATCTGTCCGAGAGAACGACGCCATCCGCGATGAGAACTTGTTCTCCGGCTTGATCGTTAGCTCTGTCAGCCATTCTAGCCGTCCCACCCATAGGGAACAATAAGAAACCCATGCCAAAGCTAATGCTAGCTTGTTAGCCCTCTAGTTTAACTGAAACATTAACATGAAAGATTTTTATTTATTTCATTTTTTTTAAATTGAAATATTCAAAAACACATTTAAAAAAAATCATTGTTATTAAATTACGATTCTAAAATAAAAGATTTAAGTTTTAATATTATAGTTACCTTTTATTTAAAATTGAATAATTTGACCAGAGGGGAATATCAAAAAAGTAAATCGGATACTACAATAATATATATATATTTTTTATGACAGTAGGGATGAATGTGACATGCACTACTTCAAGAAGAATATTGTTTTCAATAATGTAAAAAAACATTTTTTTTTTTTTTTGTTTAGTCATTCCCCTGTTCTCTGCTACTAGCCAAGAAGTCATACCTCGTCATGTTATATTTATCTTTTAGTAAAAATCAAAAATGTTGTTCAACCGGCTGTCTAAACTTATTTATTTGAATTGAGCAAAATAAATATTATTCATTTCCTCAACATTTGAATAAATAATTATATTTATAAACACTTAAGATTTGTTTTTATTCTGCCACTAACAACTACAGCGTAAAGAAACACCATTCTGATTATGGGAAGGTTTACATTCACGTCGGGACAGTTGAAATTGTTTTTGGGGAAACCGAGCAGGTCGCTGTACGGTCACACTGCCAGCGACTGGGCTCTGTGCCTCTGCCGTTAGTTAGCCGCTGTTGTGGGCCCACCAAACATTTAAAACCTCCTTCCCTTTCCATATTTAATATACATTGTTTAGATAGATGGTGCCGTGTCCACTTACTTTTTTTTTTTTTTCTTAAAATTGTGTAGTTTGTTTACTTGGCAAAATAAATAACCTTGCAAATAATCTTGCCATCCGTCCTTTAAAATAAGGAATTGTCCCCGTTGAAGAAACATAAAAGTCCCTGTTCCTTATTTTATCGACAGTTTAAGTGATGTTTTTCTCCTTTAAAATAACAGGAACAATGCAGCGGTCCGAGCGTCCATTTTCCGAGGACCAGCGCCATTAAGAGTGTACCCTCCCTCCAATTGGGTGTCGCGCTTGGCGCTGCTCATTTGCATAAAGTTGAGACCTGCTCAACTTTCGTCGCCTTGACAGTTCGTCGCCGGTCGAGTCTCCGCCCCCTGCAACTGGATGAGGCCGCGCTCCGTTTGAAATGCATTGCAGCCTGTCGCTTTGCAGAGCCCCGTCGCTGGCGGTGTGACCATTAGTCTGGAGCCCTGCCGAGCAAACGCTACATTAGATCCAAACTCGGAAAACTAACTCGTGCTGCGTTTCACAAAACACCCCAAACTATATTCGGTTACAGAAGGCGTTTTCGCACCGCAGGGACTTCTAAAAAAAACCTTTGGAAGAATCGCCCCTTTCTTTTGCGTCCGAACTGCATGATCCAGAACGATCGTAATCATAAAAACACCGTTCCTGAGGGACATAAACTAAACGACACTAGAGCAACACCCATCCGCAGTGACGTAAGTGGAATACGATGTTTTACGGAACCTCGAAAACCTGTAATACGTACCTCGCATGAATAAACGGGACCCCGTGTATTGCTGCCTGCAGCGTATTTTTTTTATTAATATAACTGTACCACATAAACTACATTCACAGCTATATTTCAGATCAAAGGGATGCAACACTATGCTTGATAACACCCATCCAACAACTACATTTCTTATCTATCTATCTATCTAAAACATCCATGGGCTAGGTGAAAAATTAAAAGGCCTGTAGACCGTATAGCTTACAAAGCCTATTTTTGTTATCAACTTTGCTCCAAGGCACAGTGGAGAGGAGTCGCCCCATCTCCTGGTCACTGTCACATGGGTGATACGCTCCACGACAGCCATCAATAATAGATCACGGCTTAACTTACCATTATCGTCCTACATTTGGACGCATTTCCTACATAACCCACAGGATACACTGTTGACGTAGTATTTCTCAAATATTTTGAGCGAGACAATCTGTCTCCTCTGACACCTCGAGTAACATTACCCCGGTGATGGTGGCAACCGAGCCTGATATTTGCGCCTTACCTGTACGGCCCGGGTAAAAAACACCCCTGCATCCGAGGCGAGTTTTTTGACGTTGAAATCCATTACGTCCGCCTTCGCGCACGGAGGCCCTTTACACGAAAAACACGCTCGACGCTACGAGGAGAAGCCTCTTCATCGGCGTCGCGTCGACGACACAGCGGCTAAACGCGAGGTTGAGAGGCTTAAATGTGGTTCGCGGCTGTCGGAAATCGACTACACGCCCTGTCGTTAAAGGGCCCGCTCCCACTGGCCCCCCATAGGCTACGTCACTACATGGGACGACAGGTGAAGTTGTGCAGATTCAACTCGTGATCACGCAGAATGTGTATTCGATGACGTCCCATTGTAAAAATATATATGGAAATTGGAAACGTATGTTTGGTGTTTATTGACAAATTCTTATTGTCCACGGCATTTTAGATTGTGTATTTGTTGCGAATTTTCTGGGTTACCTGTACATTGCCTTTTTTTGTGTTTACTGTTATAATTGTAGGTTTATTTTATTGTTGTCTTTTTTCCCCCAATTTATAGGTTTACATTTAATGTTTATCATGAGGGTTATTGTTAATTACCACATTTTTACTGTTCATTCATTTTTCATATTAAGGTTCATTTTTTCCTTTTTTTGTTAGGTTTATTTTTATTGTTTACTTCTTCTGTTTATTTTTCTTACAAATGTATCCATCCTCTAGTTAGTGTTTAGGTTTATGTACATTGCCTTTATGTTTATTGCCTGACTACTGTTGCCGATTTTGAGCTGCTATGACACTGCAATTTCCCATTAGGGGATGAATAAAGTATCTATCTATAAGCATGAGATATTGGTGCAAAGGTAAGACATCTATTCACAAATATTGCCCATTGCATGCTCATTTTAATAACAATTTATCAGACACAAGTGGCTAGATACTTGTTTATGGATAGTAAGCTTTTTTTTTATAATATTGAGACTAATCTCTCCGTATTCAAGTTCAAGAGATTATTTGTCACATACATACACATACGGTGGTACATATATGCAGTGAAATGTCATGACACCCGGTGATTATGCACAAGCGCAATAAGCTCGAAAAATACTCAAATGTGCTTAACGACATGCTGTGCTCGCGCAGGCGGCCGCAAGGGGCGGCGCCACAATCGCGATTCTGGGTTCTATAATTATATAATAGGATTAATTGTCTGTGTTGTATTAAATATACATCTAAATCCTCCTAAATGTGTTTACCTTCATAACAGAATATGGAGGCCATTCATCATCGTGAATTATAGGAAAGTTTCCTTCAAAGATTCTGTTGTTTCCCCTTTATTTCCAACGATGCAATTCTTTTGTTTCCTAAAACTGTGTCCGAATTCATAACTGCAAGGTGTCACTTCACAGTTCAATACAGGCGAACACTCACATAAGTCTTGCATCTAAAGTCCATATTGACGTCTCCTCATTCTGACAAAAGGGATCACTTGTTTTGTTTTCAACTTTTTGCTAAACTGCAACAGTTAGTTACTGCAATGGTTAGTTAAAAGCACATGTAGAGCAGCAGCCATGCAGCATGTAAAGATTTGAGGTACTAGTTACAGGCCTGAATGGAGCACCATGAACTTGAATGCATTGACCTGGAAGGGAAAGCATATGAACTGCCTGTGCTTGGGAACTAGCTACAGGCACATCAAAATTAGCATCTTTTAGGTCGAGGCTTGTGAACCGGTCATCCTTTGGATTGGGCGTAACCTAACTGTGTTCAATGGAATCAAGAAATGCACTGTATAATACTGACCTTGTTGTTCGGTCTGTCAAACTGCATGCTGCCAGTGCTGTTTTTTGGGGGTTCTCGACCAGACATCTTGACAATCCAGGACAGCATTGGAACTGGAGTTTTCACCCCTGTGACAGAGTTACAGGGGTAATCCACTCAGGGGTCTGAAGTAAGAGTCCTGTGATAGGCTGATGTGCTGCCTGATGTGTTTGCTGTACCTATCCTGGAACAGTGCAAGGTGTATGGACAGCCCTCCGAGCCTCTCTGGAGATAAAAAGCAAATGCAAGCAGTGAGGCGTCACTAAGTCTCCAGGCCTTAGGTAAGGACCCCCTAGGGTGAGGTGCACACAGCCAGGGGCCTGTAAGGTTTGGGACATGGCAAACCATAGCTGCCTGCATCCTGCATATCCGCTAAGGTCCAACAATCATTGGGGAGTTAAAGTCA
The DNA here is from genome assembly GCF_960531495.2 of Zeus faber. Classification (NCBI taxonomy): domain Eukaryota; kingdom Metazoa; phylum Chordata; class Actinopteri; order Zeiformes; family Zeidae; genus Zeus; species Zeus faber. Next base: position 5,212,624 of record NC_137204.1, read on the forward strand.
AAGATTTGGGGTCTGACCAACACCTCTGCAACTCCTCAAAATAAGGTGACAAGCTGTGAGTCACAAGAAAATTCACTAGCGGTGCCTACCTGTAGGTGAGCTTCAGTCAGCAGCCTAGCACCTACTTGCTCACAAGACATGTGACCAAGCATCCAGTTTTTAGTGAATTTAGCTTCGATGTTTTTTTTATTACGCCAAGATATCACCTTATCCATCTTAATCTTTCTGTTGAGACAGCCAATCCAAACGGGCTATCAGAAGGTCAGCCCAGACTCAATGAGGCACATACCAAATGCATTGATGGCTGAGTTCACATTGAGTCTCCCGAGTTGGATTAGGAAAAACGGCCTTGACTGAATTTTGGGGACAGCTAGCAAAGGTCAATTTGCATGGTAGCCAGCTTATATGTACTGCTTCACTCTCTGGATTGTTTCAGCTGCTATGGTAAGATATTCCAATAGGTATGGTATTCAAAATCAGATTTTTTTCTTTTGTTTTATTTGCATTTATTGGTGAAAGTGGGGCACTGAGGAATAGAATGTGTCCTTAGAATTGGAGGTGGTGTCAGCATTTACATTCACATCCATATACTTAAGATCTTATTTTCACAGCTTGTAGCACAATTAATAGAGTTAGAATGGATGCTGTGGTGTGGGGGTGGTGTAGTTTATGCAGCCACACGTGTTTTGAGTCTAGGCAATTGGGCCAGAGGTGGCTGTATGTCTGTTGCTCATCAGAGCAATAAACAAGCAACAGGTAAATCACCCATCCCCCCACACACACAGGGAGAGCCTCTGTCATGACATGGGTCCATCTGCTCCCGGCTTGTTATATCAGGGGATGGTAGCTCAGGCGGTAGAGCTGGTGGTCTAGTGATCTAAAGATTGCTGGTTTGATTCCAGGCTCCTCCTGCTAGCATGCTGTAGTGTCCTTGAGCAAGACACTTAACCCCTAAATGCTCCTGATGGCTGCGTCCGTCGGTGTTTGAACAATTGTAAGTCGCTTTGGATAAAAGCGTCTGCTAAATGTAATCTTGCCACTCTCTACAATAAACTGGTGTGTTTGCAACATCTCTGCCTGTGTTTCTGTGTCGGAAGGCCGTAAACGCCACTCGGGTGGCGTGTGATAGGCGGAACTGCCACGGATGCATATTCTTTTGCGCAATGAGCAATTTAGCCCTTGAAAAACCACAAAAAAACACCATCCTTTCCACAAACAAAAAGCTCAAAGTACAGTCAGAAATATGTGTTTTGCTCTAAAAAAGAATTGTTGAAGCTCATAAAACTGATCAGACTCAGAGCTGCGTAGAAGTTGAGATAGTTGAGTTATACTGCAGCCGTCTCCAAATGTAGTTCCCCATAATATCAGGTTTATTGCATTTCAAAACAATCGGAGGCATCGTCAATTATCTTATGAAACTTCTGACTACTGTCTGTTTCATGTTTTCGGAATATACCTTCATCATGGTTTTTAGAAGACTAACTCAATTGCACAATTGGACTGAAAAGGTAAAATCACAATTTTAACTCCATTAACTGTGCTGCGGTCCAGGAAAATAACATTTGTGTGACACTAGTTCAACAATTCTTTAATATGTGTATGGCATTATTGCACACAGAACTTTTGAGCTTCATGCTGTATATGAAAGGTACTATACAAATAAGTTATTATCATTATTGTTAATTAAAAATAAAACAGCTACTACTGCAATCATCTGTGTAGATTGTGAATAATATTGGTCAGAGCACAAAACCTGTGTTGAACCAGACCCTCATAGTACTGCACTGACCTCCATCAAATCCACTGGAATGTTTGGGTAATTATAACGACTAAAATGATATTTGTGCCAATATCTCAAGAAAAACCATGGTAATTAAATAAGATCAGCGCACATGAGTGAGAGAAATTGAAGGTGGCAATCTCCACTGCTGTATTTAACAAGCTTGTTGTCACAATTAAATCTAAGATTAAGGATCGTGATCCTTCACTGTCTCAATTGATGACCCCAAATTTGAATGATATAAATAATAATATTTACCTTTTTTATTAAATGCATTTTGCATGTTAAGATTTTTTTATTTTAATGCAATTTTGTACATCTACTAGTATTACCTTATCCTTACCCTGTTTTTAATGCAATTCATTAGTTTAGTTATTCTACTTTATTCTGTAAATGCATTTTGCTTTGCTTTTATTTTTGCTATTTGATGGCCTCCTAATGTAAAGCTCATTGAGTTACATGTAGTGGATGAACGGTGCTATACAAATAAAGGTTATTATATTATTATTACTATTATGATTATGTTGTGACATTAACCAAAGAACATTGAGAGTTGAGATCCAAAATCCATAAAGTTACACGCCATCGAACAGGGAATTAATCAAAAAAATACTATTTTTACATTTGACTTTTGGGCTTCCAAGTGAAAATGAACATGGTGGAGCGGTGGCAGGGTAGCATAATCAGCCCCAGCAATGCACTACGGTCTATGGTTTGATGTGACTGAATACAGCAGGCATTCAAAACATTTCATGACGTTGGTTAAAGCCACAGGTCTGAAGTCATCGGATACCATGCGATTGTCCTTCGCCAATGGTTCTTAGAGTGAGCGATTAATCAAAATCACTGAAAATTTGAGCCAGTTAATCGATATTGTAATATACTATTGCTCATATTATCTGGACCATATCACACCACAGCAACAACCTCGCTGTTGTTGTGCTTTGTTAACTGCAGAATTCAACTTTAAATTCTAAATGGGTTGAAAGCACTTTCTGTAAGCAGCAGAAACTGTGTTTCAAAGTGAGGTGTCTGGGAATAAGTAGCATCCCAAGACAGTGCCCATTGTATAAAATAATAATTATTAACAGACGGTGCCAGGGATCTCAAGAGAGAGACAGAGCCCATTGTCAGGGGTCCCGGTGATAAGGGAGGTGAAAACGTGAATGGTGACCTATGTAGGGGAATCAGAGGGTCAACGTTGTCTCTGGCTTAGCATGAAAGCACCTGCCTGAGTTTCATTCGACAGAGAATCCACTCTGCTTGGTTCTCTCCTGGACATCCTAGGCAAGTCCAGTCTGATGCTGTTCTTTTGTAATAAATCTATTATTTTACTCAAGTCAGCGTCAGCGGTCTCTCCATCTTCATCAACACATCAAATTCATCAAGAAACTACAAAGTGGCATCACGAACAGGATCTGCTGGGCCTCACCTTCCGATGCTGCCTGCTCCAGCAAATTACCACTCTCAGGGTGAGTGTTACCTCACAAAATTGAGCTGTGTGTGGTTCTTGAGGCGGTAGTATTTTGGCCAGATACGCTGCACTGATAAGAGCATATTGTGCGGAGATGGAGATGATGTGTTGATGTGTGAAGTGAGTTTCCATCTAAATTGGGGTTTATTAAGTTTTAAAAGACGTAAATATGGGGAATAAGAGAATAATGAACGAAGAAAGAGAGAATTAAGTTGAAATAGAGAATAGGGATGAGAGAAATAAAAGATGAAGTTAAAAGTAAAAGATAAAGGCTTGAAAGATGTGGAAAAAGTAGAAATAAAAAGTAATTGTAGAATGGCAGACTAGTAGCCAAAAGCTATTTAAATAACCATGCAAGATTAATGGAGACAGGGCCCGTACCTCCTTAAAAAGTAAGACATGTGTACATTAAATGCTGCATGAAAGTTGGCCAAATGAAAATATAATATAGTCAAATCTAGGTAGGAAGAACAAAGAGGAAATAACCCTGGCCAGGGGAATTGACTCAATATAAAATTATATAAATGAAGACGAAAAAGATGAAAAGTGAAAAAGAGATAAAAGTTAAAAGTCGAAAGTAAGATGAAAAAGGATGAAAAGTGAAAAAGAGATAAAAGTTAAAAGTCTAAAGTAAGATTAAAAAGGATGAAAAGTGAAAAAGAGATAAAAGTTAAAAGTCTAAAATAAGATGAAAAGTGAAAAAGAGATAAAAGTTAAAAGTCTAAAATAAGATGAAAAGTGAAAAAGAGATAAAGGTTCAAAGCCTAAAGTAAGATGAAAAGATGAAAAGTGAAGCAAAAAGAGTTACAAGTTAAAGTCTTAAAGGATGAAAAATAAAGTTTGAGAAAAGCAGAATGAGTGCATGCTGAAAGAATCTGATTAAAAGGATAATTTGTTAAAAGTTTGGCCAAAGTGAAAATTTTAAAGTCTGGCCAAAGTGAAAATCTTGATGAAATTAGAAAAGTATACATGAGTCAACATTTAAGTATAAAGTCAAGCGCTGTTGAAGTTTTGGAGAATCTGATGTATTGCTGGACAGATATGTCTTTTTCCTTTTGGTGTGTGAGTGTGCCTGTGTGTGTGTGTGAGTGTGCCGGCTAAAGAGGTGTGAAGAGATTTGTGTATTGTTCGTGTATATGTATAAATTATATATAGAATACATGGGTTATTAAATAGGAACACATATGTGGTGAGCAGTTAGATAATACATAAAAGAAACATTTCTTGCCCCTTTAGTGATAAATATATATGAGCCTGTTTATGGACTTTGTAAAGCTGATAATAAAGATTGAGCTTTTCTTTAAGGACGTTTGATAAATATATATGAGCCTCTTTCTTCAAAGGATGTTTTATAAATATATATGAGCCTTTTTCTTTAAAGGACGTTTAATAAATATATATGAGCCTTTTTCTTTCAAGGACGTTTCATACATTTGATAAAGGATATGAACCTTCACAGGACTATATTTTTGATAACAAAATGAGCCTTCTTGAGAGAAGGACTAGAATCACTAGAAACAGTCTGCCTACACATGCATATACACATTCAGAAGAGAAAAGAGAATCTCCTGCTCTGAATTATGGGTAGGATTTGTGGATTGTTTGGTTGGTGTGTGAGTTTTTTCTCTTTGTGCTTGGAGTGTGTGACAGTGCTTGCTGTGAGTTCTGTTGGTTAAAGGAGCAGATAGTCTGAGCTGAAACAGGATGTTCGTTCGCTGACAACCAGTGCAAACTGGAAGGTGTGACTAAATTTAAGAGGTGGAGCAAGGGGTGGTGCTTCATAGTGGAATAAAATAAATAGAAATTGAATTAAATAAAAATAATGAATTAGAGGTAATAGACTAATATACTCTTTAGATTTAAATGCGTCGTATGAATAAAAGTAAACATTGCTTTATTTCAAATGTGCGAGAAATAAAAAAGCTGATAATGTATGTCTCATTGAATTGTATTATAGTATGTATAAGAATTTAGAGTGGTCTTAAGACACTGAACTCTTGTGTTGTTCTTCTTGTTTTTTCTTTCTTCCCTCTTTTACTTTGCTGAGTGAGAGCTGGGGGAAAGACAGAGAAGATGGAATCTGTCTGAATCATCCAAGGGGCAGATGACAAGACATCTGGCAGTTCTTCACAGACACCGGGAGCTTGCGGATGACAGCGCATAAGAAATTCTGAATTCCTTGAATAAGGCCAGTACGGATTATCCACAAACTCTTTTCAATAGACACCTGCATTTACCTATATGTGTGTACATCTAGTTATAACCTACATGATTGCTTGTTCTCACATATAGGATTACAGTAGTTCTTTTTCTTATATTGCGTTTGCAATTAGTTAGTAATGACACTTGGCAAGGACTGACTAATCAAGGCATTCGCCTAATTAATGGAGCATTATTGATTTGATTGATTACATGCGGAAAAACTGATTTGATTTAAATACAGTTGAGTGCTGTGAATATTGGTTTCATTATCTGAGTATGGTTTATCTTGATTGAGGCTGTTTTGAGAGTGAACATTGATGGACATTTTGATAACTGAAGATAAATGAGTATGATCAGATGTATCAGATCACGAACAAGTGAAGTTTCTTTCATAAGTGGAAAGCTATTGGTCTCCTTTGGGGTTGAAAAATTCATTTGTTTTTGGTGGAGTGTGATTACACGGTGCTTTAGTGGGATTAGAGATTTGGGATTAGTGGCACAGTGCATTGCACTGCTGCCTCACAGCAAGAAGGTCCTGGGTTCGATTCCCACCCCCGCTGTTGGCACCGTGCTCCGGCGGGTTATCTCCCAAATAGGAGCCTTTCTGTGTGGAGTTTGCATGTTCTCCCCGTGCTCACATGGGGTTTCCTCCACCTCACGTCAGTAAGGACCCCCCTAAAAAACATGCACCCATCATTGTCTGACCAGCGATGGACATTTATCATCTGGTCCCCGGGCGCGTCCACGTATGCTGCCCACTGCTCCTGGCTGTGCCCCCAGAGGAAGGACAAGCCAGGATGGGTCAAAAGCAGAGAATCCATTTCACCAGCCACCATCAAAGCATGTGTGTGTGTGTGTGCAAGCATGTGGTGTGTTGCGTGATGAATAAAGACTGTTTCTTCTTCTTCTTTATAAATAATTTTTAAATAAATCAATTTGATTTAAAATAAAAGAAATGGATACAAAAATTACAAAAGTAATCACTCCTATTGATGTAGTGCAAAAGAATAATCCTCTTATTAAAGATATTGCAAAAATATGGAGCAAGCGGTGGCCTGACATTGAACAACCGTGGCCAGCTGAAGGAACTCTAAACCTGAATGTGATTAAAACAATGCAGGTGCTTGCGTCCACATATAAGCAAATCAAAAGAAAGGAAAAAGAGGAAAGAGACGCACGGAGAAAAGACAAACAGAACTTAGCATTCTGCAGCTGTTCGTAAAGAAGGGACAGACATGGTTCGAAGCTGCAAAAGAAAAGAGAACAAAGTAGACAAGAAATAAAAAAAATGAAAAGGAAGCAGAAAAATTGAAAAGAAGATTACCGCACCCTTCTCACATACAGCATCTGTAAAGAAGCCCCCGCCTTATGAGAAGGAGGTGAAGTTCACTGATGTTTATCATCAGCTCCCAGTGATGACAACGGAGGGCAACTATCTCTTCAAAGATGAGGATGAACAAATAATAGAGATGGGCAAGGCTACAACAACCATAAAGATGTATCAGAGCTCCAACAATACCAAGAGAAGGAACCATTTGGGAAGCAGACAAGTCAGAAGCTTGGAAATAGGAGAAGAGAGTGTGAGTGATTCGGACGAAGCTATTGGAGGATATGACCCAGCAGTCAGATGGATGTGGGCTAAAGCGGAGGAAGGAACAAGACCAGGAGACTCTCAGAAGACTTAGCCCAATACAATTGGTGGATAAGAATGAGGAAAGGAAGGCCAAAGAGAAGGTTTATAGATGAGCAGAACAGAAAGAATTGGAGGTAGATAATGCACTGCGGCGCCCCTAAGGGGAGCAGCCGAAAGAAGAGGAGTCTTGGTGGTGGAATGAGGAAGTAAAGGAGCAGCTATGAAGATAAACACTGATGATTATCTTGATAAAGAACGTGACGTTGAGAAAAGTGTGCCACATATGACTTAAATGGTGGCTGAAGGATTTGAGCAGAAGCATGTGGAGAAATCATGAAGGACTGATGGTAGCACCCCCAGACCTACTACGTTTGATGATTCAGGAAGCACAGTTAGCCTATGTTGCAAGGGGGAGGTAAGAAAAAAAATCACGAAAGAGTATGGGTTTTTGGGCACCGTACTTACTTGAGCAAATTGGTCGGTCTGAAAAACAATGTTCGGCGGGGGGGTGATGAGTTCACCCCGGTCACATTCCAACATGGACAGGTCCCATGCGTGAGTTGGTTTGGATTTTGTTGACATGATAAGACCAGTAGGAGGTAAAAGATACATGTTAATCGTCGTGAATAGATTTTCACGGGGGACTGAGGCATGTCCAACCAAGCGTAATGATGCTCAGTCAGTTGCCAAGCCAAGTTCTTGTGTCGTGAGGTCATAAGCAGGTGGGGACTTCCAGATAGCATATTTTCAGATAATGGGAAAGAGTTTGTGGATAAAACAGTAAATTCAGAAAAAATTGGAAATTAAACAACGTCTAAGAGCTGTTTATCATCCACACCTTGGGTGTTTGTGAAAAATTGAATGGTGTGCTGAAAAATCGCATTGTTAAAATCTGTCAGCATACAGGTCTGAATTGGGTAGAGGTATGTAGTTAGGAGCACTAGTAGAGAAATATCCATTCTGAATATCTGATTCTGTCATAGACTCAATACTATTTTTAACTGAGAAAATGCATGGACAAAGGGGGGAAAAGGAAAATGTTAATAATATATTGGAATAATGTTAAAGCGTAATGCAAAAGCCAAATTATTATACTGTATTTGTTTGTGTGTGCAAGATACTGGCTGATGAATTTTTCTTTCAGGACCAGTCTGAGGTTGGCTGTGTCCGGAGATCGTAACAGCCTAATGGACTTTCAAAAATGGAGGATGAAAATGGACGGCGGACCCTGACTGAGGACATCACGATCAGGAGTGTCGAGTGAAATAGCATTGAAGATTGATGGTGTTAAAAAGCAACAGCTCAAAACATACATATGTGTTATGCAGGTTTTTATAATATTGGAGTTTGTTTATTACAATGTAACCTGTATTATTGATGAAAAGTCTGTATTCTACAGTAGATATTTTTACCAAGACATACTACTTCTAGTATTGGTTTTTTTTTAGTTTTCTGTAACAGGGTGAAATGGATATATTGGGACCTCAGGTGTTTTGTTTTTTTGCGGGTTTTGAGGGACATTGATGATAGGCAGGGAAAGAGAGACAGAGCCCATTGTCAGGGGTCCCGGTGATAAGGGAGGTGAAAACGGGAACTGTGACCTATGTAGGGGAATCAGATGGTCAACATTGTCTCTGGCTTAGCATAAAAGCACCTGCCTGAGTTCCATTCGACAGAGAATACATCTGGCTCGGTTCTCTCCTGGACATCCTAGGCAAGTCCAGTCTGACGCTGTACTTTTGTAATAAATCTATTATTTTACTCCACTCCTTCTTCATCAACATCAAATTCATCAAGAAACTACAAAAGCTTGCACAATATCAGAATATGAAAAGGCTTTGTTTGTCATCAGTTTTAATGTGTAATTTCTGGCATTTGTTCATCAAGCTGGTGCGTCTCAGTTTGGGCACTCTTTAGTTGCCCTCTAAGCGATTCCTCTCACTTTTGCAATGGCAAAACATTTCGGTTCCCGGAGCAGCGTTTGATGGTTTTGTGATGAAGCACTAGAATTTTGCCAGCAACAAGAATTTCAACCAAAACCATAGCTAGCAATGGCAGACAATTAGAAAATAAAGAATAGGTTACCCTAAATTAGAATTATCCAAAAAAAAAAACTAACAAAAAAAAACATCTACTGTTGCAGTACACTTACTGTATTTCACTGGGTAAACTAATAGGTAGGTATAATTTAATCACTGCTCATCTGCTTTTCAAATGTAGAGAAATTTAAATACAGTCAGAAATCATAAATGTTCACAGTTATATTATAAATCATACACGCATGAGTGGAGTAAAACAAAACATTAAATATTTACATATATCACAAATAACTCCATAATTTTCCAACAAAATCTACACACTGCCCTTTCTCCGTGATACTCTAAAAATCCTATAGAATATTGCTAATTTTCACAAAAGTCCACAGAGCTGGTCTGCGTAACCTAAAAAAGAAAAATTCCGAGAGGAAGATGTAGTGAATCAGACCTTAGTGAAGGTGCCGTAGACTAGAGAGCAATTAGTGTTATCACACAGTTAATGGCAGTAAGCCGAGGAAATCAGTTTGTTTCCTTTCACTGGGTCACGCATTAGTCCAAATGTTTGTTCCGCTATTGTTTCTCTTTCCCACATGTGCGCGCGCACACGCACGCGCGCACACACACACACACACACACACACACACACACACACACACACACACACACACACACACACACACACACACACACACACACACACACACACACACACACACACACACACACAGACACAGACACACACACACAGGATAGACATGTACAGCAAATATAAACACGCTCACAAAAACACCATGCACATCTTAACCCCAAACTGTCAAATATGATATTTCTGTTCAAAGCACCTTGCAAGGTGGCCAGGGACTGTTCCTCTCTACAGAAGAAGAAAAAAATGCAGTTGACCCAATGGGTGATGATATTAAAAAAAAGGGGTCCATAAATTGGTCTGCTTTAATTCTGTTGGGAACGATTGCTGTGCTCATGTTAACCAAGTTGTCCATTGACTACCTCCGGTCCTGGATTAACTTCCATGGGCTCATCTTTGAAGTTTTCACAATGCTCCATTACTTTTCTGCAAAAAGATAAAGAATCAGTCAGATGAAGTACTTCAAATCAATTTTACCCCAAAATTTGGTTTAACAACCTGGGTAAACCTGCTAAAAAATAGGCGATTGACACCTTTCCCATTGCTAGGAGAAATTAATTTGGTTTTTTTTTCTGGTGTTTTGCGTCGAAAAAGGGGCGTGTCATGTTTCCAGTGTGATTGCAAACGAAACAGTAAAGGAGACAGCAACTTAAACAAACAACGACAAAACTGTAAAAATAAAAAGTATTTTGAGCTGTTCAAAAGAATTGGATCGTTCCTGAACGACCCAACACCCGGGTCAACCCGGGTGTCCTATTTACTTTAGAGCCGATCATTTGACCCGCAACTGAAACCCGGGTTGTACCTTTCCCACTGATGACAAATGCCGGATGTTAGCGGGTGTAACGAGGGTTTTTGCGCAGTGAGAAAGGGGTATCAGATTGAAATTCAATATAATTTCAAGGAATAATATATCAAGGAATCAAGCTTTAAACTATTGATATTGGTTAATTCACTGTATCGTTTGACCCAAAACAATCCTGGGCACAATGTAATTGGCCAATAAAATCTCACACCATTTTAAAAACACATTTTATGTTATTATTATATTTTCCACTCCATAATTACTAAAAAGCAGCTTTGCTTTTCATCTTATCCAAGCACAACAAACAGCTGATGGAGGATAAACAGTTTGACCTCCATCAAATTTTATTTTATTTTTTTCAATTCTTTCTTTTTACCCATTTGTCAAACTGATGTGAAGAAAAATGTAATGTGCCGAGAACATTAATAAGTGCAATTACTGAAGAAATCATTAATTCAGCTCTTTACAGCAGAATGTCATGCTATGAGTTCAAGTATAACTTAAGCGGAACTTAAGCAGCAAGTCTACATCAAAATGTAGATTTGCCAGTTTTGGCATTAACTTGTCAAAGTTCAGACCTAAATTAGATTTAGATGCTGTGGCGGTGCATCATTTTGATCTATATATTGTTCTGTTCAATCGTTCTTTCATGGCTCATTCAAATTAATAATAGATTTACGATAAAATTATATATTTATGGTTTATTATGTTGTGTTTTATTTTGTCAGGCCCTTAAAATCTCTTCAAACTGAAACCTTTTCCCACGGAGGCCCAAATATTAAACTTAATAGTGGTTTGTGGGCAGCAAACACTATGAAGGAAATATTGGTTCCAATATTTTGTTTTCTACAAGCTGTTTTATAATAAAACAATGTCTAAGTGTAAATTGCACCATTAGAAAGTTATTTTTTTAAGGGGAATACATTACTTCTTGTAATGTCAAACTTTGGTTAATGTGGAACAACTAACTAAGCTCAACATATAGAAGGCAAGTGATTGTTGAATAAAAGGAAAAAAAAAATTATGTGTATGAATAATTATCAGGATGCCACGACGCAGCAGCCCACAAGCTCTGAAGGACATTTTAAATTGCTCATCGCCGTTAGACAGGAAGTCTATTTTTTATTGTTTATTGGTTAAATACTCGCACATGTTCAACACATTTTCATTTTTAGTTGTTTACTGCTACAGGGTGAAAAGAATAATGTGTTTTGGAAATGGTTTTATGCTCCACCATGTTGTAAGTGTTGAGCTGTGCAGAGTCAGGATGGTGGTCAGATCCTTACGTAGCCACAAAGCACATCCACTCCATACGCATGTTCACAGGTCCAACACAACAAAGAATTTTAATGATTGAGGATGTCTATGGGTGCATGTGTTTATTTTTGTGTGTGTGTGTGTGTGTGTGTGTGTGTGTGTGTGTGTGATACAGATACAGCGAACAATTTTCTGAAGACCGTAACACTTGACTGACACAAATTATTCAGTTTTAACTTTTTGAAGGGTGTGACTATCATTACCTTATATATTATACGTTCCATTTTTGTTTAGCTCTGCTTTGATATTGTCCATATGCGTTACTAAACAGTCAGTCATAACAAAAAGTATGTTTTGTAAATAATAATCAGATATATACACACACACATGTATGTATGTATATATATGTGTGTGTGTGTGTGTGTTATATGATTATTATTTACGATATATACACAGTATATACACACACACACACACACACACACACACACACACACACACACACACACACACACACACACACACACACACACACAGGTGAAGTGAATAACATTTCTCATTCTAATGGTACCTGTCAAGGGGTGGGATATATTAGGCAGCAAGTGAACAGTCAGTTCTTAAAGTTGATGTGTTGGAAGCAGGAAAAGTGGGCAAGTGTAAGGATCTGAGCGACTTTGACAAGGGCCAAATTGTGATGGCTCGACGACTGGGTCAGAGCATCTCCAAAATGGCAGGTCTTGTGGGGTGTTCCCTGTATCCAGTGGTTAGTACCTACCAAAAACGGTCCAAGGAAGGACAATCGGTGAACTGGCGAAAGGGTCATGGGAACCCATGGGTCCTAGCCCGTCTGGTCCGATCCCACAGAAGAGCTACTGTAGCACAAATTGCTGAAAAAGTTAATGCTAGCTATGATAGAAAGGTGTCAGAACACAGTGCATCACAGCTTGCTGCGTATGGGGCTGCGTAGCCGCAGACCAGTCAAAGTGCCCATGCTGATCCCTGCCCAGCGCAAAAGCGCCTCCATGAGCATCAGAACTTGTGGCCTGGACAAGTGGCCTGGACTGATGAATCACATTTTCTTCTACATCATGTGGATGGCTGGGGTTAGGGTCCGATCCGATCAAGCATCTGTGGGATGTGCTGGAATAACAAGCCCGATCCATGGGGGCCCCACCTCGCAACCTACAGGACTTAAAGGATCTGCTGCTAACGTCTAGGTGCCAGATACCACAGGACACCTTCAGAGGTCTTGTGGAGTCCATGCCTCGACGGGTCACAGCTGTTTTGGGGGCACTGGGGGGAGCTACACAATATTAGTGGTTATTAGTGGTGGTTTTAATGTTGTGGATGATTGGTATATTGGTATATATTTACAGAATATCAGATTCTTAACATACCTTGCCATGCCCTTGGTCTCTTCTTGTGAGCTCTCCAGTTCCAGGACTTTCTCCAAAAGGCTTATCCCTCCTTCCCTTATCAGCAAGGGACAATACTTACTTGCTGGAGAGGAAATGGAGAATTTTAACACCAGGGATTGTCTTTCTTTATCATGTGAGAACCTTGTTCAAATATTCAACTCTATCTGAAAATAAATTAATATATAAATAAAATGAAAAAACTCCACCTGTCAAAACCATTGAGAAGTATTTGAGAATACAGTATCGCAAGAAGCCGGGGAAATTCTTCAATTTTTTTCAGCCAAAGGACTGATCCGTCGGTGGAAACAGAGCAGGGACCCCTTAGATTTTTTTAAATAAAATGTTGCATTGTATTTTAAGCCTGGCCTATAATAACATATTTATAATTCCTTATTAACCTATTTATTAGGGGTGTCACGACTCTGATTTGAAATCGAAAATCTATCGAAATGAGCGTTCGATTTCTGAACTTCCAAATCACAAACAGGTTTGAGATTCTCCCTGTATGGGTGGTCAAGAGAAACAAAATATGATCTCTAATGCAACATTATCTGAAAGTAAACAACATAATCTAATGCTGAAGCAGAGCAGGAGTTGGCAGCTTGTGCGTTATAATAACTAAAACAAAAAGTGTGCTCTGATTCAATAAAATATGATATATTTTACAATGTCCACTTGTTAAGGCATTTTACTGCCTATATATGTATGTAAGTATGTATATGTATGTGACGAATAAACCTCTTGAATCTTGAGAGGGCAGAACAGGGTACCAGCAGCTTCTGAGAAGTGCCAGTAAACACAAGTGCACGAATATCACAGATAAGATAATAATAATAAACGGAACATAAAGCTGTGATATGATGAGTACCATTAGGAAAAAAGTCAGATTTGAGAAGAACGTACCGAGCAGACACGGACGTAATGTTGCGAGTTTGCCTCTTTTCATTGAGCAGGATAGTGCCAGCTCTTATGGCTCCCAAGCATCTCATTTATCTATAAAATTGTATGAAACATTTTCTTTTTATTTATTCCACTACAAAAAAATTACATTATTCATAATGATTTAATGTGGCTAGATTCAAAGTTACTTATTGAGAAACAAGTGTTTTTCTTTACAAATCAAGACTATATATATATATATTTTTTTTTTATTATGTTTAAATCGAAAACTGAATCGAATCCTGACTTTAAAATTGAAATTCAAATCAAATTGTGGATTTGGTGAATCGTGACACCCCTACTATTCACTATATACTCAGTTATGATGCTTACAGTTCCTGTGTGTTTTTATTTTAGATTTATTTTTGTTAGTTTAAAGTTCTGTTAGTAGTTGTAGTAGTCGTCATGGAGTCATGCACCAGTTATACCAGGCGAGCGGACGGGCACGGTGTTTTTTGTTTTTTTTTAACAGCTACACCGGCAACATGGTGAAGCGTCCCAGATGCAGATGTCAATGTTGTCAAAGAAAGAGAAATTTAAGAATATTGAAAACAATAGTGATTTAAATATTTTTTTACAGTTTGATGTCTGAAATACCACCATTGCTTTTATTAGTGATTGTGTGAAAAATATATCAACAATAACAATTTGTTATTTACTTATTACTTGTTAAAAATTACATTACAACTTGTTTATCTTGTTTAGACTGTCTCACAATATGTCATCTAATCTCTGCATACACTTTAAGTTAAACAAGATCTTGCAGTTATCCAGTTAAAGGCTTTAAAAAATGCTTTTATAGGAGTTTGCCATAAATAACTTTTAATATAATTGAAATGTGAGCTACAATTGTAACTGTTGAAATTGGTCAGTGGAATGTGTATGTACTGTATTGCATTACTTCTACGTATTACATATGTTTGTTTGTTGTATTTAAAACAGATCTGGATCAATAAGCAAATCTAACAGCAGCCCTAGGTCTCTGGTAGAAAGTACCTCCCACGCAAAAACAGTAATGCCGTGCGGCTCCGTGCGGACCCCACACAGCTGACGTGGCCAGTGTACAGTAGCTCCAACACATGGATTAACATGGATTTATGCCAGACCGCACCGGTACTCTGCGGCCATGCACCTGGTGTAGTTCTACTGTCACAGACATAGTAGGTTACTGAAAATTCCTTGGTTTTTGAACCTACCATAAGGTCAGAAGCTGCAAATCGGCTCCCTTTCAGCTGATTACTGAAATAAATAAATAAAACGCAGCTGTTCTAGTGTTAATGGTTGGAATTTATTCAATAGCTTGTTCCACAGATGAGAGCCATTGGAAGTTAAATGCACAGGTGCCAAGATTTCTTCTGTCACAAGTGTGTGCCTTTGTGTGTGTGTGTGTGTGTGTATATGTATACACGATCTTTTAATACTCACGATAAACTGATACTAGGTTGAAGAGTGCCCATGTAGCCCAGTGCTGACTGACAGGAGCGATCTTCTGGGGTAAAAGTCGGAGGATAGGCTCAAATGACCTGAGGAAAAACATTAATAAGAGGCAATGCTTAAATAGGAAGCCAAAGAGGAATGCAGGGAAACTCAAGGATGTAGAGAATATATTTTCATAACTGATAACATGTGACCTATTCTGTAATTTCCCCTCAGGGGATGAATTATCTATCAATCTTTATTTGTTTGTTTGTTTAATTAATTAAAAACAGCAGTAACTTTACCAATTAACAGTATTAAAGAAAATTGAGCTTCGTAGCACTAGATCAACCACCCAACAGAGAATCTATGGTGTGGTGTTTTGTTCCCGACTGCATCCTGAAGTGTTAGAATGTACTGTTAATTTATTAAAAAAAAAAAAAAAAAAGACTTTTCTCATCTTTAAAATAAATTATAATACTAGTCATACAGTTTATGACTTACTAAGACATTAAATGGCACTGTTGCAGGCTGGATTATGCATCTATTTAGATCAATACATTGTCAATATAGCGCTTCAAGAAAAGACCATATATTGCATACAAATTCAATTATAACAATTAATATAAATTGCATTTGTTGGTGTTATCTGCTATGGAAATACCTATAGTTAATGTTCCGACGAGAGGTGACATCCCAGCTTCGTATGGCGTCCCACATCTTGGTCATAACTGCATCTCTCTGTGGCTCTTCCATTGACCAGGCCTCTGGCCCATCGAACACAATGTGTGACAGGACCCCACACGCATTGTATGAAACCTCAATTCCATCTGCCTTGCTGTCAAGCAGGTTACTATAAAAAACAACAACAAGTAGATGTAGATGGAAACAGATACAAAACAAATAGTTAAGATTTTGCTTTTTTACAATATATATTCTCATATAACAACAATTATCTCACAATTTTCTTCATTGTGCAATTTCTCTACTCAAAAAGAATAAACATCCGTTTAGCATGTTCAGATTTCAAAACACACCATGCAGCCTATAACATGGATCTATAACCCCCCCCCCAAAACACACCACTGCAATAGCTCCATGGTACTTGATAACAATTGTAAATGTAATAAGAGTTTGAACTGTTAACTTCTTACCTGAACACAGAGATGAACTGTGGGGTAAGGAGTTGGGGCCTCAGGACTCTGACCTCAGCAACATTTCCTAAAAGCCCCAGCATGTTGCGGTGGAGCTCTTGTTTGTCTGGAAACACCTGTAAGCAGGGAGTTTATTTATATTCCTAAATACCTTGTTCTTCCCATGTTTTAAAACAAGGTAGCAATCCTAAATATGAAAATGAACATTTTAAGTACAGGTACTCCTCACTCTGCGACTTGCCTGTTTATCGACCGTTCTGACTTAGCTCTCTGACCAGTCGGTATTGTACAATACAGCAGCGTATTATATGCAGCATTACTTCTCAGCGTCAAGCATCTCATCGCGTATCACCCTTTCTTAGTCTAGGTCTTGTTCCTGGAGTTGGTCAGTATTCACTACACTAGCGTTCGCAATCTCCAAGACTGAAATAACGGTAAAGTGTCCTCACTTATCGACCAATTCACTTAACAATCTAGTCGTAGGAACTGAACTCGGCCGTTAAGTGAGGAGTACCTGTATCTGAATTCCCAACCACTTGTGCTGACAATCAGGGAAGGATCTTGAAATATTGAGCTCTTTATTCTTAACAGATTAAGACCAAATATGGATTATTAAAAAATATATATTGTAGAGATATTTATCTATCAAAAAGCATTTTAATAACAATGAAATGGACATCTCAGAAAAAATGAAGATTAATATGTGTCTAATCTATCAAACAACAGTGTTTGGGTTTGAAACATGTGGTCATAGTTGTTGACGCATATTCTATCTTGTACACATTGATTATAGAAGGAAAAGAAAAAACATAGAAACCAAAAAGAACCAAATGGAGTAGTGATGAATGCAATTGCCTACTAACTTCCAAACATTCCAGAAAGAGGCCCATGCCACAACAGTTGAGAAACATTTGACAGTTGTCAGGCGTCTCATCTGTAATGTTCCACAAGGCACTCCAGGAAAACTCCATCACCTGGTCACACTGGGAGAATCAGAAAGTCATTACACATTCTTCTCCATTGTAACTGAACAAATCCCAACTATTTAAAATAATTACAAAACAAAATTAATGATTTCAAAATACACAACATAGTAAAGCAAATACAAGCGAACACAAAATATAAGATGAAGAGGGGAAAAAAGGTCTCACCATTTTATCCTGTAGTTTCTTTTGAATCAAATTCAACATTGTCTAACACAAAACAAATAAAAAGGGCATATTAAACCATCGGAATCTATGATTTAGCAGACAAGCAATACAGGTTTATTCTGGCATTACAAAATGAACTTCAAGGACTTTCAAGTACTTCTTTTAAGCGCTATTTTTTCATTTTCAAGGACTTGAAACAAAACAAATGTAATAAATGTTCAATGTCATCTTTATTAAAATATAGTATAATCCTAGTCACTGTCTATTATTTATATAAACATGTATTTTTAAATTTTTTATTAATTTTATTGTCATCTGAAAAAAAAAAAAAATCCCAAATTTACATTTCCTTATATAGTAAAAGCGATTCTGGAATGTTTATGTTCATTATGGTTTTTTTCAAGGGCATTTCAAACACTTCAGCACAAAAGGGTCTATTTTTAAGCTATATCAATACTTAAATTTCTGAGGAAAAGTTCAAGCACCTCAAGGACCTGGTAATAAAAAAATCTCGAACTAATTACACTCTAAATCGGGTACTCCATTACTCACTGGCAAATATATTTTGTTGAAATATAATTTGTGAATATCCTAAACCTTAACCTAAAACCTAAAAATTATATTTGTAACTGTGCTGAATAGGCTGTACTAAATCACAATTAAGTAGATTTTTATGTCCCTGGATTGAGTTTGATCCGGTTGACTAAAGCGAGAGATTTGTTTAAGAAATGCAGAAAATTCAAAAATTATATTAATCATTTTGTGTTGAATAACAATAATAATCAACATGCATTAATAACGGAAAACCCTAGGGCTTCTCTGGTGAATAGATATAATCTCGATCAAGTTTGTGATCAGAGGAGACCTCTGAACATGCCTGTGCATTATTATTTGTACAACAAGTTAACAGATGTGTGCAATACATTAAAATCAATGCAGCAAATGTCATTAAGATGTCACTGTTACCTTGACAAAGCCCATCTTTCCCACAGCTTCTTTGTGATGGTTGTCTACCTGGCAGACCAGGGCATTGCAGAGGTGCACTGCAATTCGTTGGATAGACTCATCTTGCCTGGGAGGCTCCAGGATTTTCAGCAGTAGTAGGTTAACTCTACTGTACTGAAATTCCAGTTCCTCCGGAATGCTGAAGTTACACAGGGTCAAGCAGCAGTTTCTTTGTACCTGGTGGTTAGGGGCAAAGAAGAAGAGTCAGATATTGCACTTTTCCATTGAAAAAAGGAGCACAGTACACACAGCATGCATTGCAAAGACATATAGAGTCCCCGGTGTTAGTTTTTCCGGTGCATAACAAGAACCGTGAACATAAGAAAAGTCTGAGAGGAGTTATCAGAAGTTTTTTGTTGTTTTTACTTTAAAAAAGTCGGACATCATTGCACATAACAATGGAGCAACTTAAACCTGTGCTTCTACTCTTTGTCTCCATTTTTGTATTAATGCAAGTTAAGTAGAGAAATACAGAACACGCCTACATATTTTACATGTATTTATATTATAGGCTATTATAGTAGTGGGACTGATTTTACCTTAGCAAAAAAACAAACAACTAAAAATTTAACGCACGCTCGCACACACACACACTGCAATAATCTTTGCCAGTTTATTTTTCATTCAAGAACTTTTAGGTTGGCATACCCAGTGAATTTATGTGTGGGGAAACCATTGAGCAATTTGATTAACAAAATATTATTTTTTACATAGAATTACAGCTGGATTAATTTTGTAATGCAATTAGCCACGCCCACCTAAAAATCAGAAATTGCTGTGAACTTGAACCTTATGTAGGGGAGACAGGACAGAGCTAGCACTACAGTGAATGGCAGTAGAAGAAAAAGAGAGGAGACGGAGTGTAAAAGACTTTATTTTAGATTTATTTCCATTTGTGCTCTACTTATCTGTATGTTTCTATAGAACGATAAACTTTTAACGTAACTTAGAGACTGTTCCGCTGTCCAACTGGGACCGGCCCGATTCTGGATCATTCTCACTGCGCCCAGGTTGTGTTTTTATTTTAGATGTTGATATGTTTGTTTTCCTTAAGTTTACGACTTGAATGAAACAAAACCTGTGTACTCCGTGCCATGTCACGCATGTTTCCATTGTTCTCTTAAACTTTACCACGGTCTCTGTTGGTATGGGACTTTATTTTGTTAAAACTGAATTTTTGTGTAAATATTCTTTACCTCTAAATAATAAATCCTGGACCTCTGTAATGTGGAGACTTGTCACTCCGGAAAGCCATCGATACCAGCAAGCAGGTGCTTGTGCAGGCACTGCTAGCCCCTGGCCTCAGCTGTGTTATTTACTTATTTTTTTATGTTTATTGTTAAAACTAGAGATTGTGCAACCTGCCCAAACACAGTATTCACCATCCTAAATAGCTGTGAAACTAAAACTCACTGACCTGCGCTGTGGCAGCTTGGCTGCAAACTCAAAACACCTCAATTCTTCCTGTATTTTTGCCCTCACTGTCTGGAAAAAAGATTGTTTTTTAGTTTCTCTTTTTCAAACCATTTTCCCCAAAAGCCCAAAATTGTGAATTAATTTAAAACATGGACCTGATAGCTGATCTTTATAACATGATTTAAAAGAGAAATATCAGGAGTTTGAAACAAGTTGCTGTGCAGTTTCTTAAAAAAACAAAAATCACTTATTTTAATGGAATGTAATTTAGTATGGAACGTGCAGAGTTGTGGAAGTAGAAATCCAGTTATTGCAACATTACAAATTACATGTTTATGTGTTCAGCAATCGACTGCTGCAGTATTTCTGTTTTTTCTGCAATAATGTGTTTAAATTCCTCATATTACTACATCAGTCACTTGCTCCGCGGAAAGAAATGTCACTTTGTGTAGGATCCACATTGGTCGATGCATTAGGGGAACCTATTATGAAAAACTCACTTTTTCAGTGCTTGTGCACATACATTTGGGTCTCTGATGGGCTTACTAACATACAAACTGTGAAATAAGACAACACAGTCAGTTTTATGTGAGCTGTCTATTTCATTTAAAAAAAACGCTGCTGGGAACTGCTCTGTTTGCTTACAGACCACGCACAAATCTTTTAAAAGAAAAAGGAATTAATACCAACTGTCCGTGAAGAAACTGTAGACAAGACTTGGGCAGAATGAAAATTAAATCGGCAATCAACTCCATCAATTGCCATTTGACATTAATGACTATTTAAAAAAAATAAAAATAAAAAGTATCCGACATGAAAAATCCGAGCATTGAACAGTGTACCGTGTAAGTGGAGAGAGGGAGATAGGGGCGCCCGCTCCACTCAGAGCTGTTTTGAGTCCCTTTCACACATACTGTAGTTCCTGGTAAACTACTGGGATAACCTTTCCGGCACTGCTAGGGATTTTCACGATTCACACATGCAGCTACATTCCGGAATATTTCTGTCTTGCGCTTTTTCACACATGCCATGATAATGCCAGAATAGATGGGGCAAGGGACAGTCCAGCAGAAGTCAACTGGTGCGGTCCCGGTCCACCCCCCCCGCACGGGACAGAGCAGCAGCGCACGGAGCGACACACGGACAAAGCTCACTGACGCACAAAGAGGATGTATGTGGATGTAGCACGCAAATACAATTAATATGCCTATGAAATAAATCCTGAAATAAATAAACGAGGCAATCATTTATAAATAAATGTAAATATTAAAATATAAATTAGTAAAATATACGCTGTTTCATGAAATCTTCATTCTGATTCAAGAGGTTCATTTGTTCATGGGTTTGTTTATTCATGGGATCTTTCATCACTTTCAATGCACCGCAGGGTTTCGTGAGACCCTCCTGTCTATTTATGCGCCAACGTCCGCAGTGGAAAAGAGGTATCAGATAATTGGAGTGGAATTCTTTTCATTTCTCCTCCAGACAGCGGTACGCGGGTGTGCCTTGTGCGCCTGCTGGTTCCCGATGTTTCCTATTTGTATGAAACAAAAATTTTAAACACAACTGAGTTAAGGGACTGTACTGTTCCGTCCCAGTCCAAAGGAACCTGTATGTCCCCATTGTCCCATGATCGCTGCCCCACCAGCGATTGCCGATATGAATTTTGCATGATCGCCCAAGTCTACTGCTGTCGATGGAAATGTGACTATTTAAAAAATAATTCTGCTGTGTTTCTTTCAAAAGAAAAAAGAAAAATCTAGTAGATAGACTGTAGACTGCGGCACGTGAACGCTGTGCATTTCTCCAAACAAAACCAATAAAAATAGTGTTTTTTATTGTTGATTTATTTATTTTATATTATTTTCGGACGTTTACATGAAAAAAATAAAATAAAATAAAAATCCCTGCGTGCGGTGTTTGCAACGAAAGTCGGAACAAACTTTTAAAATAGGCCTTGTAGATCTAATATGAATGAAGATTCAGCAACTGGATTGCTTATTTCTCGCCTCAAATTTGTTCAGAAACAGATTTTGGTGGACTGATAAGGTGACTCACAGAACTAGGAGCCTCAGAAGGGTAGCGCCACCCCACAGAAACGGTACAGTGGTGTGTTCAGCAAAAAAATTAAATTCAGTTTTGGGGATCTCAGAGACCTACAGTCACAACATTAAAACCACTGACAGGTGAAGTGAATACCATTGCTCATATCGTTACAAGGGCACTTGTCATTGGGTGGGATATAATAGGCACATGTGAACAGTCAGTTCTTGAAGTTGATGTGTTGGAAGCAGGAAAAATGGGCAGGCGTAAGGATCTGAGTGACTTTGACAAGGGCCAATTGTGATGGCTAGATGACTGGATTGGAGCTTCTCCAAAACGGCAGGTCTGCCAGTAGGCAGTGGTTAGCACCTACCAAAAGTTGTCCAAGGAAGGACAACCGGTGAACTGGCGACAGGGTCATGGCGCCCATGGGCTCATTGATGCATGTGGGGAGCAAAGTCTAGCCTGTCTGGTCCGACCCCACAGAAGAGCTACTATAGCACAAATTGCTGAAAAAGTTAATGCTGCTATGATAGAAAGGTGTCAGAACACACAGTGCATCACCGCTTGCTGCGTATGGGGCTGCGTAGCCTCAGACTGGTCAGAGAGCCCATGCTGACCCTTGTCCAGCACCGAAAGCGCCTACAATGGGCATACGAGGTTCAGAACTGGACCATGGAGCAATGGAAGAAGGTTGCCTGGTCTGATGAATCACGTTTTCTTCTACATCATGTGGATGGCCGGTGTAAGGGTCCAATCCGATTGAGCATCTGTGGTATGTGTGCTTGAACAACCCAATTCATGGGGATCCCAACTCACAGGACTTAAAAGTATCTGCTGCTAACTTCTTGGTGCCAGATACCACAAGACACCTTCAGAGGTTGTGTGGAGTCCATGCCTTGACGGGTCAAAGCTGTTTTAGAGGCAGGCGGGGGGGGTACACAATATTACTAGTTAGTAGTGGTGTTTTTAATTTTGTGGCTGAGCAGTGTATATTATATAATATAATATATATTATATATATAATATAATATAATATATACACAACTCACAAAAAGTTAGGGATATTCGGCTTTCGGGTGAAATTTCAGGATTACATTACATTTAGCAGCTCAAGGACACTACAGCATGCTAGCAGGAGGAGCCTGGGATCGAACCAGCAACCTTTAGAGCACTAGACCACCAGCTCTACCGCCTGAGCTACCATGAACTTAATTGGACCTTCTCTAAAATGTCCAATCTTTCAGTACTTTTTGTACAACTAGCTGTTCTCTAACAAGGAGCTGAACAGCAAAATTCACAACAGGTGTTTGATCCATGAATCGACCAATACTTTTCCTGGTTCAATTAGAATTGGTATTTAAACCAATTCTAATTGAACCAGGAAAAGTATTTAGTCCTCTTCATCATGCTGTTCACATTTTGACATCATGAGACCAAGACGACACCTAACAACTGATCAACAGTACCTCGCCATTGCGAGGCTTCAAACAGGATGTTCTCAGAGGGAAGTGGCCACTGAGCTTAGAGTGTCACAGAGTGTCATCAGCAGGTTGCAACAGAAATAGAGAGAGACTGGAAGAGTCACAGAAAGGCATAGAAGTGGACGTCCTTTGGCCACATCCCACACTGATGAGCACTTCATTGTGAACAGTGCCCTGCGGAACCGGATGATGAATGCCACTCAACTCCAGGCACATTTAGGGGAGGTGAGAGGCACCCAAGTGTCACGTCAGACCATTTGAAAACATTTACATCAGTGTGGTCTGCGTGCTAGACGACCTGCAAGGGTACCTGACCACACCACCAGGCACAGGCATCATCGTCTTGCATGGGTCAAGGAGCATTTAGGCTGGACGAGGGACCAGTGGCCTCAGTGCTGTTCTCTGATGAAAGTCGATTCACGTTGAGCAGAAATGGCCGCCAACGATGTTGGAGACGTCAAGGAGAGCGCTATGCATCAGCCACTGTTGTCACCAGACGAGCCTTTGGTGGTGGTGGTGTTACAGTGTGGGCTGGTGTGTCCAGTCAATACAGAACTGCCCTACACTTTGTGAATGGTACAGTGACAAGCCCATACTACCTGAATAACATCATTAATCTAGTCATTGTGCCCCTGCATGAACAACACAGGCCTAATTTTATCTTCATGGAAGACAATGCTCCAGCTCATCGAGGTCGCATCATTATTGAACGGCTGCTGGAGACTGGGGTACCTCAAATGGAGTTGCCTGCACTTTTCTCCAGACCTGAATCCCATAGAAAACCTATGGGATCAGCTGAGTCGCCGTGTAGAGGCTCGTAACTCTGTACCTCAGAACCTCAATGACCTGAGGACCGCCCTTCAAGAAGAGCGGGGTGCCATGCCTCAGCAGACAATATGTCGACTTGTGAACAGAGATGATGTTTGAGATGAGGAAATCACCATTGCATGCTTCTACTTAAATGCCCTACTTTCATGATATAATATCACTGTAGCATAGTGTGTGTGTGTGTGTGTGTGTGTGTGTGTGTGTGTGTGTGTGTGTGTGTGTGTGTGTGTGTGTGTGTGTGTGTGTGTGTGTGTATATATATTTATTAACTTGTTGAAAAGCAGCATAATAGGTGCCCTCTAAATATGAAGAGAACGCACGTAAATCCATCATCATAACACTTAGTCAGAATGGATTAGCTACAAGGGACGTTACAGGAACTGCTTTAGCAGAAGAGTTGCCAGCGACTAGCAGGCTTTTTGGAATACACCCCAGGGGCTAAAATCAGCAATTGAAAAAGGAAAACAAATCGGGTTCACTATAGGCGGGTTAGCAATGATTAAATGGTGACAGAGATGAGACCCTATATTAGACTTACAGTGACCTCCTGGTACTGCTCCATGCCGTTCAGTACTACTTGAATCACCTCTCGACGCAGCCGGACACTCTGGTCGCTGCGGTACTCTATATTGGTCAGGTAAAAAAGGGCTGCACTGCCTGTCACCTGAATACTCTTATCATATTTGTGGCACTTCAAAGCTGCTATGACGAGCTGAGAGGAGAGGAAGATTATTAGTGTCACGTCAAAACAGAATACAAACAGAGTATGTCGTAAAAATGTAATGTAAAGTTACAGAAATACATAACAAAAAAAATCTCTGATATTGTAGTCACAGACCTGCAAAGCTCTGAGCAACTGGCTGCAATGTTGTATCCTGGCAATGTCAAAGAGTTGGTTTATGGCCCTGTGCGCCAGCTCAGGGCGAAACTCGGTATAAGCCTCGATTGCGTTTAGAACCTGGTCTTCGTTTTTAGATCCTGTTACCTGAAAAGAACACTGCCTGTTATACTTTTTGTTTTAGGAACACACACTCTGTGAACACCACACACAGAACACACACACACACACACACACACACACACACACACACACACACACACTTTTCCAGTGTTTTCCTTCAAATTAGTCAATTGACTTCAAATTATACAGAGAGTGCAGCTGATGATGTTAATTATTTATTATTTTAAACTCAAGGGACAAGAATATTTTGCTTTATTTAATCCTAATTGCTTAGCTAGACACAATCAAACAGTAACCATGAATAGGTACAGCTGGTTAAACAAAACCAATACTGATGACCAAATGTTGTTAAACAAAAAGTATTTTGTAGCTAGATGTTGTTGTCCCAGTCCATTTGAAAATATGTGTTTTTCTAAACATCATTAAACTGTTTTAAAGTAGGGGTGTAAAACATAAATACTTTTGTTCAATATTAAAAGAGCATTATTACAAGGATACTGGCCTGTCTTTAAGGAATGCGGGTTTCATCAAATTCAAAACTGTAATTTCTAAATATTCTTCTTCTTAACATTAGATAGAACTTAACATACAATTTCAATGAAACCCTATTTTGGTAAGAAGTTTGAGGCTTGATAGAAATGAGGCAACAGTACTGTGGTCATAATAGACCACATTGATCATGGAGCTACTGTATTCAATTGTACCTTTAAGTTTCAAAAGAATTGGGCAATTGCCTTAGGAATTACAATGTTGGAATGTATGGTATTGTCTGTTCATTCACTAAGTCAAGTTAAAATGACACATAAGCCACCAGTTAAGATGCAATTTAGTTTTAAGTAGTAGTTAGTAGTTTAGTAAATTAATTGGCCTACATTTTGTTTGTGATCATAATAATGCTAGGGTGGTGTTCACACTGCAGGGCTTTGAGGCCAATTACCAATTATTTTTCAGATTGGATATTTTTGGTTTGCTGTTTAAAATAATTTTTCATCTGGCCCATATGTGCTCACCTGAAGCGACACACATGTGCAAATGAAACAAAACAAAAAATCCATAGGTAAACAATCAGGGAAAAGACACAGCTACTTCACCTCTTCCCAAATTATCACAAATTGAATATGCATGTCCCTGGCATAGTCGCCCTAGGACAGTAAACAATTGTGTCCCAATGTTACTGGAAAAGATCAGACTAAAAGTATTTTTTTGCTGACATTCTGCTGTTAGAAAAACAATATTCAATAAAAATGTAGGTCTGTGTCAAAAATATATATTATACCGACAGCTCAAAGAGACAGGTATGTTTCCATGGCAATTAAGAGTTGAATGACCAATAGGTAGACTTGGAACTGCTCTCTCATAATGTTTACCTTATATGCCGGGATATGTGTCACGTTACAAAGGGTGGTGTCATATAAACCAAGAAACTGTAGAGGCCTCTTTAGTTCCTGAAAAGGATAGATGCTGCTTTTGCAGGGCTCTGTGCTATATGAGTAAAACAAAAAAAATTAAATTGAGTTCTTATGTTTATCTGAAAATTATTCACAATTTTAGTTTTGCATTATATACAATATATAAATTTTGGTTTGATGCTTACCTTGGGCGTCCTACAGCGTCTTCAAAATGTGGAACCGTGCAGTTGTCCAGCATAATGTGACCTGAGATGTCCAGTGATACTAGATTGACCAGACGTTGGACAATGGCTGTAAGAATTTTCCTGGTCATTTTAAACTTTGAAGTGCGTCTGCTCTCTCTGGAAATGTCAAGATGCCTAAAGAATGGATTTCGAGAGATTAGTATTGGTGCTTTTGAATTACAGTATACGACAAGAGATGGCTCATCATTAGGCACTATTTTATATTAATTTAAGATAATTTCATAATTGTTTGACATGACATGAACACAAATTCATTGCAGCTGCTATAAACCAAATGGTTGGAACTCAAATGGTCTTGGCAACCTGGTCATGCGACAAAACAAGCATGCCTGGTGGTCAGCAACAACATTTAAAAAATGCAATCAATACTGTAATGCAACCTAACATACAGGGAGTTGAAGATAGTAGGTCAAACTTGTGGAATGAAGAGGTCATTAAAATGATTACATAATTAGAATAACAGTCTGTCATACCATTTCTCCTGAGAACACCACACTAGGAGGACATTTTAACCAGCTCTATATAGCTGGTTGTGAGGCTACAACAAATAACAGACAAAGGCAGACAAAAAAAACAACAACAAAGGACTGATGTACCGGACTATAAAAAAGCACCACACTGTTTAGACCCTGAAATACTTTTCAATGTAATCAGGGTTTTATCATTGGGGATTGGGGAACCATCCAATGTTATAATTTATACTTGGGTATATTTTGTCACATTATTGCAATATCAATTTCAGCTATAGGTTTGGGCAACTAAGATAGAATAAAATACCATTCCATTCTTGATGTTTTCTATAACGAGAGGAAAATCTCTACTTTCACCACTAGAGTGAGTCATTGGCCTAGTAGTAGATCTAAAACTGCTTTGGCTTCATTTTCAGGTTCTACCACTCTGAGAAAGTTTGATCTTTGTGGAGAGCCAAATCAACTGCAAAACTGTCACACTAGTACTCCAAAGTTTTGGGTGAACACCCTTTCTACGGCTGGCAGATTTGTAGTGAGCTGCGCTGCAATTTAATTGTTCAGATGAAAACTAGCATTGGTATTTAATAAATTGGTATTATATTTAAAACTAACAGCATTCATGGTGTAGAGAAAGGCGGACCAGCGTTAATCCTAGCACTCACTAGACAGCCAAAGAATATCTTAAATTTCAAATATTTGGAAATTGGAATATTGTAAGATGGCAGGTGGAAGCAATAATTAACTTATCATTCCCATCTTACCTGACTTTGCTCAGTTCCATGACATTACTGAGCAACTCCTCGGACAGGTCAATGTTGTAGAGCACAAGAGAGGCCATCCTGTCTTTCCATTGGGTGAGAAATGCTGTTCTTGGCAATGGCACCCCTGATAGATCAAGTGAGGTGAGGGATTGCAGGGGCTTCAGCAGGGTCTCAACATCCATCTCATCAGGTAGCCCCCCCAGGTTGAGCAACCTCAGACGATTAAATCCATTGAAGTTGAAGTCTCTCTCTAATGATTGCCTGGAAGCTGGGCTTGCATCCTCATCCTCCTCATTATCTTCGCTGCAGGCAAGAGGGGCACCTCCCTTTCTGTAGAAGATCTGGTTGCAGCCGAACAGACAAAGAGACACCAAGGTCTCTCGGAAGCAGGTGAGGGTTTTTAGGCTGCATGCTGATAGAGTAGGTGTGGAGTTGATAGAGTTGCAGTAGGTGAGGTGGAGCTCAATCAGGTCCTGAAGCAAGTACAGACATTTGTCAGTAGGTTGTATGAATGTCATACTGATCACACTCATGCCTCAGTTTAAAATTCAACGGAAAAATGGTCTATAGTTTACAATTCAGTGTAAGAATATTGGGCTAATATTCAAAATCTCAAGTAAATTAATCTTTATCACATCTAACTATACGGTTAATTCCGCAAGCAGCAATGGCGGGATTTATGCATGAGACCACCACGTGCAACCAAAGGGAACTGATGGCTTGACCCATGATCCTGGGTTAACTATGACACTGTTGGACAGTAGTTGTCAAAGGGCAACACTTGTTTCAAGTTTCATGACCATTCATCACATCATTGAGGAGATCTACTTACAGAGTTACAAGCAATTTCTATTTTTTTTTCCTTCAAAAATGATAGCGTAGTGTCACAATTCTCTGACTACAATTTGGAGAATAAATTGGCCTATATGGATCAATGCGTTGTGAACAAGGAAATTCACAATTAAGTAGACATATGGCCATTTAAGGTGTTGGCGTTGTTTGTATGTGCTCCACTTCCTGTTTCCATTAGATGGTGCGATTGAGTGTCAGCATATTTGTAAAGTTTGGCTAATCTAGCTATATGAATTCAAAAGATGTAGTATATCTTATTTTCTGTTTGGTCTCTTCCCCACTAAAGACATTTCTGTGCCCCAGCTATTGGGTTTAAGGCATTCATTACAAAAAATGTTTAAAAATGACAAACCATTTTATTTTCATAACCTCTTTTTTAGTATAGTACCCCTAAGCGTGCTTCCCACTGTATACCACAAGGACAAGAACAAACCAGAAGTCCATTCATTCCTATGGAGAGTCAGATTCTGCACGGGAAAAGCCATGACACACTGTGGTGCGGAATTTCCACGCAGACCCAATCAAGGCTCCAGGACGCATTAAAACTTTACATACCACAAGGAAGTGACGTCAAGTTTTTTATTGGAACTGGGCTCATAACTATTTTATAAAGTATATAAAATAATTACATTATTGGATTACCTTGGATATCACCATATTCACTCTCAATAGATCTATTTTTATACTTTTTATAAACTGAATTAGGGCTGGGCATTAAAAAAATGTTGATAATTATCACATTTATGAGATTTATTATCTTTACAGAGTCCGTTTATAGCAGAGAAACAACCATGTGACATGAACAGCCAATCGTACAGCAGGAGCACCGGGGCATCTGGTGCTCTCTTGCCGGCCGTGGCGCTCTCTGCTCTCCTCAAATACCAACTTGAACTCCCAACCCGAACCCGGCACAGCCCACATCCCCGCAAAAGGAGAGACTAAAGAAAGAATCTGCGATTTTGATAACTTTTTGGACTGTTCTCAGACGACAAGGATAATTATAGTGTATATTTAAATGTATATAATATATTCAGTGTTTATTATTATTATTATAATAATAATAATAATAATAATAATAATAATAATTATTATTATTATTATTATTATTATTATTATTATTAATAATAATAATAATAAATATATATTAAGACAATTATTGACATCGATGAAAAAAAACCAAAAAACATTGTGATAATATTTTTGGCCATGTCATCCAGCCCTAAACGGAATTGTGCATAATTTTATTTTTGTTTGCACATTGAAAACACTATATAAAGGGAGTACACTCATTCATGGTAAATGATAAATGTCCGGCTGATCATCAAACTACTCACTGTTGTACTGGAAAAAACAAACTCTCTAATTTTCCCTGATATACAGTATTTTATGATGTGAAACCTAGGCATTTCATTCGACGGCCACTGGAGGGAGGAGCCAACTCTCGGATGCGGATACACATACGGTTTGAAGCACGCATTAAGCTAAGTTTATGGTTGACGCAGTCCCTAAGGCGTGAGGTGGAGCATGCCCTAAATGACATCATCACGGCGCTTTGGACTTGGGCGCAATGTGGCCCCACACCTCCCAGATTTTGTAACTTGTTGCAAGTGGCACATCAGTACAGAATGGAAGAATTGCATTTGAAGCGATGGAAGATTACCGTTTGTAAATTAACAGGGTCGTTGTAAAGTTCTTGTGTGGTTTACAAATAAAAGGTTAGATTTTTCCAATCGGTTTGTGTGCAGTTTCTTTTTAGAGAATCTGGCAATGAGAGAGAATAATTATACTGTGGCAGACCAAAGGGCGTGGTTAAACCGCGGCTCCCTTCCAGTGGCCACACAGCTGTCCCGAATTGGCCAAATTTACGGCCGATCACTGCTGATAGTCCAGTCGCAGCACCAGGGGTGCAAGAGTCTGAGATTACTCCTGCACCCCAATTAAAAACATTTTTCCTTATTGTTTATCATTTTGACCAGCGAGCCCTTAAGTTCAAGAGTATAAATAAACACACGCCAAACGGCGCAGAACTCATCTGCTACCTCCTTCCTCCTCCATTCTGTCCTGGGAAGTGACCGACCGGTTACATACAAATGGTGACTCCGTTCCACAGTTCGGTTAGTCCTCAGTAATAAAATGCCAAGCAGGACATCAGTTCAAAAACCCTCTCCTGTCTCTGCATGGAATGGACGGACAAGCCAGATCCTTTTCCATGCTTTTCCTTTCGGTTTAACAACCATAAACATTGTTTATCAATTCCTCCTTGTCATGAACAAACTGAGTATGTTTTGTATGCAGCCATGTTTGTTATTCAGCGTTCTTCATTTACTACTCCTGCTTCACAGGGTATTCTCTCTACTGCCCTCTTTTGTTTCGGAGCACACTGCTCTTTGTGTGAGTGCATGCGCCGTCTAGCCTTGGGCCGATAATCGATAATATTGAATATTGCAATATTTGCCATCATATGAGATATTTTCACACTATCTAAATATCCCCCTCCGTGGGACCACAGGGAGCGATGGACAGAGCTCATTCACTTGCGCTGACGGAGAGGATGTACAATATGTGGACGTATGCGCACAGTGGCGCAACAGTGAGGAGGCAGATGGAGGATTTGGACATGGTGGTGCACGTGGCGTGTACGCGATTGGTGTGCCAAAACAGTGTTCATGTTTTTATTTTGGATGTAGGTTATTTTATTTTACGTCTGCTTATGGAATGAAACCATGTGTAAAGGGGACACTTTCTCTGTGACTCTCTCCCCGATCACCCCCTCTCCATACATTATGCGCAGGAAATAATCGGAATGAGTCTACAAATCGGGCCCATTCCCTCCCCACACTGCTTTTAGTTGTTTTATTTGGAGGAATGGGGAACGGATCTCTGTGTTTGTGCCCCTGTCCATAAGCGGACGATTCACACATATAAAATATATTTATGATTCCCCTTATTTATAATTCCCCATTGGAATGTTATCCCTGTGCATTTTGTAAGCTTATATCACTTTATCCTATTATTGTAATGAACACTGACTGACTAGTGAATGGTGAATTTTGCGTTACGTGAACACCCAAGCCAACTTGTGGTCTGTTCTCCGTGATCCGGCCTTAAAGGTTCACCGTCTCGCCACAGAAAACAAATATAGAGTGTTTTTATTGTAGATGTATTTATCTGTGCGCAACCGTGTGTAATGGGAACACTTTCTTCTTTCCGTCGCTGCCCCCCTGGATATCCCTTTGGATATCACCCAAGCCTACAGCCTTCCGTGCCGTATAACCAAGGCTTAAGCGTTGAATAACACCAAAGTTTTGTGCAGGGCAGGGCTGGCAGAACAGGGCTGCCAACACACGTGTTTGATATTAATATACAAAAGTGTTTCCAAGGTATGGCCTGACTTTCTGTCTGGCTTCTTTGCCAAAAGATTTTTGGTGTGCCATGAGCACATTTATTACACCATAATTAATTAATTTAAACGGTTTTTCCAGTCATGAAGATAGCTGTATGTCTGTCTAACTTTCTAAACATCATCCATATTACAGAGGGACCTTAAGGACCTTGACCTGTCCTTCTTTTATCGTGAAACTATTTTCATTGTCTTTTCCTGCTGAGCCCAGTTTGTCTGCTATGGCAGGGATTAGATTGAAGAAGGCAATATAAATTATAAAATATAAATTCATTATGTAATCTCCTACCTGTTTTTTAATAGCTTCCAGATCCCTGTCACGTACAAATTCTTCTCTCAGCTGTATCCTTGTGAGTCGTGTGCTTCTGGGATCTGAGAATAACTGGAAAAAGCTCTCCTGTGGTTCAAAAGTAGTGTCTGTGTGGACCAACTCCATGTACCTATTACGGGGGGAGCAACAACTTGCCATTAACAACATAAGTAAAATACCAGAATAAGCAACACGTTTCTCTATATTAATTCCTGATAGACTGTCATAAAGTGGCATATTATTACTCACGTATTGACCAGCTTGTCACAGATTTCACTGGGAAGGAAGATGTCAGAGCGCAGACAGAGCTTGTTCCTGTATCCCTGGTAACACATGGTCTTCTTGAGGTTCCTCAGACAGTAGGCTGTTGCCAGAGTCATGAGGCTGTCAGGGTTGTCTCCTGTTTTGGTAGACATATTTCCGTCACCCTCTCTGGCTCGGATCAAAGGCGGGGCAATACAGGTGACCTCGGGAGTCGTGATGTCGCAAGCTCCAACAGCTTACGCACTATGAAGCACCATGCTGCAGTGTCAAGCTAGTCCTTCCTATAAGGGAGCAAGAAACTCATTGTAAGAGGCAATACTGCAAAGAAAATATCTCTTCATTCTTTGGTTATATATTTTTACAATGGTTTAACTGCCTGATATTATTAGAATTTATGGTAACAGAGTTTAGTATAACCATCTAAGTAACACTTAATTATCAATTTAATGCTCATCATTTCAGCTTTCTTGCATTTAATCAAGTTATGTAATTGTGTGGCTATCCTGAAACCTACCCGCCTGCCTGCCACCCCACCGGGATCAATAAAGTGTTATAAATAATAAAATACGAACAATTCATTTTATTTGTATAGTGTTTTTCAGGCTACTCAAGGACACTTGTACATCACATAAAACAAAATAAATCACATAGTAAAACACAACAAGAATAACAACAAAACAAAATACGAAAAAGGAAAGTGTTAGAGAAAAGGGGGGACAATTTCAGACATTTTAAAAACGATTTTAAAAAGTGTTTTGAGGGACGTCTTGAAGGATATCTTATATTAACTGTGAATCATGTTCAAGTTTAAGCATTTTCAATCGGAAGCTTCGTATTGGCCAGGGCTGATCTGAAAAGAAAAACGATTTAAATCTCAATGTGAGAAAATACAGCATAATAAAAACAAATCGAAGCAAATTATTTTTTATTGAAATAGATGTGAACGGAGAGGTGATATACACCATTCTTATTACTTACTAAAATAAAATATTGACAATATGATAATATTCAATAATTTGTTTATTTATTGTTATTTTAAACTCACCGACCACCAATACAGTAAGCACTGTAGAATGTATATGCCATTGACGATAAATGAATGCTCAGTTGATGAACCCCTTCGTTTGCTACTAAATAAAAACATCAGTATTGAGTTTGGGTATTACTTTAAAGTGTTCTTATAAGTCGTATTATATAATAAAGTATTATTCGTCACAATTCGTCATAATACCCGACACCTGCATATAACGTAAAAGGATGTACCTAGTAGACCCGTCTCGGGGCTCCGGGATAGCAGAAGTTCGCTAGCTACACATAACAGAATCCCGAGGTTACACACTGCAGACGACAATATTATTTAGTAAATTAGCTAGCCGGCTAGCCAGCTGGGAGAATAACCGTAACATAATATCAACGTATGTGAGCTGTTTAAATGCTGACAAGCTTCCTGAGCCACCGCGACCTTCAATGCAGAGTAAAAGCACAACTTGCCAACCGTATAATCGCATAAACTAGCTTGCGGCTAACGCAGTGACTTTCGCTTATACTACAGGCATCGGCTGCTACCTCCTTAGCTAGTGGCCGATACCCAGAGCTAAGCAGCAATTGTTCACAGATACGAAACACACCAGCGGTCAACTTGGCATCAGTTTCGCATTCAACGAGGGGCACTGTACCTTAGCTTTCGCCAAGGCAAGATGTATCGACGAGCGCTGTTAAACGTTGTTTTCGCCAGTCTTTCACTCATCTGATTTTCGCTTTCGTCCGATGTCAACAAACAGACTCCTCCTCTTCCACCCTCACAGCCTCTTCTCCGACTCCTCGCTTCCTCTTCTACTCTTTCTACCTCCTCTTCCTTTTCACTTCGATTTAAATAGTCTTCGGTTGCCTAAATGTTAGTGTTTTCCAAACCTTTTTTTTTCCTGCCACGGCATACTTTGCTTTATTTTATTTGTTGTTGTTTTTTTTACAATGAAATAATCCCACGGGACACCACTATCCTATTAAAAACCCACTAAAACGCGGGACAATCACGTATAACTTATTATGATGGCCAATAATATTCACATCCAGTGTGAAACCCGAGCTTGCTACTTTGATCTTGTAACACATGAGCTTATTTCCATTATTTCTTTTTTATTTTTGTTTTTATTTTTTAAGTATAATTTTAAAACAATTACATGGCAAACTTCACGAAAAGAAAACGTCTGAGTAAAGAATAAAAGTAAACATTTAATAAAATGTATTTATTTATTTAAATGTGTGTGTGTGTGTGTGTGTGTGTGTGTGTGTGTGTGTGTGTGTGTGTGTGTGTGTGTGTGTGTGTGTGTGTATGTATATATATATATTGTTAGAAATAATATGGTTCTTGTTAAAATAATATGGCGCCTCTGGTTGAAAACAGTTCTTTGTGACCAGTCGCGCACATGTTGCTCCTGTACTTTTCCGTTTGCGTAGATGATGTTCATGTTGTTCGCCTCTGGTTGGAGTCAGTTCTTTGTGATCCATATGTCCTTTTGTGACCACTTGCTTAGATAAGACTATATAAGGATCCAGGTAAGAAGGATCGGGGCTTCCAGGGTTTTCCACGGGCTGGGCTGAGACTTGGCTGAGCTCGGCTCCTGGAGGCTCCTGGAGCCCGGGCTCAGACTTCGTGAACTGAGCCTGCTGCACTTTCTGATTCTGCCTTACAATAAATATGAACAACTCTAAATTTGTGTTACGTCTTCTGATTGACGCTCCAACGCATCAACGAACACGCGGAGAACCTCAAAGGTAATTGTTATACTTGAATTGATCAACAGAAGTTTTGTTAGTGATTGAAACAGGTTAGAAAGGTTTTCTACAACTGAACAACTTGGTGATCCTTCGAGGAGGATATTTTTCTCCAACAATATATATATTCATATCATGTTGACGTATGATATGATTATAAAAGGTCTTGTTGCGCAGGTGGATGATGGATGGAAGCAGATTCAAAGAGAAAACGGCTGAAAATTTGAGTTATTTTAAAATAAAAATCTGCAATATATGCAACTGAAATCAGTTAAACAGGCCTGCTGTTACATACCTTCATTGTTATGGCCTGTAGGTTACTTGTTGAATGGTATTTGACCTTGTTATTCATTTATTTGGCCAAACTTCCTACCTACAAGATTTAATGTATTGTATTCAAATACATATTCTGTATCTGTATATATGAAAAACAAAAGAAAAGGAAATGGACACAACAGTATGTCCATCACAATTATCATAAGGAATAAAAACTTCCCAAATCTCATTAACCTCCCCCAAAAAAGGTATGGACATTTAACTTTTAAATTCATTTGAATTAAATTACCTTTCCTTCCCATTCAGTAAGGCTGCAAACACCTGGGCGATCATTTTTAGACCCCTATATTGCATTTTGCAAAACTGCATGGAGATAACCAGGAAAAAAGGTAATTTGTACGAGACTGTGTGTAAATTCAAATGGAGAATGGCACATCCCAGGTATTTCACAGGTGCTGGGTAACAAAATGTAATTCAAGAAGAGCAGGCGACGACCACACTTGGTAATTGTTCACGCAACATGAAATAATGATGTAGGCGAGAGGGGAGGAGAGCAGATGCCACGGGGAGCTGAGAGGAGAGTAAATGTCATGCAAATGTGTAATAACTATGATATAAAACACACTTTCCCCAAAATGAGGTGAAAACATTAACCCTTCGTAGTTGCCGCCAAGCGTCGCCGCTCCCAGGCCCCGGAGTACCAGCCGGGCCAGAAGGTCTGGCTCTCCACCCGGGACCTCCCCCTGAAGGTGGACTCTAAGAAGCTGGCTCCTTGGTTCATCGGCCCGTTCAAGATCGAGAAGGTCGTCAACTCGGTGGCAGTGCGGCTCAAGCTCCCCAGGTCCATGCGCGTCCATCCCACCTTCCACATGTCCAAGGTCAAGCCAGTCCGGGAGAGTGCTCTGGTCCCCTTGGCGCCTCCCCCGCCTCCTCCGCGCTTCATTGACAGGGGGTCCTGCCTTTTCTGTCCGCCGTCTCCTACGTTCCCGCCGGCGTGGGAGAGGCCTGCAGTACCTGGTGGATTGGGAGGGTTACGGCCCGGAGGAGAGGTCCTGGGTGCCTGCGAGGCACATTCTGGACCACACCCTCATCAGGAGGTTCCATCAGCGCCATCCTGACCAGCCCTCCAGACCAGCCCTCCAGACCAGCCCTCCAGACCGGGTCAACCCTCCCGACCGCAGACCCCACCACCTCTCTTGTCTGCGTCCTCCAGCAATGTTTCAGAGGCCGAGGATGTCGACCCTGGGGGTCCCTCCGATGAGGACGTGGCCCATTTAGCGGAGGACGAGGAGATGGACGGGGTCTCCGACTACTCCGATGAGCATCACGTGGCCCATTTAGCGGAGGACGTGGAGATGGACGGGGTCTCCGATGAGTACTAGCCCTCCTGCGGACCCCCTCCTCCCACCCTGCATGGACTTTTGGTGTTATTTTATTTTATTGTTTTCCTCGTTCGTTTGGGACGTTAGGAGCCGTCCCTTGATGTGGGGGGTTCTGTCATGATCTCCGCCTTCTTCTACTTTCTCCTCCCTCTCCTTACCTGTCCCATTAGCCCAACTCTATTCACCTGCGCACACAGCTGTTCCAGATCTGCAATCTAACCACTATATATGCCTCTCTCACCAGTCACCCATTGCCAAATTGTCTTCGATGCTTGCACCAGACTCCCCAGCGTTCTCCGGGCTGATTCCCTGCTACCGACTCTGCCTCGCTCCGACCACGTATCCTGCCTGCCCCCCCGCCTGTCTTCTGTCTGTACTCCTCGTTATCGAACCTGCCTGTCCCCGACGATGTATCCTGCCTGCCCCCTGCCTGTCTTCTGTCTGCTCTACAAATAAAAGACATTACCAAATATCCCTGCCTGTCTTTGTGCTGCAATTGGGTCCTAACCACACCCATTACAATGGTGCATTCAAGAACCTCAGATGTATTAGTTACATGTGTCTCTGACAGACATAACTGGCGCACGGCTGAACTTGAATAAAAAGAAATGGTAAATGGGTTGTGTTATTGTATTGATAATAATCAGCATTTAAAACCCCCTTAATTTATTTGTGAAAACTTGGATTTGGAAAAGGTAGATTTCACTGTTTTTTCTACACATAGGCCACTTAAAACCAGGTCTAGCTCAAAAACGACTACTTATAGTCATCAACCTTAAACTAGATTATAATTTGAGGCCTTAACACCATCTCCAACACTATTTCAGATTTGCAAAACCTTATTTAGGAAACAGGTGGATGTGGCAGACTCGGGGGCTTCGTCGAGCGGGCTCTGGGGGGCGAGGGCAAGTCAGCGTGGTAGACTGACGCTCCCTACCTTGGTGCCAGCTGTCGCCAATGGAATGAATGGCCAATCACAACAGCTGGGAAGATTTTTTATATGTCTGCTGTGAAGGAAATTCTTCCGCAATGATCGGTGAGGTTAATCTGCCTGCTACAAGAAGACAAAACTGAGAATATCCAAGATTATTTATTCTGCAGAATAAAGAGAAAGATTCAATACTGCTCCAAAGCAGCGCTCTGATCAATCTGATCTCACAGAAAAGGCAGGAGGTTTTATACAGAAGATACAGGGTATGGGGTTGGGTTAGAGGTTTCCTACGAGTCTGCCTCCCCCCCCTAACTGTCTTCCTGAGTGCCCCCCCTTCCTAGAATGTAAATAACAGGTACTTGCAAACTTGACCTGGCAGAATGGGGGTTGCATGACAATGCAGTTCCCCAGGAGTGTTTCTCCTACATAACTAAAAGGGGTTCCTGGGGGGACAGACACAAATGTTTTAAAACCCCCTTTGGAGGTAGAGGCCTTTGTCCTCATTCACAATAGTTGA
Source organism: Zeus faber (assembly GCF_960531495.2). NCBI lineage: Eukaryota > Metazoa > Chordata > Actinopteri > Zeiformes > Zeidae > Zeus > Zeus faber. The sequence continues at coordinate 5,251,861 of NC_137204.1, forward strand.
TCGTAATCATTTTTCCCTCACACTGTTTTATCTTGCAGTGAGGAGGATGGCAGAGACCGTGCGGGAGTGCTCTGAGGGAGTCCCGGTTGAAGCCACAGTGTACCCACCTACCAAGACACCACTACAACATTGGATAGAATACAGTCAGGCTCAATTGTAGCCTAGATAGTTACATGTCATTTATTTGGATGCTGGCTTTCAAGAAAAATAGGAAAAGAGGAAGAAAAATGTTCTTAAACATCCAGAATCAAAATCAGAATTACTTTATTTTATAATAAGTCATAATAATACATATAGCTGCATGCAGCAATGCATGGGGTACAGGTTAGTCGAGTTCGTCACAAACACAGTTTTCAGAGTTTCCTTGTAATGCAGCACAACTTCCCATCGAGCCGAATTTAAATTTTACGAGTTCCTTGGAACGCAGCATCAGTTCAAACATATTTTCTGAGTTCCCGATGAACACAGCATTACTTCCTACAAACACTAACAATATATCAAAATCCATGTAATCACAAACATATATGCACACACATAATGAACATAACTTCATGTAGCTTCCAGTCACACTTTTATTTCAGCACACGGGGCTCATTCTTTCACAAATCTTTTAGATTGTGTCCTCCCCTTGGGTTCCTGCCAGAAAGCTTGTCCCATCCTCAAGGCTTTCCTTATCTTGGCCTGACCAATTATTTTCTGCACCTGTGAGGTCAAGCTGACTGTATATTCTCTGTATCTGTGACGTCGAACTGACCATATATTCTCTGACTCCCTGAAAATAAACTGTTTGACTCAGAGAGCTGCTCCTTAGCACATCTCTCACCCTTGTACAAGTAAAACCAACGCCTGTCTGCCACTTTATTTAAGACCACCGATTGACAAACTGCAGATTAAAGCGACCCTTTAATTTTTGTAACAACACAAGTGACAATTTTCAGAGTTCCAAAACGCAGCATCGGCTCCCTCTCGACACGACCCGGCACAGATCCTGTGCAAAGCAACCAATACACACCAATGTAGTCAAGACCGCAGTGCACACCTTGCCCCATGTGAGAGCCATACCCTGCCCATATACATATTTATATGAGTTTGGCTGATTTATTGTAAGTGTCGATTTTTTCCTACATCTCGAATTTTTTCAAAGTCCCGAGATTGGCTGATTTATTATAAATGTTGTTTTTTTTTTTAAGTGTCAAATTATTTCTAAATATCGATTTCTTTCTGTCTCAAATTTTTTCAAAGTCCCAAGATTGGCTGATTTATTCTAAGTCTTGAATATTTTATAATCCCGCTAACACCCGTGTGGCGGACCAAGGGGGCGTGGTCAAGCCACCGCCTCAGGCGGTGCAGGCTCCCATCTCGGGGCCTCTCAGGTGCTGCGGATCGGTCGAATCAACGGAGGGACTCCGCTGATTCGTCCAATCCCAAACCGGGGAATTGTAAATGTTTTGCTGTCCACGCAGTGAGGACCTGCGTGCTCGCAGTGAGGACCTGCGTGCTTGCGGGACATGTTGGACTGGGCGGGACGAGCCTGATATGCAAGCTGCCTGACATGTCACGGCGGGAGCGTACTTAAGCGCCGAGCTACAGACTATATTTATATTGGCCTTCGCGCCAACCACACCGAACCAGAGAGGGGCACACCGAGGGACCGCCCCGTGGCCTGCACCTTGATCCAGCGCTTAAGTCGTCGAGGGACCAGCCGGTACCAGCGGCGCGGACCTGGCGGCCATCACCATCCTCCCTTCCGGTGCCCCAGGAGGGGCCCACCTCCCGCCCCTTCCCCCGCCAGAGGAGGGACGACCACCAGAGGGAGACCACCTCCTACCCCGCTCTGCCCTCCTATTCTTCCTGGGTGGCGCGGCCTCGGGACCGCCGAAAGATGGGCAGACACCCGGGCAGGTATGCCGGTGATGCGGGCGACCCGACCACGACTTCCAGGACTGCCCAATCATGGCGCACGGCGACGCAGAGGTCGCACCAGCGGAGGTCACCAGAGCAGGGGAGGGCGAGGTGGGAACTTCCCCGGAACCCCCAGTCAATCACATGGAGGATTTTCCTCTTGAACAATCACAGGACGATACGCTTCGCAGGGCCTTTGAGCGGGTAAATAAAATTGATGGCATGAAAATGGATGCTGCGCTCACGCACCTGTATTTTGCAGTGATTAGGGATAGATTATATTGAGTGAACTGTGATACTCAAGTCAGGAGAAGTTACCAAATTGTTAGTCCCTAAAAGCCGTCAGGATTTAATCTTCCAGGCGGCTCACTATAACTCGATGGCTGGTCACTTAGGACACGAGAAAACACTCGAGCGGATAATGGCCCGTTTCTATTGGTTGGGCATCTGGGCGGACATGAGACGATGCTGTGCTGCCTGTCCCAAGTGTCACCTGGAGACTCGAGCGAATCGCTATGGATCTCATCAGGCCATTAGACCGTAGTGCTTGGGGCTATCGATTTGTGTTAGTCCTAGTGGACTACGCAACCCAATACCCAGAAGCAGTGCTAGTTTTAGGGCAGGAAGCATGGGAGAACTTGCTTCAGGCCCAGGAACATCAGCACCACCTGTACGACAGGGGGGCTCGGTTAAGACAACTCTCACCGGGAGACAAGGTGTAGTACTGCTCCCTATGACCAGCTCGAAATTACTGGCAAAGTGGCAAGGGCCCTCCATGGTCACATGACGCGTGGGGGAGGCCGATTATGAAGTGGGGGGGTCTTCCCAAATTTACAACCTAAACCTCCTAAAAAAAATGGAGGGAAGGCGTGCCCTTACCACTGGCCAGAGCAATGATTGAGGTCCAATTGGGGCCAGAGGTTCCAAATCCGGCAGATCACACCGCGGCCCTTTTAAGTGACCATCTCCCGGCCAGAGCGTGGACATCGCGGCGCTTTGCCGATGTGTTCTCTCCCCTGCCTGGCCGTATGCCCCTCACACATCATCATGTGGAGACGACCCCGGGAGGTGAAGGTGCGCTCCCAGCTGTATCTCCTACCCCGAAAAACAAACGAAAAATAGTGCAGGCACCTCCACAACCCGCTAACACCTGGCTTCTCTCTTTAGTTTGAAAGGTTACACCCGGCATTCAGTCCCGGGAAAAATTACCCTGCAATAGTCATCATTTTTTAATCGGCTCCAGCTCCGATCGGTAGTGATGGAAACACAATACCTGCGTAGACATGCAAATTTTTACCCCTTTACTGGCGCAATGCTACGTCCGTTGAAGTTGGTCAAAATCAGAAGTTATTGACTTTTTTCCGGGCACATGAAATGTTTTGAGTGCTTGGATACTCCATGTGCTTCTAATGTTTTTTTTCTCCCAATCTCACACTGGAAACCTGACATGCCCCCTCTGGCGCGTTTGTGACGTTGAACACACACACCAGAAAAAAAAGGCATACTTTTTCTTTGGCAATTGGAGCAGAGTCAATCACATATTTTCAGCAGGTTACCCGCGTTTAAAAAACCTGCATATACACACTAATTTTGGTGTAAAAACGGTATAACAAATTGGATGATGATATCACAAAATGTCCCGCTTCACCACGTCAGCCGGATCCACAGATGCAGGTCCGTTTGTTCAGGTACTTCCAGTAGATTGGCAACAGTTTTTCACTAATTGCAGCTCCACTTAGCTCAAGGAAAACTCCTACATTGGCAAATACAGTTCAAAATAAATCTTTTACAAAACAAATCTTTTACAAATCTTTTAAACCTATGTTGAGCATCGTTCCTGACCGAATGCCTGTGGCGGTTCAACATCACACCAGAAGCCTAGCCTAGCTAACACTAGTTTTCAATTGGTCCTTCGAGCCGAATATAAGGAAGTACTGCAGGATGTCAAAGTCTTTCCAATATGCTGGACCTGAGTCCAAAGATATCTCCGTCTGACTGAGAAGAGACTCACGGCTACCCAGCCCCGTGACACCAGGTCACGGAGTGCCTTTGCCACCCACGATACAACATACTACAAACTAGAGGAGATGAGGATCTTGAAGCAGTGGTGTCCCACTCTCCAAGAGGCGACTCATCAGATGACAATGAGGAGATCGCGGGTCACATGACCAACGAAACGCCATCAGGGCAGCCTAGCAGAACGAATGCTGGCGCTACGATGCTGTTTGCAACTTCCAAGAATTAATGTTGAAACATGATAACGCCCAGAAAGCGATTAAGAGGCTGGAGCATAGACAGAGTGTCATCAAACTGACCCTACCATAATCTGAGGTGAATTAAGGCCTCTGAAGAGCAGACTAGAAGGCTCACAATAGGTTCCAGTCAAGGTGCACAGAGAGACGAGTCTTGTAGGCAAACGTTGTGGCGTCACTCTCCAAGGCAAGGAAGATGTGACAGCACGCTACAACGCTACAGTAGCTGTGAGAGTGAGACCACTAGAGAGGCAAGAACCAGGCTACTACCGAGATGAGAGCTTACGGCCTGTAATTTACTGCCTATACGACTGAGGAAAGCACAAACAAAGTCAGTAAAGTTCGTATAGTACTGGCGTAGATTTATTACAACAGGTAAAGCAATTGTGCACTCTGGTCTGATACCAAGGTATGAGCCCTGAGACGCAGTTCTGTCTTATCTTTAAAGCACCCCCCTAGTGGAAAACTACTGGAAGGACGGCACACAGAATGAGTAAAAAAGTACAGTTGTTATACATCGGTTTCAATGTTGTGTGTGTGACAGAGAGAGAGAGAGAGAGAGACGCTCATAAAATAGACTTTAGATCCCAGGTCGGAGCAGAAGCTTCTACTACTAAAAGGAGAACCCAAATAGAGGCCCCTGCTACCGAGATGAGTGCCTAGGTGGGAGCAGAGTGCCCTACTATTGTTATGAGAGTAATTTAAGTGCCAGGAATCCATACAATCATGAGGAGAGTCTACAACAGAGATGAGATCAATGCTATACCGAGGAGAGTTCCTGACAACACTACTACCAGTCACCTAGTTGGAGCCGAGCACCCTATGACTCACCACAACAAGACCGTGGGTGGAACTTCTCGTGGGTGGAGGTTCTCCCATGCAGGACAGAACCTACAGAGGCCTGGCTCACACTATTCCCAACTTAATCAATACCGACCCCAGAGAGTTCTCTCAGTTGAGAGTTGCCTTAGACAATATCTTGGCTGCAGATGCCACCGAGAAATTCAAGTTCCAGATCCTCACCGTTCACTTGAAACTAGAAGAGGCCCTACTCATTGCAGATTCACACAGCAATGCATCCCGCGTGGGTACTTGGGCCGAATGCAGTGGACCCCCGGACATTTTCCCCCGGGCATGGGGAGGGGGCTGGGGACCTGGCCATGGCCGTGTGAGTCCTGAGGGTGGGAGGTTTACCGCCTGCAGAGAGAAGGATGCTGTCCAGGCTTCAGTCCATCTTGAACAATGTCTCACACCCTCTCTACCGAACACTGGCCCAGCAGAGGAGCACCTTCAGCAGAAGACTCCTCTTACCCAGATGCACCACAGAGCGCCACAGGAAATCATTCCTGCCTGTGGTCATCAATCTCTACAATTACTCCCTCAGAGAGTCAAGACACCCCCACTCTGTAATCTGACCTCAAAACACTGATATCCACTTCTGCACTTTCTTCTTCTTGCACATTTTTAACTGTACATTTTACACTTTACCATGTGTATGTGTATATGTTTATATATATATATTTATATAGAAATATGTTTCTTAATAATTATTATATGTTGTATGTTTATATGTTGTATGTAAATATGTTGTATGTAGATTGGAGTTGTAATGAAAGTACTTTCCCCCTGGGATTAATAAAGTATTTCTGATTCTGATTCTGATTCCCATATCCCTGTTCAAATGCCACTTGTGGGAGACTCTACCTACAGGTAAGGGCTTAGGGAGGGAGACGAGGTCTTTCTGGCATGGCAAGAGTTTTATTAATAACGATAAACAAAAAGGCTCGCTGGCATAATGAGGACATAAACTAAAAAGAAAAATCCGTGTCCGGGTTGTAATCAGTGGTGTTGATGATGTTGGGTCCTGCACCACACGATTCCCACTGTAAAACAAAACAACACATAAGAAAACTCTCCCAGCCAGGTCCGACCAATCAGCGCTAATGAGGCTGATTAGGCAGACTCAGTACAGCTGCGCCATGGCGGGAAGAAGCCAGTGGTATCACCTGCAGACCGTGGCTTAACCACGCCCCCTCGTCTCCCACAGTGGTATATATACAATTGAGTACGCTGATTGACAATCACTATTTGGTAATGCTTATGCTGTTGTTTATGTTTATTAAGTTACATGTTATGGGCCCGGCCGCCCGACATACCAAGGGACCGCCAGATACCACACAGTCTATAGTAGGACGGCCCTCCTGTCATTTGCCTAAGTTAAAGTTCCTTTGGATAGCTCAGATTGAGAGCATATAGCAGTTCTATTAGCATGGCACAAGCCCTTTCAGGACATGTATGTTCTTTTAATGTGATTGAGGATGCTCCAGCAGCCCCATCTTTGGTGGTGGTGATCTTCATTACTTCATCACTTCGCTCATCTTTGTCCTAGAGGAAAGTTCAAGACATCAATGTTTACAATATATAGATTGTATCCTTTAATTTTGATTGTTATAGCGAATAATACAATAGATAAGACCAATGGATGGACAGAGGGATTGTGGTAGGTAGGCAGGTGTGACAGGGCATTCAGTAGCTAGACCGACAGACACAACAAGTAGCAATACTGACAGAGCCATAAAGATATGATTTCTTACCGTGAAAAGGTTGTCCTCTTTTCCCCCCTAATACAGCAACAAGCAACAGATGGCCACTTTTCTATGTATTTGAACTGTACTGGACTAAGAAGAAAAATAAGTACATTTATGATATGTTAAAGAATATTAAAAATAATATGAAAGGAGGTTTTTTTTTTTTAAACAGGTGCTCATCCACTTAAATTCAAGGTTGCTCCAGTGGTCGTATGCGTTGATTGTTTCTAGCCTCTCATGTAAATCATTTGGAAGTAAAGCAGTGTGTGTGGGCATCGGCCACTAGATGCCGCCAGTACTGCCTTTTCAGTGTTGCGCTGCTTCACCTATTTCTGTTCCTGATTACCCTGCCTCATTAGGTGATATGTTTCACCTGTGTCTCGTTTGATCGTCCCTATTTAGACCCTGTCGTTTGTGTCCTCGGGCGCTCAGTCTTGAGTTTGTCTAACCTCATGACAATGCTCTTGTTCCAAGCTCCCGAGACGTCTTATTTGTTTTTGCCCAGTTTTTGTACTTGTTTTGTGTAAACCTCTATTTTTTCCACCTTGCCTCTGCCTTGTTCTCTGCACCTGGGTTCACTCAGCATACCTCCTAACAGCAAGACTGAGCCACAACATGGACCCAGCAGAGAGTCAGCCTCCAGAGGTGGAAAGCCTGCGGGTGGCCTTGACGAACCACGGGACTGCGATTGGCCGTCATGAGCGGGTTCTCCAACAGGTCCTGGACAACCTGCAGTCACTCGCCCAGGCTGTCCAGCAGAGCCAGGCACAGGCTGCCTCCCATGGACCCGCGTCCTCCAGATCACCGCGAACCACGACTGCCGGCGCCAGAGAGGTACGACGGTAACCCAGGAGGTTGTCGTGGTTTTTTGACACAATGCTCCCTGGCTTTCGAGCTCCAGCCTTCACAGTTCCCCACCCAGCGCTCACAGGTGGCATACGTGGTCACGCTACTCACCGGCAAAGCACTCTCCTGGCGCCACAGCCATCTGGATTCAGCAAACCCTGGCGTGCTCCAGCTACCAGGCTTTTGCCGGGGAGATGCGCCGAGTGTTTGACCACTCAGTCAGTGGGAGGGAGGCGTCGACACGGCTACTCTGGCTCCGCCAGGGGGGACAGAGCGTAGCGGACTACGCCATCGCATTCCGCGCCCTCGCAGTGGCGTCTGGATGGAACAGCGAGGCACTCATCGCGGTCTTCCAGGAGGGTCTCAATGAGGGTGTCAAGGACGAGCTGGCATCCCGGGAGGCGCAGGAGGACCTGGACACGCTCATCGAAACAGCGATTCGGGTGGACAACCGCCTCCGGGAGAGACAAGGGGAACGCTTTTTCCCCACTTCACCAATACCAGCGCGCAGAGCAGCTCTGGGGACGAGGCCTCCCGAGCATCTCCGGGCTGTCCTGAGCCCGCCTCCAGCATCGAGGGAGGAGCCGATGCAAGTAGGCAGCACACGGCTCTCTCGGTCCGAACGTGACCGGAGGATGAGAGAGCGCTGCTGCTTGTACTGTGGGATCCCGGGGCATTTCCGTTCTTCCTGCCCTGAGCTCTCGGGAAAAGCCAACTCTCGTCCAGGGTAGGGAGAACTGTGACGAGGCCAACCTTCTCTCCCGAGCTCGAGGCGACCAGGGTCCTGCTGGCGGCCTCCCTCGCCTGGGGAGATCAACATCACTCCCTCCAAGCTATGGTGGATTCCGGCGCTGCAGGAAGCTTCCTGGATGTAGGGCTAGCAAAACCCTAAAGCTCCCTCCGGCACCTCTAGAGCATCCTCTCACGGTGACAGCCCTGGATGGAAGACCACTGGGTTCCGGTAGCGTGTGCCATCTCACCGCCCCCCTTTGGCTGTCACTGGAGGGAAAACATTCAGAGGTAATCCAGCTCCACCTCATCCACTCTCCTGAATTTCCACTGGTCCTGGGCTACCCATGGCTGGCCCGTCACAACCCACATCTGGACTGGGACTCCGGGCGTCTCACCGAATGGGGTCCTGCCTGCCACACCACCTGTCTTCGTTCTAATCCGTCTTCTCACCCTCTCGAGTCTCCAGTCCCTGTCCGTGTCCTGGCTCCAGTCCGTATTCAGGGTCCCATCCATCCCGAGTTTTCACGAGTGCCCCACGAGTATGGCGATCTGAGGGAGGTCTTCAGAAAGAGACGGGCCACCACGCTTCCTCCCCATCGGTCCTATGACTGCGCCATCAACCTTCTGCCTGGCACCTGCCCTCCTCGAGGACGTCTCTTCTCTCTCTCTGCCCCTGAGACTACAGCCATGGAGGAGTACATCCGGGGGGCGCTCACCTCAGGTTTCATCCGCCCTTCTACCTCCCCGGTGGGCGCAGGTTTTTTCTTTGTGGGTAAGAAGGATGGCGGCCTGCGGCCCTGCATTGATTACCGTGGTCTGAACAAGATCAAGATCAAGGTCAAGAATCGCTACCCCCTTCCTCTCATGTCCACATCTTTCGAGCAACTGCAAGGCGCCACCATCTTCACCAAACTCGATCTTCGAAACGCATACAATCTCGTCCGTGTCCGTGAGGGGGATGAATGGAAGACCGCCTTCAACACACCTACCGGCCATTATGAATACCTGGTCATGCCTTTTGGATTGGCCAATGCTCCCGCTGTCTTGTAAACGACGTCCTCCGTGAGTTTCTCAACCGCTCCGTGTTCGTCTACATCGATGACATCCTCATCTTCTCCAGGACCCTTCCCGAACACATACAGCATGTGAGACAGGTCCTTCATCGCCTGCTCGCCAATGGCCTCTATGTGAAACTGGAAAAGAGTGAGTTCCACGCCACCACCGTTCAGTTCCTGGGGTTTGTCATCACCGAGGGTCACGTCCAGATGGATCCTGCCAAGACCGAGGCCGTCCGGGACTGGCCACCACCCACCTCGGTCAAACAGGTGCAGCGCTTCCTCGGGTTTACCAATTTTTACAGGCGCTTCATTCTGGGTTTTAGCACTGTGGCGGCTCCCCTCAACGCCCTCACTAGGACATCCACAGCCCGCTTCACCTGGACTGCGGAGGCTGAGGGGGCGTTCAGGGCTCTCAAGATGCGGTTCACCGCTGCCCCTGTCCTGGCCACACCAGAGCCTAACCTACCCTTCGTGGTGGAGGTGGATGCTTCCGATGTGGGAGTGGGGGCCGTTTTGTCCCAAAGGACTCACGACAAGAAGCTCCATCCATGTGCTTTCTTCTCCCGTCGCCTCACCCCAGCGGAACGGAACTATGACATAGGGAACCGGGAGCTACTGGCGGCACTGGCTGGAGGGGGCCCAACACCCATTTGTCGTCTGGACCGACCACAAGAACCTGACATACATTCAGGACGCCAAACGCCTCAACTCCCGTCAAGCCCGATGGGCCTTGTTCTTCAATCGGTTCAACTTCATCCTGTCATATCGTCCCGGGTCCAAGAACCTCAAGCCCGACGCTCTCTCCAGACATTTCGACCCTCCTGAGCTGGTTGAACTCCCCGAGCCCATTCTCCAGAGCTCCCGCATCTTGGCTCTGGTCCACTGGGGAATCGAGACGCAGGTCCGGCAGGCCCAAAGGAAGGAGGCGGATCCCGGCAACGGGCCCCCGGGTCACCTGTTTGTCCCGAAGGCTGTCCGATCACAAGTCCTGCAATGGGGGCATTCATCCCGCCTCACTGGCCACCCGGGGATCTCCAGGACCCTCGAGTTCCTCCACAGGCGTTTCTGGTGGCCTACCATGGATCAGGATGTCGGGTCCTTCGTCGCTGCCTGCACCATCTGCACCCAGAACAAGAACCCCCGGTCACGTCCCATGGGGCTGCTGCATCCCCTTCCCATCCCCAGTCGGCCCTGGTCACACCTCTCAGTGGACTTCATCACCGGCCTTCCACCGTCTCGGGGCCACACCGTCATCTTCGTCGTTGTGGACCGGTTCTCCAAGGCCTGCCGCTTTATTCCTCTGCCCAAGCTCCCCTCAGCTCTGGAAACTGCTGAGCTCATGGTGCAGCACGTATTCAGGGTGTTCGGCCTGCCCCTGGACGTGGTATCAGTCCGCAGTTTGCATCCCGGTTCTGGAAAGCATTCCACCAGCTTCTGGGCGCCTCCGTCAGCCTGTCCTCCGGTTTCCACCCTCAGTCCAATGGCCAGACGGAGCGGGTCAACCAGGACCTGGAGACAACACTGAGGTGCCTCGTGTCCTCCAACCCTGCCTCCTGGAGCGACCGTCTAGTGTGGGCGGAATACGCTCAACACTCTGCACTGCTCTTCCACTGGCATGTCCCCATTTGAGTGCCAGTTCGGGTACGTACCTCCTCTGTTTCAGGAGCAGGAGGCGGAGGTGGGAGTGCCGTCAGCCCAGCGGTTCGTCCAGTGGTGCCGACGGACCTGGCAGAGGGCTCGTCAGGCCCTGCTGAGGACATCCCAGCAGCAGCGGATTCAGGCCAACCGACGGCGCAGACCAGCGCCTATGCTCCGTCCGGGCCAGAGGGTCTGGCTGTCCACCAGGGACCTTCCATTACGGGTGGAGTCACGCAAGCTCGCACCACGGTATGTTGGGCCCTTCAAGATCGTGCGGCGGGTCAATCCTGCCGCATACCGTCTTCTGCTCCCCAGGTCCATGAGGATAAACCCCACCTTCCACGTGTCGCGGCTCCGACCGGTGGTCACCAGCACCTTGGTGCCCACCACGAGGCCTCCTCCGGCGCCTCGTATCATCGACGGTCAGCCCGCCTACACGATCCGCCGGCTCCTGGACTCCCGCCGGGTCCGCGGGGCCCTGCAATACCTGGTGGACTGGGAGGGTCACGGGCCGGAGGAGCGCTCCTGGGTTCCGGCCTGGGATATCCTGGACCCCTCCCTGATCCAGGATTTCCGCCGTCGCCACCCGACACTCCCTGGAGGAACGTCGGGAGCCGTTCCTGGACGGGGGGTCCTGTCAGGGTTCGCCCGGGTCCTACCGGCATCGGCCACTAGATGCCGCCAGTACTGCCTTTTCAGTGTTGCTCTGCTTCACCTATTTCTGTTCCTGATTACCCTGCCTCATTAGGTGATATGTTTCACCTGTGTCTCATTTGGTCGTCCCTATTTAGACCCTGTCGTTTGTGTCCTCGGGCGCTCAGTCTTGAGTTTGTCTAACCTCATGACAACGCTCTTGTTCCAAGCTCCCGAGACGTCTTATTTGTTTTTGCCCAGTTTTTGTACTTGTTTTGAGTAAACCTCTATTTTTTCCACCTCGCCTCTGCCTTGTTCTCTGCACCTGGGTTCACTCAGCATACCTCCTAACAGTGTGCAGTTGGATGATATTTAGGGTACCACTTGAGTGGTGGGCAGGTGTGTCCTCAGATCACCGTGATTGCCCAAGACAAAGAATCAGGTGAGGAGATTTTTTGGAATGGCAGGCTATCACAGATGAACTATTTCAAACTTTTCAGTGCTAACTGGTCCCCTAACAGACCTCACCTGAAAGGTTGCCTCAGACCTGGTCCAGTGCTCCCTTTTGTCCTGCATACAGAAGCCTTGAAGAGAGGGTTGGGTACCGTTTTGACTTAGATCAGCAGGAAGCTCTCTCAGCGGGAGACAAGGTAAAGCACTAAATATAAATATAAAACAAATAATAAATGTTCAAAAATGTTATATAGGCCTACTTTTGCTACATGGGAAACAATGCTCACTGGCTTGCATACACACATTACATGTAATAAAATTTAGTTGGTATGCATACCTAAATACATTTTCATGAAAAAATAACTAGATAGGGAAAATGTATTTGCTCTTGTACATTCTTAATACTGTACCTATGCTTAGCAAATGGCCACTCCAGTAGAAAATGTGTTTTCACACTGACTGCCACTGCCTTTATTCAGTGATATATCTAACCTATGGTGTCAAATGTTTGTCAAACAAAAATAAATAACCTAGATTACTTTAAAATGGTGTATTTGGCTTACATGTGCTTCACGATGAATGAAAAGGCAACAGAACCTGGAAAAAATAGTGACAGTCATAAAATTTCGACTTCAGTTCATATGTTGATGTAATACATTTATTTTTAAGTTTACTGACCTCAAATATGTAAGTTGGTTAATTGTTAATTTAAGTAAATTAAAAATCTAAATACAAACATTCAGGGTGAAATTGCATTAGTTATTTAAGTACTCATCGCTAACATGTTAAAACATTTTTTAGAGTTAATGTATGTTTATGATTCAAACTAATTATTATATACAGGTTAAGCACTCAAATATCTTGGAATATTTAATAATGTTTATTTTTTTATTTAATTAAGAGATAAAATAAAGCGTCATAATGAGATACAGAATGACGTGATATTATACAGTTTCGAATTTTTTCTTACCTGCAATTTCCGTGACAGTAAACTGCTATTAAATAAAGCACATTTTTACAAGAAACACCCCAGTCCTGCATTATATGGAACAACCAGCATATCTTAGACAGAAACCTTTTATCTTATTTTATTTCATTATTTTTTAAAGGACTTGGTCATAACGATATCATTGTGGTTGCTATTGGACCCTCAATGTCACATGTTGAATATATTAAACTATGTTTTCTGGCTCTTAAATTGGTCATCACCCCAACTTTGCTCTTCAAAATAAGGAACTCCTGGATAGAAGTTGAAACGACATCCACATTCAAAAAACACTTTATTAATAAAGTTTAAGAAGTACATAAGAAAATCCTATGTATACATATAATCCAAGATGGATTATAATTCCCAGATGTGTGTGATAAAATGAGAGCATGTACACAGAAGAGTCAGTCACAAGTGCAATGTACTATCATATAATTATTAAACTGTAGTTACTTTATTTTATACATATACATGTGTGTGTGTGTGTGTGTGTGTGTGTGTGTGTGTGTGTATAAATGTGATTCTGCAGTATGAGTTAAAGACAAACAGTAGACTTGTGGGATTTTAATTTAGCCATCCCATCCAATATCACCAGTGATTATGTATTTATTATTATTAGTATGGTCTATTATTATATTATGTGTCTAATGTGACTCTTTAATAAGATATCTAAAATAATTTTATTGTTGTAACTTATTTGCTCATAATTTGAGTGTTTAATACAATATTTACATTATTATTTTTCTGTGTATAATATGACTGTTTGATGACGAGATATATACATCATAAATATAGAGTCACTCTTATAAATAATAGCAATGTTAAATCCTACCTCCGAAAGTCAGAAAGGGCAGCAGAACCTTCAGCATCTTGGATCAGTCTCTCTCTAGTGTTTCACTTTCATTTACTGCAGGACTTTAAATGATTGTAAAATCGCCCTTTCACTTTCTGTTTACGGTAGAATTTAAATGTATATTTAATACAACACAGTCAATTAATGCTATTGCATAATTATAGAACCAGAATCGCGATTGTGGCGCCTCCCCTTGCGGCTTCCTGCGCGAGCACCTTGTGTCGATTACGCACATTGGTTTTTTTTTTGTATTTTTCGAGCTTATAGAGCTTATTGTGCGTAATCACCGGGTGTCATGACATTTCACTGCATATATGTATGACCATATGTTTATGTATGTGACAAATAATCTCTTGAACTTGAACTTGAACTGAGAAGATAAGCAGGAATGAAAATAAAATGTTGTCACAAAAGCAAATACAGGTTTATCTTGTTATTTTCCGTTATATAGTTTTGAAACCTTATGACTGACAGATGTGCATGTTTTATTAAAAAAAAAAATGCGCCCTTATTTTTACTGCTTTATCCAAAGTGCAGCAGCCAGAGTTATAACCAGGAGGAATAAATGTTAACATATCGCACAGTTTCTAAGATCTCTACATTGGCTTTCAGATCACTATATAATTTATTATAAAATGTCACCTGTTTACAAAGCAATATGTGGCCTTGCTCCACAGTACTGTACATCTGCACTATGTTGTTATCATCATCATCTTTGTTTGTTTGTTTGTTTGTTTGTATATGTATGTGACAAATAATCTCTTCAACTTGAACTTGAACTTATTAAAATTATGAGCCAAGCTGACTTTTAATTAATTGAGTGGCTGTCCCCAAGATGAACATTAGGGAGAAGCTGGTTTGAATAACTATGTCCCCACCTGCTGGACATTTCTGACTGAGCACACAAGATCTGTCTCATCGCTATAAATATTCAAAAAAATAATCTACTTTTGATTAATTGAGGTTTTCTTTGAGGCTATGTTTTTATCCATTTATTTTATTTTATGTATGCATAGATTTGGCTACACACAGATTGTATTTCATGCTGAATGTCCTAATAAATAAAGTTTTGCCTGCTTGCTCTTTTTCAAATAAGTGACGGGAGCATACTCTGATGCCTATTTCTACCTGGACCTCATTTAAATAAGATATTGTAACGCTGGGGTACTGTGTAGATGTGTGTTCTATTGCTTTAATTGAGGGAGGTGTCACTGGTTGGGGACTGGCTGCAGGCTCTGTTCCGAGAGGGAGAAAAAGGAGGGAAGCGAAGGTGGTGGTTGTGTTTGTTGGTGGTGCGCGCGGGGAACGAAGTAGCTGAGAGACACTGCCCCGCATCTATCATTTACCTTGGGCTAGCCACCCTGTTATTTGTTTTAATCCAGTGCCCTCAACCTCGGGTTAGCTGTACGTCAGTACGTGACTGACAGAGAAATAAATCTGGGCTCAGTGTTTGAGCTAGCAACTTGGATCTTGTCTCCACGCCTCGTCTGTCAAGCTACCCCGCTAAACGTCACATTGGTGTCAGAAGTGGGATAGCTCTTTGTTGGACCTTTCAGACAGTGAAACGGCTGACCCACAGGCTATAGCAGAGGCCATAGAAAGACAGTTTGGTGATCTAATGAATAAGTCAACAGCCAGGCAAATGTTTAATGAGAGAACACGCAGAGAAGGAGAGAAGCTGGGCGTGTATGCAGCTGAATTACGCCGCCTGGCCCATAAGGCGTTTCCAGAGTTCAGTGAAGAACAGAGGTTTATCCTTGCAACAAAGGCGTTCATCAGCGGACTGAGGCCTGACAAGCTGCGGGAGCAGGTCCGACTCAGCAAACCTGAATCCTGGGAGGTCGCGCTGGAGTGCGCACAGGAGGTGGAGGATATCTTTGCGGAAGGACGGCATTGGAGGCCGACACGCAATGTTGATTCCCTTCCGCGGCGGGACACAGCTAGGCCCCCACCTAGGCCTCAGTATTCTAGGGGGGCACCAGACCAGCTGTCTCAGGTCTGTTGGAGGTGTGGCCAAATGGGACACATTCAGTATAACTGCCCAGAACTCTCTAATCCTATGCCGCCTGCCCAACGCCAGCCGCCGGGAAACGGGGTGGGGAGCAGAGGTGAGGAAGGTCACTCCGCTCCTGGCCGTTCACCTTCCATGTATTCACCAGCTATGAATAACTGCGTCGGGGTGGCGGGTTCTGTACAACCACAGTCAGGGCTCAAGGTGTCCCGAGTGCTGTCCCTGATTAATGGGAAGCCTATATGTGCACTTGTTGATTCAGGTTCTTCTGTGTTCTTCTTCTTGTTACACTAATCTCTGTCGCAATGTAGCTGAATGTTATTCTCCCTTGTAAGTCGCTTTGGATAAAAGCGTCTGCCAAATGACTAAATGTAAATGTAAATGTAAATGTGACAATCGTACGCCCAGACATGTTTCCAGAGAATTTCCAGGGGTGCTCTACAGTGCGGCCTCTCATCACTGTGACAGGAGATAGAGCAGCAATGCTGGGTCATTGTGAAATTGACATCCAGTTGGGGGAACAGACTTTCCCTTACACTGTGTGGGTGGCTGATATCCATGAAGAGTGCCTGCCGGGGTTTGACTTCTTGCGAGACGCTAATGCCACGTTGGATGTGGGTCGAAAGAGGAAGACGTTCATGGGTGGTCCCCCACTATCCCTGATATGCGGGGATGAAGGAAGTGGGGCGGTCCAGACGCCCAGCGTATTGGAGAGGGCAGAGACATATGGGGAGGTTGCCCGAGAGGAAGGGCAATCAGAGACTTCAACTGTCCCCGCAGAGACCATGCATTCACAAGGACACCTGCCACAAGAATCAGGCCCAGAGCGTCTGGCGTGCCTGTCCACGGAGCCTGCGATCAACAATACAGCAGTGAGTGGGGGCGAGACCCATGGTCTCCTGCAAGAACCACCTTCCCAGGAGCAAGTTATCAAGATGGTTCTGGATAAAAATAGAGAGGGGATGTCAGAAGAACAACAGCAACCTTTATGGGATGTTCTGTATGAGTTCCGGTCAATCTTTGCCACGTTGCCCACTGACCTGGGGAGGACCCATTTGGTGCAGCATGAAATCGACACAGGCACGGAGCACCCCATTCTCCAGCGAGCACGGTGCATTCCGCTGAAGAAGCAGGAGGCTGCTGAACGATGTGTGGAGAAGATGTTGGAAGCTGGGGTGATTGAACCCTCAAGCAGCGCGTGGGTGTCGCCCATGGTAATGATGCCGAAGAAAGGTGATTCAGGTTGGCGGTTTTGTGTGGATTTCAGACCACTGAATGACATAATGTGGATGTTGGATGTGACGATGGACTGGGCAGGCGAGCAGCAAGGGGACCCTGAGTTGTGTGAAGTCTTAGGCTGGCTGGCTGCTAACCGAAGACCGGATTGGTCAGAGATTGCGGCAGCTGGCCCCTCTCTGAGAGGACTGTGGTCGCAAGCGGATGGCCTAGCGCTTCGTGATGGTGTGCTCTGTAGACGTTGGAAGGAGCCGGCATCGGGAAGAGAGATGTGGCAAGTAGTTGTGCCGAAAAGCCGTCAGGAAGAGGTGCTGAGCTTCCATCATGGGCAGCCTGGGGTGGGGCACTTTGGCATTAACAAGACACTGAATGGAACTGTGGACATGCCAGGGCCCTTCCCCCGCTCACGGCGGGGCAACCGCTACGTGATGGTGGCGATGGATTACTTCACGAAATGGCCGGAGGCTGTGGCCGTTCCTGATCAAGAGTCAGCGACCGTGTGTGGGGCGTTAGTTGATGCGATGTTCAGTCGGTTTGGCGTCCCTGCGGAGCTACATTCTGACCAGGGGACCAATTTTGAGTCCAAGCTGTTCGGGGAGGTGTGCGAACAACCGCAGCTCCGGACCCCGACCGCTCTGGCATATGGCCTGCCCCCCGACACTTACCAGGTACCGGCTGGTACGGAGTATGCTATCCTGCTCAGAGAGAGGGTGGAGATGGCACATGAGTTTGCGAGGGCACAGGCTGAGACTGCGGGGGCGGGGCGCGACAGAAGCGAGCGTATGATCAGCACATGAAAGGGAATCACTTCGACGCAGAGGACTTGGTGTGGGTCTATGCACTGAGAAGGATCAAGGGGAAGTCGCCTAAGCTGCAGAGTAAATGGATCGGGCCCTGCCGTGTTTTGGAACGGGTGGGGGAGGTGGTCTACAGGGTGAAGCTGGCTGTTCGGGGAAGAGTGGTGGTGCTGCACCGTGACCGTTTGGCGCCCTACAGGGGCGCGGGTCAACCAAACTATAGTCAGGCTCGTCGCACCCCTCCACCTGTGCAGACACAACCTGAGGACGGAGCCTTCTCCCCGTCGCAGTCTCCTGTGGGCTCACAGCGTTCATCTACACGTGCTGAAGGAGCCACATCCTCACCGCCCTCCCCAGGGGGGCCACAGAGTTCATCGGGGCGGCAGCAGATGGAGATTCAGGTAACGCCACTGGGAGCAGTTGTTCCAACACAGGATTTCGGGGAGAGAGGAAGCGGGGAATGGGGGATGCAGCGACCCAGGCGACCCAGGAGAGTCCCCCAGCGCTACTTGGATTGAAGTTAGTTAGTTCCTCAAGGACGAGGAATTTAGAAAGGGGGGGGGCAGTGTAACGCCGCTACCCCGCTAAACATCACAATATAGAGTTGTTTAACATGTCTAGTGCGGTCATACCAACGCGATAAAAGTGGTTTGGATGTTTTGTAAATTCCAAATTCACGAGGCCAAAAATTTGATGAAATTCCAATATCCATATATTTTGCAGTGGTTAATGTGTGTGTGTGTGTGTGCGTGTGTGCGTGCGTTTACAGCTTTTTAATTATTTTTTTCTTTCTTTCTTTCTTTACTGGTGTGTCGTACGTTCTTGTACTTTGCAAATCACATTCTGTATTCCCACTCTAATCCACATTAGCTTCTATGCGTCCTCGATTAAATTAAGTTTATTTGAAAAAGGGAAGAAGAGGGAGTAGAGAAAGTTATTGAAAATTTATTTTATTATTTATTTTATTTATTTGACTCAATTTATTTGCGTATATAATAACCTTTATATATATATATGTATATTTAAATTGTATTTAATTTTTTTAACGACGGTGTAGCGTATAGTATTGGCTGTGGAAACGGAGGGAGAAAAGGAAGTCCTTGTTTCGCGACGACGGAAGTGGTCACAGGGCGCTTACTTCCGTAAATCATTCATCTCTTACAACGAAAATAGATTAAAGGAAATACCACAGCTGACACGGCGTAGACATGAGTACTTCGTACAGGAACAGGTGAGACAATAAAAAAAAAAAGGACTTCCTAATGGACAAACGATACGTTTAAGAGTTCGAAGGGGATGCTACATAATGTCGTCCAGCACCCTAGTATGCGTAACTACACGGGTTTAGCGTTTGCTAACATTAGCAGTAGTACTGGCAAAACCAACAGCTATAGCGCGCCCATATTTATCTGAATGCATTAAGGAGAGTGTATTTCATGGATCCATACATATGTTCCTTTAAAAAAAATAACGCGTGTTTTGACTGGTCAAAACGAAACGTTTAAACAGTTCGCACAGTACAGACAGTATAGACATGTAAGCATCTTAACTAATAATAACATAACTAGCCTTAGCCGTAAAAGTTAACAAATCAGCTAATACTCATTCTCAAACTATGACTTGCGAGCCCAGAGTAGCCTAAACGATGACATTGTTTTTCAGGATAATTGTGTCCATGGCTAGTGTAGAAACGCGAGTTTTACTATCGCGGTAGCGTCGTTTAGTCAGCTGACATTTGTATATATCCGGCCAATATAGGAAGACGCCATACAATGGTCATCTTATCTCCCACCGCCTGAACAATCAGCGAAAAACACGATTGAGGTTAAGAGCAGTCATCGAATGTCATTCGGTTTCATTCAAGAGGTTTCATATACATAATTTGTGGGGATTTTGTGTATTGTCGCTAATCACGCTAGCCTCTCAAATAGTGCATGTTTAGACGAATTCAAGCCATGTAACTTCAAATACTGTGTCTTGGTAAGATCACGCCAAAAACGCTTATTTTGTGTCTGTGTATACACAAAGGTAAACCTATAAATGTGTCTATCTCCGTTACCTCATAGAAAATGTGTGTCGATACGTGCAAACAAGGGCCCTAGTAAAAAAAAAAAAAAAAAAGACCTGGGCCTGGTCACGTAAAACATGCAACTGTGCTGGAGATTGATACAAGGTTTTTTGTTTTTCCTTTCCTCCCCCTCTCACGTTTGAGGAAATCGCATGAAATATCTCCCTGGTTCCTTAGCTAAAGAAAAGTATTCAAGGTTGACCCGCAGATTTATTTGTTTTTTATTGGGGGGGGGGGGGGGGGTATTGATTATTCACTCTAGAGTACGATAGCCAATACCATTATGGATACTGTAATTTTCAGTAACTATTATAGTAGAAATATATTACAGATTTTCCAGACATTGATTTTGAGATTGTGTTTATTTTATCCTGGTCAGTAATGAGTGTTTTTTTTTTTTTTTTTTGTGTGTATTTTTTTTTTTCACTTATTTTTTTGTTATTTTATTTTTTAAACCTGTGCTGTGTTGAACTTGAACTTGTCAGCAGGATTGGCGTACAATACAGTGTATTTATATGCCATTGCATCCAAGACAGAGTTAATCTGCAAGTTCAAATTCTCAACCTGCAAAGCCACTCTTTATTGATCAAGAACCGCTCAATAACTCTGTCCTTCGGACCACCTGCGGGGGTACAAGAGCACAGCAATTCTGTTATACACGACCGCCACCAATCCCCCTCTTTGGAGAACGATCTTATTACAATCTTACGATCTTAAATTAAAACACCATTTATGGTCCGTGGCCTCTTCCAGTGATATTTACAGCAAGATTAGAGAATGATGCAATCAGGAGGGTGTTCGCGGGTGTTTTTAAAGGAAAGGCTGGTAGGGTGTGCGTGTGTGAGTCCACCTGTGCATTGGTGTAAAAATATTTGTTACTCTACTTAAGTATATTTTGGGAGTATCTGTTGTTTACTTGAGTTGTATTTCTGTCGACTTTTTCTTAGCTACATTGAGCCCCTGCAATTTGCGCCACCAATCGCTCCCTCTCCATGTGTAATGGAGACTTCAAGAGGGAATGATCGGGGCGCCCGCGATCTCCGCTTGGCAGCGCTGCGCATTTCCATGCCCCGTTTCGCAAAATAAAACAAAAACAAATATTGTGTTTTTAGTTTATATGTATTTAGATGTCCTTATTGAACAAAACAAAGAAAGCACCGCGTTTAAAGGGGACACTTTCTCAGTGACTGTGCGTGTGATATGTCCACTGGTGAGTGCAGGGGATTGGTCCCAATTAGTTATGGTGTATGAGGTAAGAATTATATCAGAGTGCCTCCAAGCAGCAGAAAAGGCCTCGTAGCCCGTATAGACACCCCATGATTGCAAGAATGCTCAGAGCACAATGCACCCCGGCCACAAGACCCCCCACCGCAACCGGTGAGATGTCCCACCCGGCCATAAGCACTGAGCACTCACCCACTTAGCGAGTGTCCGTCTGGTGCCTATGACCCGGTGAAACATCCCACCAGTCCTGGTGTGATAGGCCGCCAACCCCCCATGCAGGACACACCCTCCACCCGGCCCACAGGGTGGGCGATCCCAGCAGCGTGCTGGCCATGGGGCCCCCTCCCGACCCTGCGATCCAAGCCCCCTG
The DNA here is from genome assembly GCF_960531495.2 of Zeus faber. Lineage (NCBI taxonomy): Eukaryota > Metazoa > Chordata > Actinopteri > Zeiformes > Zeidae > Zeus > Zeus faber. Next base: position 5,273,510 of record NC_137204.1, read on the forward strand.
TCCCTGACCTGAACCCCAAACCGAAACCACGCCACAGACGGACACACGGAAGCCAGCCCCCTGTGGCACCCAGCGCCAAGGACGTCACCACAGTTGCAAAGCATCCACCTGACTCAAGTTTTGATGGATGGAGTTATGTCGTTGATAAAAGTAGGCCATATTTTATTAAATGAATCAACTTTGTTTTTGGATATTGGCAATAGTCTTTCCATTGAGATGTATTCTATTAATAAATGTAACCATTGGGATGTGGTGTGATTGTTTCTATTTTTCCAATTGAGTAATATTGTTTTCTTGGGGATTGTTAAGGTGATCAAAATGAGTTGCTGGTGTTTGGGTGGTGGGTCAACTGAGCAGACAGTATAGACGGGGAAACTGGAATGCCGTGACCCAAAAGGGAGGATAGCTTCTGGGTGATGTTGGTCTAGAATCTTTGGATAGATGGGCAGAGCCAGATGACATGAAAGGAGTCAGCTGTGGTATTGAGGGTACAATGAGAGCAAACGTCTTTGTCCAGGAATCCCATTATGAACATTTTGTGTTGGGTGATATGTGCTTTGTGCAAAATCTTATTCAATCTTTAGGAATTGCCGTTCATAGAAAATGTGTTGATTCAAATAAGCCTCCAGAAGCTGATATCGGTGGAAACAGCCAAGTCTCTTTCCCATTCTATGGTTGGTAAAGACAAAGTGTCATCTGTTTTTAATAAGAGTTGTGTTGTGTATATGTTCTGGAAAAGGGCTTTTTAAAATTGCCTATATCTGTAAGATATTCAATCATCTGAGGTGGTTTGAGGATGTTTTACTTTGTTTTACTCAGACCGCTGCAGTTGAGGGTAATGCAGAAAACTGAAATCATACCTTTGGGTTAAGATTGGGAATGATAGAAGTGAATTGTCTTCAAAAATGTGTTCTCGGTGAGCGATTTCTTGTCGTTTCATATTCCCCTGTAATTAACTGAGTTACAGAAAGTACAGTGTTTTCCAGTGAGTCATGAGCCGAGTACTTGTACAGCTTGAACTTTTGGGAACTGACAAGCCAGTTCCTGGTGTGCCAAGGGCCTTGACTGGGAACTCAAGCTCATTTTAAGTCGCATGGTGTTGCTGATTTTGACAGAGTAACGCAGTAAATTCTAACTTATTTCTTTTTCAGAATACAGGAATTCAAAGATGCCTTGAGTGAAGAACACACAGATTTGAAAGCACTTCGGGAACTGTGCTTCAGTGGTATGTACTGGTAACTTTTTATCCTTGAGATTGCAGTCTTTAAAGTTGCATGTGGATTGTATTCTAATAAAACTAGCTTTCCATATTTTTCTCTTATTCTTTTCCCCCCTTCAGGAATCCCATTTGAGGGAGGCCTTAGAGCACTTTGCTGGAAGGTACACATCACTGTCTCTTAATTTACTTTAGATGTGTCACGTAGTCTGTAGGTAGGTTTCATTCTCGCAGCCGTCCAGCCTTTTCGCCATACAAATGGTCAACCTTGTACAGTGTAGAACACATAGAATGTGACTGTTAGAGCTCATTATTTATTGTGGATTTTCTCTTCTAGATTCTTCTTAACTATCTTCCTCTCGATCAGACAATATGGGACTCTTTCCTCAAAAAACAGAGGTAACTTAAATCTGACAATGTTGGTACACCATGTAAATGTTTATATTCCACTGAGATTTGATTGTGCATTCATTTCAATATATGTTGTCTCTCTTGGTATATTAGTCGACCAATAGAAAAATAACTGCCGCTGTTGAGCAATTAAAGGGACTGTCCACTGTATAGTCCATAGTAGGACATGCGATCATATAAGCTTGGTCAAATCATCCTATTTTATAATTATAAGCAGAGGGGGCCAACTGCCCTCGCCAACTGTATGTGTGTAGAGGTAGCTGTTTTTGTGGCGGTACTAGTTTATATTTCTATAATGAAACCATGTATTTAAAGTGTATTTGAAGTACGTTGGTTGCTAGTGTCGTCACATTGAGGTATTTTTGTGATTTGCCAATGATGTGTCATATCATGGAACAGGATTTTGCCTATAGAAGAACCCATTGCATATCTGGAAATTCCCCTTTTCTAATGATATCTGAAAAGTCAAGAGAAACCTCTCCTTTTACTTTTCTGTTTTTGTTTCTTTTCATGCAAAATCACAGAGAGGTGTACGCACAGTTTCTAAAAGAGATGATTATTCAGCCTGGCATTGCCAAAGCAAACCTTGGCCTTTCCAGAGAAGATGTGACTATGGAGGACCATGTGAGTAGAGAGAGAGAGAGAGAGATATTTTTTTTCACCACAACAAATTAAACCTCACTTATGTCAAAAAAATATATATATTCTAGCAGGAAAGCAAATATCAAGCCCAGGAATAGATTTCAGGTTTTGCTTCATACCTGAAGGTTGTTCTGGATTCCCTGTTATGTTTCAGTTGTGCTTGCATTATTTTAGTCAGGCACCTGGCCAAGGAAGCTCAAATTTGCGTTATTTCAGTCACCTGGCCGGACAGCTAAAGTAGTCTCGTGTGTCCGTCAAGCTTTGTATGAATCTCCACATATAAACAATGAATGCTAATCTAACTACGTTAGGGTTAGGGTTAAGACTTGAAATGCGAATGAAAAGCAAAGGGTTGAAAACGAAAGCAAAGATTCACTTTAACCCATTAAAGCTTGATACATTCCACAATTTGTAGTTTAAGTGATAGAAAGTCAGCAGAGGGCCGCTTTCGGTAGTGCGTCGTAGACAGAATGAAGAGGGTGTGAACTGACGAATCGACAGTGGCGTACAGCCACACTGATCACAGCCCCAATTATCTACAAGAACCTGACAGCCTTATTAATGACTGTTCTCTCCAAGAAATTTGATTTTAGTCAAGGTGCAGTCATCTGCCCCATACAAGTGCCACACAAGTGATATTACAATAAATTTCTAAGCTGTATATTTTTTTTATCATAGTGAAATGTCGGAAGTCTGAGTGTTAGACTGTGAACAAGTACCAATAAACTACCAGATAAATAAGCAAGATTATTTCTGAAATACTGCTTAAGACACAGTATGACTTTCTGTTCATTAGTGAACCAGAAAGAACAACTACCTTCTTGGCCTCATATCTGAACCACAAGTTCTCTTCGGTGTATCATCTACCCACAGAGCACATCTAGATTTAGCAATGATTATCTTCAATGGGACATGTCTGTTTATGATTTCAATAAAATATTTCATAAATATATTCAAAGCATGCTCTGAGTCATCTTCAACACAAACATCAGGGGACTCAATTTTAGAAATCCCCTCAAGAAATGATTCCCCGATTAAACCCCCCGTAGGATCTAGCAAGGACAATTTTGGCACTAGCCTGGGCACTTTAGTCTTTATTACTTTATGACCACAGGAACCGACTAGGACAGAGACAGGTCGAGAGCATAAATCAGGCGTATTGGTATAAATGTGGTCGATGAATGTGGAGAATTAGCTCCAGCATAATTGACCAAATTACTTGAGAGAAGTATTTTTTGTTGTCATAGAGCAGTTATCAGATAGCCAATCTATATTCATGTGCCCAAGCAGATAAATACATTTCAAAAAATCCTAGTTTATTATGTGAGCATTCAGCGTTCGGAAAGTGGGCAAAACATATGGCCTACTGTCAAGTCTGTAAACTTTCCTTAAACACAGAATGTCTGAATACTTTTCTACTTAGTCTATGTAGAAAATCTGGCTGTTTATCCATTGACAATTGCTGCTAGGAGTTTCTATATATCAGTTAGTTTCAGAATCATTTGTACTATACCATGGTTTTTGGTCTGAAACCAATTTTTTTTTATACAGCATGTTTTTATAAAAGCATATCTGCTTTTTATGTACGTGGGATTTTTAGTTTGGTTAGGATTTTGGTTGTGTATTGTTTATAAATCCTTAATGTTTTTTATTTTATTTTTATTGTTTGGTTTTGGTTAGGTCATTGGTAAAATAATATCTAACTAACTTTGTTTTTCCCCAGCCTCTAAATCCAAATCCAGACAGCAGATGGAATAATTACTTCAAAGATAATGAAGTCCTGCTTCAAATTGATAAGGATGTCAGGTGGGCTATATGCATGTTTGTATAACGATAAACATTTCTCAATATTTTTCATCAATAAACAGAATAGCCATTAATAAGCAAACCTGACTGAACTTGATTGATTTTTTCTTGTTTCAATGTTTCCAGGCGGTTGTATCCGGATATGGATTTCTTTCAGCGTCCTACAGACTACCCTTGCCAACTGATCTTGGATTCGCAGAATGATTATGAGACCCTAAGACGGCGCGTGGAACAAACCACACTTAAAGCACAGACTGTTAACCGTAACCGTAGTGGAGTGACCAATGTAAGTATCAAATTGGCTATGCTCTTGAAATCACTATTCCTTCCAACATTACCATCGGAAAATCGAATGAAGCTAGCTGTTTAAATAGACCTTTAAACTTTGGAATAATCTTTTAATTACAAATGTAGCTACAGTAAGCAATTAATTAAAAATTTAATTACAGACACTGTAGATTATCAACATTAAATATTTTTGTGTAACAATCAGTTTTTCAAAATGGTTTTGCAAAAAAAGCCTCCCGATTACCTTTTTGCCAGGTGCTATTAAGGTACGAAACTTTGTATCTCTTGTAACACTTTGTATCTGTAACAAATAACACTATATCAAATTAGTTTTCTTTTGTAAGTAAAATTCATGCATTATGCGCAGACATGCGTTCAATTATTAATTAACATGTTGATAAGTCTCCACTAGGCTTGAGTGATGTGCAAAATTCCAGTTGGCGATTCTATCAGGGTGCAGTCAAATATAGTCAAACTCCACAAAAAGTCTATATTCACATTATTGTTTTTCACGTTATGCAAATTAGCAATAATCCATCATGGCAGAATTTGTTGGTCCACGGGGCTTTGTTTAGCGCACATTGAGCTAGTCTTATGTGCCTTTTTCAAAATTGCACTTTTGGGGCTTAATAACAGTGCCACCATCTGGCCGATTGGCTCATGTTTCTTGGGAGACATTTGCACATCATTTCCAGTTATTGGGCCAAGTTTCATGTTTCTAGCTCATTCCAGCTCAAGGCAATTTGAGACATGGCATAAGACAACAAAGAAGAATAATATTTACGGACAAGCCGGGTGCCATTCCTGTCAGCTAAGAACAGGAAACTGAGGCTACAATTTGCACAGGCTCACCAAAAATGACAATAGAAGATTGGAAAAACGTTGTCTGGTCTGAATCTCGATTTCAGCTGCGACATTCAGATCGTAGGTTCAGAATTTGGCATAAACGACATGAAAGCGTGGATCCATCCTGCCTTGTATCAACGGTTCAGGCTGGTGGTGATGTAATGGTGTGGGGGATATTTTCTTGGCACACTTTGGGCCCCTTAGTACCAATTGAGCATGGTTTAAACGGCACAGCATACCTCAGTATTGTGGCTGACCATGTCCATCCTTTTATGACCACAGTGTACCCATTTTCTGATGGCTACTTCCAGCAGAAAAATGCACCATGTCACAAAGCTGAAATAATCTCAAACTGGTTTCTTGAACATGACAATGTCAAGTCATCAGATCTCAATCCAATAGAGCACTTTTGGGATGTGGTGGAACGGCAGATTCGCATCATGGATGTGTAGCGGACAAATCTGCAGAAACTGAGTGATGCTATCATGTCAATATGGACCAAAATCTCTGAGGAATGTTTCCAATACCTTGTTGAATCTATGCCACGATGAATTAAGGCAGTTCTGAAGGCAAACGGGGGTCCAACTGGGTACTAGCAAGGTGTACAAATAAAGTGGCCAGTGAGTGTATATTACTATAATCACAATATTTGCATATAGAGCGGGGAAGTGAGATCCAATCACAAGTGGTTACTCGACAGCTCTGAGCGAAAAGAGCAAGAGCCTCTGCCCCCTCTCTCCCTAGTTCCCCCCTCTCCAGTTTCGAAACGCGGTAAACTGCACTTAAACTGTTTCGATGCTTGGATTTTTCCTGGTGGATTAAAAAAAAAAAAAAAAAAAAAAAAAAGAATTAAAAATCTCCGTCATGTACGTCAAGCGCTGAAAAGCCATTCTCATAGAGATACGTCATCCGGGAAAGGTATCAGAAATCGCACAGCTCTGTCACAGATCGGGATAACCAAGATGGCGCCTCCTACAGTCACCTCAGTGTGTCGGTGCACGTTGTTACAATATGTCTTATTTTGTTTGTTGATTTAGTTTTTGTGACAATTCCGGGAGCTCGTCCACCAGAGAAGAACTCATGAACATCAGGGCTACAACATCTGTGGATTTATCTCGCACTTTCATCGCCACATCAGTAGAGTTACTGCACATTCTGGTCAAAGGTGCGCTCACCTTTTTGCACGCAGTGAAACGCCAGAGGAGAGGGAGACGCACTGGTGTGCCTCCGCCGACGCGGACATTGCACATCGTTACCTGGAATATTTCTCTAACATGTGTTCACTGGGAAACAAACTGGACGAACTTCAACTACTGTTGGGGGAGTCTTTTCTTCATCTTCTGTTTTGTGCTTCACGGAGACGTTTTGTGCTTCACGGAGATGTGGCTGAGCAGAACGATACCGGACTCTGTGCTGCAGCTGGCAGGCTTCCAACTCTTCAGAGCGGATCGGGACACAGAACTCAGAAAGGTGGAGTTTTGTGTTTTTACACTAACAGTAGCTGGTATAAATACATGACAGTGATCCTACAGCACTGTTCTTCTGATCTGGAATCTTTCTTCATTAACCGCAAACCCTTCTATTCTCCCTGTGAGTTTGTTTCATTCATACTGGTCGGTGTTTACATACCACCGCAAGCCAATGTGAAGCACAACACATGCTCACCGACCAGATACGGTGTGTGGAACGGACAAACCAGGACTCCCAAGTTATTGGCCTTGGCGACTTTAACAAAGGAAACCTCAGCCATGAACTCCCCAAATATAGACAGTTTATTAAATGGTAAGTACAGGTTTAGCAAAGAGGTGCGAGTTGTTAAACGACTGCACTCAAAGAGACTCCAACGCCAGTTTTCAGCAAATGACTCTGCCTCTGTCTGGAAAGGGTTCAGACAAATCACGAACCTTGAACCAAAAACACTTCACTCCATGAACAACTCACGCCTGGCCAATGACCTGAACAACTTCTACTGTCACTTTGAAAGACAAGGGGACAGTCCTGACACCATCCACCGTGACACCTTCCACCAGCCCCAGCCTTCCAGCTCCACCTCCCCCACCACAGCAGAAGACTCTCTGGACCTCTTCACAACTACTCAACTCCTCCCCCACCATGGTGACGACTCTTTTGATCCTGGAGAGGGACGTCAAAGAGGCTTTTCAAGAGGCAGAACCCCCTCAAAGCAGCTGGGCCAGACTCTGTCTCTCCATCCACCCTGAAGCACTGTGCTGATCAGCTGTCTCCTGTGTTCACAGACATTTTAAGATAAGATAAGAAACCTTTATTAGTCCCACACCGGGGAAATTTACATTGTTACAGCAGCAAAAAGGGGACAGCAGGGAGAACATTTCAAGGTAAGCACTATAAACAATATAAAATATATAGGAAAAAAATAATGTGTGTGTGGACGGACTGCGCTGTTGGTTATACAGTCTGACAGCCGCAGGAAGGACCTGCGACAGCGCTCCTTCCCACACTTTGGGTGAAGGAGCTCTCCAGTGCCATCAGAGTCTCATGCATGGGGTGGGATTCCTTCTCCGTCATGGATGACAGCTTAGTCCTCATCCTCCTTTCTCCCACCACCTGCACTGGGTCCAGGGGAGCCCTAGGCCTTCTTGATCAGTTTATCAAGTCTCTTCCTGTCAGCTGTGGTGAGGCTGTTGCCACAGCAAACCACTCCATAAAAGATAGCTGATGCCACCATGGTGTCAAAGAAGGTCCTCAGGAGAGACCCCTGCACTCTAAAGGACCCAGGTCTTCTGAGCAGATGGAGTCTGCTCTGACCCTTCTTATAAAGTGCATGTATGTGATTAGTCCACTCAAGTTTATTGTTCAGGTGAACACCCAGGTACTTGTAAGATTCCACTATGTCAATATCCATTCCCTGGATGTTCACCAGTGTTGGGGGGGAGTGTCTGCGCCTGTTGAAATCCACCATCAGCTCTTTGGTTTCCCCCGCATTGATCTGGAGGCGGTTCCGCTGGCACCAGTCCACAAAGTCCATTGTGAGTTCTCTGTATTCCCTGTCGTCCTCATCTGCGACGAGGCCAACGATTGTAGAGTTGTCAGAACTTCTGCAGGTGACAGCTGGTTGAGATGTACATGAAGTCTGCAGTGTAGAGGATGAAGAGGAAAGGTGCCAAGACCGTTCCTTGTGGGGCCCCTGTGCAGCAGATGACCATGTCAGACTCGCAGTTCTGAAACCTCACGTACTGTGTCCGGTCCGTGAGGTAGTCCAGGATCCAAGAAGACAGGTGATGGTCCACTCCTGTGTGCTGCAGCTTGTCCCTCAGAAGCACAGGCTGAATTGTGTCTAAATCAGAAATACTTTAATAATCCCAGGAGGAAATTACTTTCGTTACGACTCCAAATCTACATACAACCTATTTACATACAACATATTAACATACATCATATAATAATTATAAAGAAACATATATATATATATATATATATATATATATATATATATATATATATATATATATATATATATATATATGGTAAAGTGTAAAATGTGCAAGAAGAAGAAAGTGCAGAAGTGGATATCAGTGTTTTGAGGTCAGATTACAGAGAGGGGGTGTCTTGACTCTCTGAGGGAGGCGTTGTAGAGATTGATGACCACAGGCAGGAATGATTTCCTGTGGCGCTCTGTGGTGCATCTGGGTAAGAGGAGTCTTCTGCTGAAGGTGCTCCTCTGCTGGGCCAGTGTGTCATAGAGAGGTGTGAGACATTGTCCAAGATGGACTTAAGCCTGGACAGCATCCTCCTCTCTGCCACAGTCGTCAGGGTGTCCAGCTCCTCTCCTACGACATCACCGGCCCTCCTGATTAGTTTGTTTAGTCTGTTGTTGTCTGCGACCCTCAGCCCACTGCCCCAGCATGTGACAGCGAAGAAGATCGTACTGGCCACAACAGACTCATAGAACATCCTCAGCATCGTCCGGCAGATGTTAAAGGACCTCAGCCTCCATAGGAAATAGAGTCGGCTTTGGCCCTTTATGTAGACTGCTTGAGAAAGCACTTGAGAAATCAAAGAATGTGATCCTCACAGTGCTCCCAGGCTTCTCCAGGTGAGAGAGAGCTCGATGTAGCTGGAAGATGACGGCGTCGTCCACCCCGATGCCAGGCTGATAGGCAAATTGGAGCGGATCCATTGATGATCTCACCAGGGGGCGGAGATGCACAGGGATCAGCCTCTCCGGGGTCTTGAGGTGAGACGTCAGTGCCACCAGCCTGTAGCTGCTGAGGTCCTTGGGGTGCGGGATTTTCTGCATCGCCACCACACAGGATGTCTTCCACAGCTGTGGAACTCTCCCCAGCTTCAGGCTTATGTTGAACATGTGCTCCATTATGCCACAGAGTTGGTCCGCACATGTCTTCAGGAGCCTGGTGCTGATGCCGTCTGGACCTGCACCTTCTCTCCTTAATCTTCCTAAGCTCTTTCCTCACCTGGTGAATAGGCTGGGGGAGGGGTAGATGACTGATCAAATCTATTGAAAAACAAGTTCAGATCATTCACCCAACTCTGATCCCCCACAGCCTGGGAGTCTGGTTCATTGTGGCCCGAGATGGTTTTGAGGCCCCTCCAGACTGTTTTCTTTTGCTGCAACCGGTCCTCCATCTTTCTCTGTAGCTGTCCTTCCCCTCTCTCAGCTCCTCTTTGTCTCCTGATTTGAAGGCCCTTTTCTTCTCCTTGAGGAGAGCCTTTTATATCCGGAGTAATCCAGGGATTGCTGTTGGGAAAACACTGTACAGTCCTGGTGGGTACAGTGTTTTCCACGCAGATGTTAATGTAATCCGTCATACAGTCAGTGAGACCTTTTGATGTCCTCCCCATGAGAAGCACAGAGTTCTTCCCACACAGTAGAGTGAAAGCAGTCCTGCAGGGCCTCTTCAGTCTCTTTAGTCCACCTTTTCACCCACCTGTGTGGGTCACAACTGGTTGCCTGAGCACAGGGTTTGTACACAGGCAGGAGATGAGCCAGGTTGTGATCTGATCTTCCCGGGGGGGGGGGGGGGGGTGGAAAGAGTGGAGGACGGAGAGGCATGATTAAAACACAGACGGGAGAACGGGCCTGTTGCGTCTCCTTCGGGCATGACACAGAGCCCCAGCCCGGCTCCCCCGTCTTCTCTTCCTCCTCAGCTCGCAGGGGACATCGGATCTCTCCTGGGGCAGCGCCGCTGTATTGCGGAGGGCCAACAGCTGAGAACAGATTTTCAACACCTCACTGGAGACATGCCCTGTACCAGCCTGCTTTAAATCCACCACCATCATCCCAGTCCCAAAGAAGCCAAGGACCAAAGGGCTTAATGATTACAGACCCGTCGCCCTGACCTCTTAGGTGATGAAGTCTTTTGAACGCCTTGTGCTTTCCCATCTGAAATCCACCTCTCCTGGACCCCCTGCAGTTCATCTACAGAGCCAACAGGTCTGTTGCCAAGGCAACAAAGGAGTGGCTCAAGAAGAAGCACATTAAGGTCATGGAGTGGCCTGGCCAGTCTCCGGACCTTAATCCTACAGGAAATCTGCTGAGGGAGCTGAAGCTTCGAGTTGCCAAGCGACGGCCTCGAAACCTTAAAGATTTGGAGAGGATCTGCAAAGAGTGGTTCAAAATTCCTCCTGAGATGTGTGCAAACCTGGTAATCAACTACAAGAAACGTCTGACCTCTGTACTTGCCAACAAGGGTTTCTCCACCAAGTACTAAGTCATGTTTTGATAGGGGATCAAATACTTATTTCACTCAATGAAATGTAAAATAATTTCATAATTTTTTTTAATGTGATTTTTCTGGATTTTCTTTTTGAAATTCTGTCTCTCACTGTTATAATGAATCTACCAAAAATTACCACTACAATTATAGACAGTTAATTTCTTTGTCAGTGGGCAAACTTACAAAATCAGTGAGGGATCAAATAATTATTTACCCCACTGTATATATATTTTTTTTGTTTGTTTGGTTTTACTGATCTTATCCGTGACTCAAAACCATGATACGATCCGAACCGTGAGGTTTGTGATCTGTTGCATCCCTATGGCTGGTATGGATGTCATTGAGGTTGGTGATGGATGTGGATTTGTAGTTTTCCCATGCAGCAGTACAGTGGATCCAAGGCAATTACATACACTACTGTGCCCATGTTTTCCCATAGATAGGTCTGAGTTTTTATCCTTTACATTACTTTTTATTGTCCTAGTATTGCAGGAAGTTTGTAGGGATACATATCTACACAAACAAATAACTAGACAAAGATAAACAGAGAACATTGCAGAGTCAGACATACATACAGATGTGGACAAATTTGTTGGCACCCTTACAGATCATTGAAACAATGCTTAACTTTTCCTGAAAAGTGATAACATTTAAAGCAATTTTCTCATGTATACCTGCATGCCTTTGGTATGTCATAGAGTAAAGCAAAAGAACTGTGAAAAGAGATCAATTATTGCTAATGAGACCACTATGGCAGTGGATCTGCTTCTATATTACGTAATAGTCAGTACAGGTACTTCTCACTTAACGATAAAGTTCTGTTCCTAGGACTAGGTGGTTTAGTGAATTGGTCGATAAGCGAGGACCCGTGTTATTTCATGGTAAGGGGGCGTGGCAATTGCGAATGCTAGTGTAGTGAATACTGACAGACTGCGGGAATGAGACTGAGAACAGTGATGCGATGAGATGTGTATAGTGTATATAGTATATAAAGGGGGATGCGCGACGAGATGCTTGACGCCGCACATACTGCGGTATTGTACGTAGTGTACAATACCAGCTGGTCGTAAGTCGGAACAGTTGTTAAACAAGTAGGTCATTAAGTGAGGAGTACCTGTACTCCTTGCCGCATGTACTGTATCTCGTGTCTTGTAGCTAGAGCAGTGGCAGGTTAACATTATCAGCTCCAATAATCCCCTAACGTGTACACTGTTTAATCTGTGAATATACCAGGCATTCAAAACATTTCATAATGACACTTCTTAAAGCTGTATATCTGAAGTCATAACATTGAATTGTTCTCCTTAACCACATGGGAGATTAGGGATAACTTCCATATGGCTGCCACCAAAGGTTCCTGGAGTGGGTGATTACAAAACACTGCTAGTGCTGAGACTCTACAAACTATCCCAGTACTCAGTACTACATCAGAGTACAGTACTCTGACTGTGCTCTAAGATTTTGCATGCTCTTTTCTCCATAAAACCCTTGTTTGTGGTTGATCTGTTAGATAACATTGATCATGTATTCACAATGTAACAACAAAAGGCTGTGTAAATGTGGTTGTTATCATATTACTATCTTTTCTTTCTATCTTTCACACGCTTTCTAATTTCTTAGGTCAGCTCCCCTGGAAAGGCTTTGAACCTGTACCCATCAAATGAGTATGAGGTGCTGCCCAATGGGAGTGAAGCGCACTGGGAGGTTGTTGAGCGTATCCTCTTCATCTATGCTAAACTCAACCCTGGAATTGCCTACGTTCAGGGCATGAATGAGATTGTTGGACCAATTTATTATACTTTTGCCACAGACCCAAATGAACAATGGAAGGGTTGGTACCATTGATTTTATGATGTCATGTGCAGGGCTTAAAGTCAATATTTTAAGCATGTGATGGCTATACTTCAGGCAGAAACCAGATAATTCAAAACAAGTCAAAATTATTATTCTTATTTATTTAATTAGTTTAAACTACTACTAGTTTAACACTACTATATTTTCCACTTGGCCAATAACATATTACCACCAGCAGCATGTTAGGCCAAAGTGTGGTCATTGCGTTTTCTACTATACAATTCTCTCGCTCCGCAATCATGTCTTCCTCTCAATGGTCATACATTTCTGTCTCAGCTATCTGCTTTGTGTTTCAAAGTGCAGGAAGTCTAGATTCACTTCCTATCCTCATTACATTACATTTAGCAGACGCTTTTATCCAAACGACTTACAATTGTTCAATCACCGACAGACGCAGCCATCAGGAGCAATTAGGGGTTAAGTGTCTTGCTCAAGGACACTACAGTATGCTAGCAGGAGGAGCCTGGGATCGAACCAGCAACCTTTAGATCACTAGACCACCAGCTCTACCGCCTGAGCTACCATCCCCTAATGTTTTCAGCAATGAGAGTAGCAACAACCTTTGTCATTTCTTGCTAACAGCAAAGACATGTTATATAGACAGACAAAAAATACAGAGGACACTCTTACTCATACTCTTATATAAATAAAACACCTAACAAAATATAGTTCTACAATGTATTAAAAAATATAATTAAGATTCTACAGGCATTTAAAAAATATATAAAGTTAAGATTAATTCCCGGGGGAAAAATCATATGATAATGGATAATCCATTGCAGTTACATTCTCAAATGGCTTTACATGTTAACATTCAAAGCACTATTTGAGGTTGCATTCATTGCATTTAAAATACCAAGATGAGGCTCAATAGTCAGGTTAATGTAATACAGGTTCTCTTCACTTAACGACGAGTGCCGTTCCGAGCACCAGGTCATTCAGCAAATTGGTCGATAAGCGAGGACCCGTGTTATTTCACGGTAAGGGGACGTGGCGATTGTGAACGCTGACTGCGGGGAATGGCACTGAGAATGGTGATGGGCGATAAGATGCTTGATGCTGAGACGCCGCATACACCATGGTATTGTACACAGCGCACAATAGACTGGTCAGAGAGCTGGTCGTAATTATACCTGTCATTAAACAGGTAGGTCGTAAACTGAGGAGTACCTGTAATGCGATTAAGGTGTTTCCATGTGTTCGGAATAATGTGATTACTAAAAAAACAGAGTTTTACTGGAAGCTACATAGACAGGAAGCTACCTAGTGTAAGGAATTCACTTTTGAACTTTGACTCTTTGCATTTGTGCCAAAAAAACAGGACGTGCAATGGAGGAAGACGCTGCCATTTATTATGTTTAAGTTGTTCTTTGCGCCACTATATTTAGCTCTCTCATCAAACTCAACATAAAAACCCTCACTTTTCGCCCTCTCCGTTGTTTATCTGCCCAAACTTTCCGGGTTAAATATATTCGGCGTGAATTGCTGGGTTTTTAATGCAAAGGACTAATTTCCCCACAGAGATTGAAGTGTATCTTCTTCTAATACAGACTATTTCAAATTTTATCAAGAGCTTAGGTAACAGATGTAGCAGTAAGCAAAGGGATGTTGTGATCACAATCTAAGGTCATATAGATCAAAAAGGTGTCTACTGTTTAAAATAAATAAATAAATAAAGGATACGCTCTCTGTCAACATAGTTCTAGTAGACAGGATGCAGGAGTAGGTAGATCAGCTGCAAGCTCTGCACAAAGTATTCAGGATTCAAGATTACACATTGAGCCAATCAGGGGGATTTCGTAACTGTGCTTGTATACTTTCCCTCTTTCAGAGCATGCAGAGGCAGATACATTCTTCTGTTTCACCAACTTGATGTCGGAGAACAGAGACAATTTTATCAAGAGCTTAGATGACTCACAGTGTGGCATCACCTACAAGATGGAGAGTGTTTACTCCATGTTAAAGGACAAAGATAAGGAACTGTATCTCAAATTGGTAAGAAAAGTCTCTTAAAGTTTGAATCTTGAGCAATGAGTTCTTTTTCACTCTTTATCACAGCCACAGCTAGAGTCAGACCTGCTCAGTGTTAGTCTTATAGAACTGATCATAAGGCAAGTGCCCTGATTGTAGTCAAGTGTTTTGTGTCTGAGACCTTCCAAATGTTTCGTTTTGGCCTATATTGCTATGGGCCACCTTCAATGCTGTAACACACATTGAGAAAGAGATTTTTTACAGCTCACTGAAAAGAAAAAAATATCCGGAATATAGAGAAGGTCTGTTAAGTTCCATTAAGCATCATTTGTAAAAACAAGTATAAGGTAACCTACATTTTTCTTTGCTTTTTTTTATCCAACAGCAAGAGCAGAACATCAAACCGCAGTATTTTACATTTCGTTGGTTGACCCTGTTGCTGTCTCAGGAGTTCCTCCTACCAGAGGTTATACGTATTTGGGACTCTTTGTTCTCAGATCAGGACCGCTTTCACTTCCTCATCCTTGTGTGCTGTGCCATGCTCATGTGAGGTTCGGCAGTTGTCATTCTTGACTTGTACAATTCAGAAATTAGTAATTTCAGTGATTTTCTCAACCCCTTCTGTTTGCAGACTAATTCGTGATCACTTGTTAGCAGGAGACTTCACAATCAATATGAGGTTATTACAGGTAAGGAATTCATTCTAATTCATTCTTTTCTATGATATGATTATTTCATTCAGTACCACTTACAAGTACACAGGGAGTGTTTCTTAAAGGGGACCTACTGTATTATGCTCCTTTTCAACAACTTAATATAGGTATCTGAGCTCCCCAAAACATGTTTTTAAGGTATTTGCTGAAAATACCACTCAGATTATGCATTTGAGCCATTCTAACATGCCTCTAACCCTAACCAAAAACTGGGTTGTCTTATTCCACACTCTGTGTGTTAATAGGCCCATCAGAGATCCAAATGTATGTGCACAAGCACTGAAGAAGGGAGTTTTTCATAATAGGTCCCCTTTAATCTTACTTAATGCCGTCAAGCCACCCATTCAGAGATTGGAATATCAGCAGGACCTATGTGTGATGGACGGCAAGTAAAATGTCTACCATCTTGACATACTTTTAACTTTGTTTGATAAAATATCCATTAAATATACGTTTCAGGACTCATAAGTGAAACAAAGCACAGGGTTGTACTCATCTTATTTATTAGGCCTGAAAGGTGACTTACAGTACATGGATATAGACTTTTAAGCCCCTTTCCCACATAGAATCCATAACATTGCTGGATAAAAAATATTCAGCAAAGGTAGTAGGTAGTCATTCACACATTGGCCTCCTTTATGGAGAAGTTCTGTACGGAGTCTGCTCCCATATTAGATGACCGTTATGGTATAAATCTTTTCTTACTTTGGTGAAAACAGTCAGTAAACTGTGCAATTGTTGTATACTGACGGGAGGAGGCAGCTTTTTTAAATATTTTTTTATATATGTCAAATATTTTTTTATAGGTGTGAATCGTCCACGTCCACCCGTACACAAACACAGCTCTCTGTGCGCCCCGATTAGTGAGAGCCGTGCAGCTTCCATATAGTGGTCAAATATTCGCATTGAACAGCTGAATCCGTTTCGACTGACAAAATTCTGAGTCAGGTACAGCCCTCGAAATAATTAATAATAATCAGACACACAAATGAAATCCCCCATATGTTTTAATGGTCCCTCCCGCTCGTGCGTGGGGCGCAAAGCTGAGGTGACGAGTGGAGCGACTGCAAAGTTTCGTTTCTCTAGAAGCCCTTGAACATAGGATGGAAGACCGTCAATGATGATAACTAAACAATGACTGTTGTGTTGATATTTCATATCACACACCATATGCACTCTTGTAACTTTCACCAGCAAAAAAAAGTGTGCGTGCGTGCGCACTCACTGCCACTTTAATAGGTACACCTGTTCAATTGCTTGTTAACACAAATAGCTAATCAGCCAATCACATGGCAGCAACTCATTGCATTTAGGCATGTTGACATGGTGAGGATGACTTGCTGAAGTTCAAACCGAACATCAGCATGGCGAAAGGGATTTTAAGTGACTTTGAACGTGGCATGGTTGTTGGTGCCAGACGAGCTGGTCTGAGTATTCTATATTACGTAATATAAACGGCTGACCTACTGGGATTTTCACACACAACTATCTCTGGGGTTTACAGAGAATCATCCGCAAAAGAGAAAATATCCAGTGAGCGGCAGTTTTGTGGACAAAAATGCCTTGTTGATGTCAGAAGAGAATGGACAGACTGGTTTGAGATGATGAGAAAGGCAACAGTAGCTCAAATAACCACTCGTTACAACCAAGTTATGCAGAATACCATCTCTGAATGCACCACACATCGAACCTTGAAGAGGATGGGCTACACAGGCTCACCAAAAATGGGCAATAGAAGATTTGAAATACGTTGCCTGGTCTGATGAGTCTTGATTTCAGCTGCGACATTCATGGTAGGGTCAAAATTTGGTGTAAACAACATGAAAGCATGGAGATGCCAGATCTCAACCAATAGAGCACCTTTGGGATGTGGTGGAATGGGAGATTCGCATCATGGATGTGCTGCCGACAAATCTGCAGCAACTGGTCATTGGAGTACATCGAACTCATTGTCATGTTCAAGAAACCAGTTTGAGATGATTTCGGCTTTGTGACATGGTACATTATCCTGCTGGAAGTAGCCATCAGAAGACGGGTACACTGTGGTCATAAAAGGATCAACATGGTCAGCAACAATACTCAGGTATGCTGTGGCGTTTAAATGATTCTCATTTGGTACTAAGGGGCCCAAAGTGTGCCAAGAAAATGTCCCCCACATCATTACACCACCACCATCAGCCTGAACGGTTGATTCAAGGCAGGATGGATCCATGCTTTCATGTTTACACCTAATTCTGACCCTACCATCTACATGTCGCAGCTGAAATCGAGACTCATCAGGCAACGTTTTCCCAATCTTCTGTTGTCCATTTTTGGTGAGCCTGTGCGAATTGTAGCCTCAGTTTCCTGTTCTTAGCTGACATGACGTGTTTGACGTGTTGTGCATTCAGAGATGGTATTCTGCATACCTTGGTTGTAACGAGTGGTTATTTGAGTTACTGTTGCCTTTCTATTGAACCAGTCTGCCCATTCTCCTCTGACATCAACAAGGCATTTTTGTCCACAAAACTGCCGCTCACTGGATATTTTCTCTTTTTTGGACCATTCTCTGTAAACCCTAGAGATCGTTGTCATGAAAATCCCAGTAGGTCAGCAGTTTCTGAAATACTCAGACCAAGCCCGTCTGGCACCAACAACCATGCCACGTTCAAAGTCACTTAAATCCCCTTTTTTCCCCCATTCTGATGCTCGGTTTGAACTTCAGCAAGTCATCCTCACCATGTCTACATGCCTAAATGCAATGAGTTGCTGCCATGTGATGGGCTGATTAGCTATTTGTGTTAACAAGCAATTGAACAGGTGTACCTAATAAAGTGGCCTGTGAGTGTATATACATATGTGTATATACATATGTGTATGTACAGTGGAGGAAATAATTATTTGATCCCTCACTGATTTTGTAAGTTCGCCCACTGACAAAGAAATTAATGGTCTATAATTTTAGTGGTAATTTTTGGTAGATTTATTATAACCATGAGAGACAGAATATCAAAAACAAAATACAGAAAATCACATTTAAAAAAAGATTATTTAGCATTTCATTGAGTGAAATATGTATTTGATCCCCTACCAAACAAAGAATTCTGGCTCCCACAGATTAGTCCTCTCGCTCTAAGAAAGTACTCCTAATCTTAACCTGTATAAAAGACGCTTCTCAACTTGTTACCTGTATAAAAGACACCTGTCCACAGAATCAATCAATCAATCAGAATCCAACCTCTCCATCATGGGCAAGACCAAAGAGCTGTCTAAGGACATCAGGGACAAGATTGTAGACCTGAACAAGGCCGGAATGGGCTTACAAGACCATTGGCAAGAAGCTGGGTGAGAAGGAGACAACTGTTCGCGTGACTATTCAAAAATGGAAGAAACACAAAATGACCGTCAATCTCCCTGGGCCTGGGGCTCCACGCAAGATCTCACCTCGTGGGGTATCAATGATCATGAGAAAGGTGAGGGATCAGCCCAGAACCACACAGGGGGGAGCTTGTTAATGATCTCAAGGCAGCTGGGACCACAGTCACCAAGTAAACCATTGGTAACACACTACGCCGTAATGGATTAAAATCCTGCAGCGCCCGTAAGGTCCCCCTGCTCAAGAAGGGACATGTACAGGCCTGTCTGAAGTTTGCCGATGAACACCTGAATTATTCAGAGAATGCTTGGGAGAAGGTGATGTGGTCAGATGAGACCAAAATCGAGCTCTTCAGTATCAATGCGACTCCCGTGTTTGGAGGAAGAGGAATTCTGACTATGACCCCAAGAACACCATCCCGAACCTCAAGCATGGTGGTGGGAGCATTATGCTTTGGGGGTGTTTCTCTGCTAAGGGGACAGGTCGACTTCACCGCATCGAGGGAAAGATGGATGGGGCCATGTACTGTCAAATCCTGGGTGACAACCTCCTCTCAGCCAGGACACCAAAAATGGGTCGTGGATGGGCCTTCCAGCATGACAATGACCCAAAACATACAGCCAAGGCAACAAAGGAGTGGCTCAAGAAGAAGCACATTAAGGTCATGGAGTGGCCTAGCCAGTCTCCGGACCTTAATCCTATAGAAAATCTGTGGAGGGAGCTGAAGCTTCGAGTTGCCAAGCGACAGTCTCGAAACCTTAAAGATTTGGAGAGGATCTGCAAAGAGGAGTGGTCCAAAATTCCTCCTGAGATATGTGCAAATCTGGTAATCAATTACAAGAAACATCTGACCTCGGTAACAAGGGTTTCTCCACCAAGTACTAAGTCATGTTTTGATAGGGAATCAAATACTTATTTAACTCAATGAAAAATAATTTATATATTTTATTTAATGTGATTTTCTGGATTTTCTTTTTGATATTCTGTCTCTAGCTGTTATAATAAACATACCAAAAATTACCACTACAATTATAGACCATTCATTTCTTTGTCAGTGGGCAAACTTACAAAATCAGTGAGGCATCAAATAATTATTTCCTCCACTCTGTGTGTATATATTTGTGTGTGTGTGTCTCTGTCTCTGTCTCTGTGTGTGTGTGTGTGTGGATATATATGTGTGTGTGTATTTGTGTGGGTATATATATGTGTGGGTATATACGGTGCATTCGGAAAGTATTCAAACCCCTTCCCTTTCCCCACATTTTGTTATGTTACAGCCTTATTTCAAAATGGATTAAATTCCTTTTTTTCTCTCATCAATCTACACACAATATCCCATAATGACAAAGCGAAAAAGGCTTTTTAGACATTTTTGGAAATGTATTAAAAATAAAAAACTGAAATATTACATGTACATATTCACACCCTTTGCTATGACACTCAAAATTGAGCTCAGGAGCATCCTGTTTCCACTGGTCATCCTTGAGATGTTTCTACAACTTAACTGGAGTCCACCTGTAGTAAATTCAATTGATTGGACATGATTTGGAAAGCCACACACCGCTCTAAGGTCCCACTGTTGACCGTGCATGTCAGAGCAGAAACCAAGCCATGAAGTCAAAGGAATTGTCTGTAGACCTCCGACACAGGATTGTATCGAGGCACAGATCTGGGGAAGGGTACAAAAAAAATTCTGCAGCATGAAGGTCCCGAAGAGCACAGTGGTCTCCATCATTGGTAAATGGAAGAAGTTTGGAACTACAAGTGCTCTACCTAGAGCTGGCTGCCCAGCCAAACTGAGCAATCGGGGGAGAAGGGCCTTGGTCAGGGAGGTGACCAAGAACCTGATGGTCACTCTGACAGAGCTCCAGCGTTCCTCTGTGGAGATGGGAGAACCTTCCAGAAGGACAACCATCTCTGCAGCAATCCACCAATCAGGCCGTTATGGTAGAGTTGCCAGATGGAAGCCTCTACTCAGTAAAAGGCACATGACGGCCCGCTTGGAGTTAAAGAACTCTGACCATGAGAAACAAGATGTCTGGTCTCTGGTCTGATGAAACCAAGATTGAACTCTTTGGCCTGAATGCCAAGCGTCATGTCTGGAGGAAACCAGGCACCTCTCATCACCTGGCTAATACCATCCGTACGGTGAAACATGGGGGTGGCAGCATTATGCTGTGGGGATGTTTTTCAGCAGCAGGAACTGGGAGACTAGTCAGGATCGAGGGAAAGATGAACAGAGTGAAGAACGGAGAGATCCTCCGTTTTTTTAATTTCTTTTTTTTTTTCTCTCTCCTTAACTTGTGCTGTCAGCATGCTGGGCATACAACACAGAGTATTTGTATGCCATTTGCATCCAGGACAGAGTTAGTCTGCAAGAGGAGTTCAAGTTTTCAACCTGCAATGCAACTCTTTATTAATTCTTAAATCATCAAGAACTGCTGCAATAACTCTGTCCTGTGGATGCCCTGTAGAATGACAAGAGCACAGTTTTTGGTTATGGAGAGCCACCACCAACCCCCCTCTTTGGAGAACTATTCATCATGTTTGGATCTATAAACAACTGATCACTACTCCAAGAGGGGAGAATCACCACGACGAGACAAATACACATAGAAACAAACAACATTTACACAAAAACATGAACATTGGACATGTATTGAAAAACTGAATTAGGTCCAGGAAAACTGGAACTACAACTGGTATCGTGGCCTCTTCCTGTCAAGGTTATGGCAGTAAATAAGGGAGGAAAGAAGAGGAGAGCACCCCCAGTTGCTGGGGTGCACTCCAAGCAGGGGTGCATGTGTGCATGCGTGGGGGTGTGGGTAAGATGTCCACCGGTGAGTGTACATGACCTAACCCCATTGGTACTGGTGTAGAAGGTCGGTATTACTTTGCATCGCCTCCAGGCAGCGCAAGGGGCCCCGAAGCCCCCCGAACTCCACAGCCCCGCGGACAACCCCTGGCTGCAGGAGATCCCTGGGTACCCCGCCCTGCCGCCACGGAAGACCCCCGTGCCCCCAGAGAAGCCAGAGGGCCGTGGAGCAACTCCCGCACCCAGCCCGAGGAGCATGACCAAGTCCCAGGGAGCACGAGGAGGCCCTGTGCCCCAGGGGCGCACACATACAACCAACCCCCGGGCGCAGGCGCAAGGCGCAGCCGCTGGCACAGAACCCGGGCCACGGGTGCAAGGCACGGACCGCGGGCCCCACGGTGACCCGACACCCCGCCAGAGCCGCCCGCCCCATGGGTGGACCGGCAAGACCCCCACGCCCACCCACACCCCGCACAAGGGGGGAGGGGCCCGCCCCACTGCAGCCGACCAGGCTGTGCCAAGTGACCATACACGTAGCAGCAAGTGCCCAGCGCGGGGCACCCCGATGTTACATTTGCAAAAATTTCTAAAAAACCTTTTCCGCTTTGTCATTATGGGGTATTGTGTGTAGATTGATGAGGGAAAAATGAATTTAATCCATTTTGGAATAAGGCTGTTACATAACAAAATGTGGGGAAAGTGAATGGGTGTGAATACATTCCGGATGCACTGTGTGTATATGTATGTATGTATGTATGTATATACAAATATATGTATATATACAGACGTGTGTGTGTGTGTGTGTGTGTGTGTGTGTGTATATATATGTATATATATATACACACAGACACACGTACATCTCATAAAATTTGAATATCATGAAAAAGTTAAATTTTTTGTCACTCATTTCAGAAAGTGAAACCCATATTATATAGATTCATTACACATGGAGTGAAATATTTCAAGCCTTTATTTCTTGAAATTTTGATGATTGTGGCTAAAGATAATGAAACCCAAAATTCAGTGTCTCAGAAAATTTGAATATTTCATAAGATCAATAAAAAAAGGATATTTTAAACAGAAATGTCAGGCTTCTGAAAAGTATGTTCATTTCTATGCACTCAATACTTGGTTGAGCCTCCTTTTGCATGAATTACTGCATCAATGCGGCGTGGCATGGAGACGATCAGCCTGTGGCACTGCTCAGGTGTAATGGAAGCCCAGGTTGCTTTGATAGCAGCCTTCAGGTCATCTGCATTGTTGGGTCTGGTGTCTCTCATCTTCCTCTTGACAATACCCCATAGATTCTCTATGGCGTTCAGATCAGGAAAGTTTGCTGGCCAATCAAGCACAGTAACACCATGGTCATTGAACCAGCTTTTGGTACCTTTGGCAGTGTGGGCAGGTGCCAAGTCCTGCTGGAAAATGAAATCAGAATCTCCATAAAGCTTGTCAGCAGAAGGAAGCATAAAGTGCTCTAAAATTTCCTGGTAGGTGGCTGTGTTGACTGTGGACTTCAGAAAACACAGTGGACCAACACCAGCAGATGACATGGCAGCACAAATCATCACTGACTGTGGAAACTTCACACTGGACTTCAAGCAATGTGGATTCTGTGCCTCTCCACTTTTCCTCCAGACTCTGGGACCTTGATTTCCAAATGACATGCAAAATGTACTTTCATCTGAAAAGAGCACTTTGGACCACTGAGCAACAGTCCAGTTCTTTTTCTCCACAGCCCAGGTAAGACGCTTCTGACGTTGTCTCTGGTTCAGGAGTGGCTTGACACGAGGAATGCGGCATTTGTAGCCCATGCCTAGGATTCGTCTGTGAGTAGTAGCTCTTGATGCGCTGACTCAAGCCTCAGTCCACTCCTTGTGAAGCTCCCCCAAATTCTTGAATGGATTTTGTTGACAATCCTCTCAAGGCTGCGGTTATCCCTTTTGCTGGTGCACATTTCTTACCACACCTTTTCCTTCCACTGAACTTTCTATGAATACGCTTGGATACAGCACTCTGTGAACAACCAGCTTCTTTAGCAATGACCTTTGGTGGCTTACCCTCCTTGTGGAGAGTGTCAATGACTGTCTTCTGGACATCTGTCAAGTCAGCAGTCTTCCCCATGATTGTGTAGCCTACTGACCCAGACTGAGAGACCATTTAAAGGCTCAGGAAACCTTTGCAGGTGTTTTGAGTTAATTAGCTGATTAGTGTGTGACACCATGACTTTCCAATATTGTACTTTTTCACAATATTCTAATTTTCTGAGACACTGAATTTTGGGTTTTAATTATCTATAGCCACAATCATCAAAATTTCAAGGGTTTCACTTTCTGAAATGAGACAAAAAAAATTGAACTTTTTCATGATATTCAAATTTTATGGTGTGTGAGTGTGAGCTACTCGATATTCTATGGTTTACTTCCACAGTTATTTCATTAAGTTTGATCAAGTATTGATGTCTTTTCTTTCAGGATTACCCTATCTCAGATGTACACACCATCTTGACCAAGGCCAAAGAGCTGCAGAATAACTCGTAACATGTTAACTAATTTCTTTCCCCTGTGCCACTCTCGGACTTGGTAGGTGGGAGCTCAGCATTTGAAAAGCATTTCAAATGTGTATTATAGAAGGACTTATAAATGAAGACATTGGACAGACCTGGCAAATCCCAAAAACTTCATTTTTAACCTGAGTATGATGTTTGGTCAGTGGAGATTACTATTGCCATTGGTAATCTGCATGCTTGGGGAAATTTTGCTTTATTGGCGGGAGAAGTTGCGGAGTCTTGTTCGTTCATGGTGCATTATGTTAAAGTGCTTAAAGGTTCATGGACCTCCCTCTCACACTTATTACTTCCATCAAATTATCCAAATTTATATCTTCAAAAATGGAGCCAAGAAATAAACACAAAGCCTTCTGCTACAAATTATTTTGTAAGATTGAATAAACCTCTTTTGGATTGAACAGTATAGCATGTTTAGTTTTTTTTTTTTTTTATATAAAAATGTAAAACTTTTCTATGTCAGGAATGTTTATGCCTTATCTGTTTAATGATGTGTAACAGAAAATACATTTTGGGGGGGGATAATAACTGTCTTAAGATATAAGTGTTGGCAATGGTTTTATTAATGTGAAATATGACCTATTGACTGTAAATTAAATGGTACATTCTTAGCCACCATTTTATCAGTAACAACGTCTCAGAAGCGCCTTGGAAACTTAAAAAGATGTGTCTGGTCAATTCATTCTATTCGTTACTGTGAGTTATTGATCAATATCTGTGTCAAAATCAGCCTGGTAGTTGGTATAGGTCATTGTTTGTCTAGTCACAGTGTTTATTACTTGCGAAAAAACTAACACTACACCTTGCTTGCCATCCTTGAGATCTCAGATCTCAGAAATGGAGAGTTCTTTCTAAACCAATGAGTGTGGTACCCCCCCCCCCCCCAAAAAAAAAGGATTATAATTTCAGGTACTTTGATTCCTAACTACTGCTGTGCCCCACATAAAATGTATTCTATCGTTATAAACATGTATTCATTAAATACAAATTAAAATAAATCTTCAATCATTCAATTTTTCAAATTGATGTAAATGGTGAATGCACACATCGATCAAGGAAACAGCCATCCTCCATTGACTATATGAAATGGAGCAATCTAATGTTCAATGTTTTCACATTGAATGTAAAGTTATTTTACTGATCAAATCACCATTAGCTTTATTTTGCATTTTGTGGTAAGGTCAAGTATTTGGATCCTGGGAGAGCATCTAGTGACGGCAAAAAAGAAATAAAAATAATCTGAAGAGATCGGCAAGTATTGTTAATGTGAGCGCTGGCTCACACAATCTTGTTCTCTTGTTTACACTACTCAGATGGACTAACATTTGCTACCATTTTCATAGAGGCAGAATTTTCATCGAGGATACATTTTCTCTTATCTGATAGTAAGCCTCGTATAGGATTGCAGATCAGCCCTCCATCTAACAGGTTCGTCATTTCAGCCTAGAGCAGGGGTCGGGAACCTTTTTAGCTGCAAGAGCCTTAAAAGCCAAATATTTCTAAATGTATTTCCTTGTGAGCCATATAATAATTAATAAAATTGAATGCAACTTAATGCGTCCATTTTCTAAGTAAGACATACATATTTAACGTATAATATGTCTGAGTACTTAAAAAGCGCTATATATAATAAATTTCTCTTTATTCTTCTTAATAATATTGTTATACTGTAGCTAACCATTACCATTAATGAGACCTCTGGTGTTGCGTGGTTTTGCTGATGGCCTTGTAGTCTGGTTTCTACATAGAGGTTAAGCTTTATGCAGGCATTGAGGCTTCCATCAGTTAAACGTGAGCGTAGGTTGGTCTTAATGTTTCTCAGATGCGAGAAAGATTGCTTACATGCGTATGTAGAGCCAAACATGGTCAATACGGCAATACTCACGCTCGTTCCAACTTTTAAGTATCAGCTGGCTTTCAGATTGAAGTGTTTTTCATTTCTGTCCACTTGTGTTCACTTGCCAGCTCTGCTCGCTGTCGCGCAAGCCTTTTCAAGTCTCCATTCAGTGACTTGAACTTACTCACCTGCCTACATGTCTAAAACCTTCAGGTCAGCGACTTCCAGCAGAAATTCTCTGATGCAGACCCCGGAGATGCATCTCAGGTCGGCTTTGTCCACTACACACGTATGGATGAGTGATAAATTTAAAAATAATAGAGCTCTGACGAAATTCTCTAAAGCGCTCTTTGAATGACTGCAGGAGATTGGACGTAAAGCCAGCTAGCTGCTGGAGATCAAAATGTTGAGTGGGGTCACTTGCTAAGCCTGCATCTCAAAATTTTCTCAGTCTTTCAAAGTGCAGAAGTTGGCCTGTTTCAATGTCCCTGATGAAAGATCCCAGCTTGCTTTCAAATGCAAAGACTACCTGCTGAAGGGATAAGACTGTATTTCCAATGCCTTGCATTTTCACATCGAGCTGGTTCAGATGTCCAGTTATGTCCACGAGATAGTGAAATTGCAGGAGCCACTTGGTGTTAGCTAGCTCAGGATGCTCGATGCCCTTTATTTTGAGAAAAGTCCGGATTTCACTCAGGCAAGCCGCAAAACGGCTGAGCACCTTCCCTCTTGACAACCGACTCACATTGCTGTGTAAAAGCAGACACGGTTAATTGTTCCCAACTTTGTCCAACAGTGCTTTAAACTGGTGATCATTAAATCGAGTGTGTATTGAAGTGCCGCTTTACATTTGACTGTTTAATCAATACCATTTTATCATTGCATATTAGACATACCGCAGATCCTCCTCTCCACAAAGGCAAATACTCTGTCTACTCGGCCTGGAATGTACGGTAATCCTCATCTTTTTTTCTTTTCAAAATCTTTTCCGTCTTCAGGGTTCGATGCGGATAAACTAGCTGGCTATCTGATGAAAAGGAGGGAAGTTTATTTCTTGACCTTACGACCCATGACGTACCGCATTTTCCCATAAAAATTTAGTTTGTGTCGACAGATTAAAATAGATCTGAATATTTCGTATTCTGGTTTTATTTACAAAATTTAAATTTCTCTTGTTTTACTTTAAAATGGCGCAGAATAATGAATTATCACTTGTTAATCGTGATGAACATTTTTTAGCTCAAAATTGTCTGTGAGCATTATACCATCATCGAAAGAGCCATAGGTTCCGTGACCCCTGGCTTCGAGTCTTGCCCCCCTAAGTTTCTAAAGGCTGATGGCGAGGGGACTTGTCTATCTCCTGACCACCTTCCCCACTACCACCTGATTGAGTGGTGGTATGGTTTACAATAATTGGTTGGTAAAACCTTGTGAAGGTACTGTAGCCTCACTCAAAAATATATATGTGAAGGCCCACACTGCGCCGAAGATTGACTTCAGCAAGAAAATTAGGAAGGTGGTGACTGAGGCCGTGAGGAAAGCTGACCATATCACCAGTCTCCACATTCGAATTCCACGCCGTGTAGATATCTCATCCCGCCGCACTCAATATTGTGGTGATCTACCCCCCCCCCCCCCCCCCCCCGAACAGCTTGGCAACTTCCTTGATCAGATGGATGTCCTCCTCACCAACTTTTCTTTAAGACGGCACTCCACTCATCCTCCTGGGAGACTTCAACGTCCAACCAGAGAAACTACATCTTCTACCTTCCTTGACTTTTTCCTTCTCATGTGCTCTCTCTTCTTCACCTCTGACTTGCAAGGCTGGTAATCTGATTGATCTCGTTTTCACAAGATCTTGCTCAACTTCCAACCTTGCAGTTATCTCTAAATCTTACCACCATTTTGTCTCCTCACTTCCCATCTCATCCTCCCACTCCCACTCTACTTCAACTCACACAATCTAAATCTATAAAACCCTCTCACCTACCACTATCTCTTCTGCCATCCTTTCCTTCGGCTGAGCAGTTCTCAACTCTCCACTGAAGAAGCTTCATCTACTCTTCTCTCCTGTCTGCTCACCACTTGACCTGCTCGAACTCCTCAACTTGCATCCTGGCTGTCCCATTCATTGCAAAATCAAAGAGCCCTGATGACATCTCTGGCTATCATCTCCTCTCAAACTTTACCTCGGCAGACCACCTTCTACACTTCAGAAAACCAGTCATCTACCAACTCCAGTGAACTGTTTTCCACCTTCACCTCCCTTCCCCACCCTCTTCCCTTTCACTTGATAACTTTGCCA
Source organism: Zeus faber (assembly GCF_960531495.2). Classification (NCBI taxonomy): domain Eukaryota; kingdom Metazoa; phylum Chordata; class Actinopteri; order Zeiformes; family Zeidae; genus Zeus; species Zeus faber. Next base: position 5,301,849 of record NC_137204.1, read on the forward strand.
CGTACTTTTTCAATGTGGAGGGATATCAGTTGTTCCTTCGTGCATCCTACCTCCAACATCCCCACTGCTCATCTTGAACCCAACTCCTCACCTCCTGCCTTTGGTCTTGCATCCAATCCGGTCTACTCTCCTCCAAACCATCTTAACGGAGATCCTGCCCTTTCTCGCTACGGTCATCAACTCCTCATCCTTGGTCTCCGTTCCTACTGCCAGAGTTAAGCCTTTACTCAAGAAGTTCCTCGACCCAGCTCTGTCCAGAACTACAGACCTGTGTCGTTTCTCTCCTAACTAGCCAAGACCCTCGCGTGAGGCATCTTTAATCAACTCTCTCTACCTCTCTCAGAATGACCTCCTCAGCCCCCTTAAAGACTTTCCACTCCACCGAGACTGTTCTCCTTGCTTTAATGGAGGCTCTCCACACTGCCAAGACCTAATCTCTCTTGTCTGTCCTGATTCTCCTGGATCTCTCTACTGCCTTTGACACAATTAACCACCTAATCCTTCCCTTCACCCTCTGAATTTGGAATTACAGTATCTGTGTACACCTGGATGACATCATACTTGACCAATCGCTCATACCAGGTGTCATGGAGGGGATCGTTATCCAAACCTTGAACCCTAATTTGGTCCTGGGGCCTCCACTGTTCTCCTTGTATGCTAAATCCCTTGGTGATGTGATCTCATCCCAGGACTTACCACTGCTATGCTGATGACACTCACCTCTATCTCTTCTTTCCCTCTTCTGTGTTGCCCAAACATTCAGAACTGAAGCTCAACCTCAATAAGACGGAGCTCCTCCTCCCTAAGAAAGACTTCCTCTAACACACTTTCCATCGCCACACCAATACCTTAATCTCAGACTGCCAACATCTGCAGAATACGGCCATACATCACAAGGGACGCAGCACATGTTCTGGTTCAGGCCTTTGTCTCCTTATTACATTACATTTCGCAGACGCTTTTATCCAAAGCGACTTACAATTGTTCAAACACTGACAGACGCAGCCATCAGGAGCAATTAGTGGTTAAGTGTCTTGCTCAAGGACACTACAGCATGCTAGCAGGAGGAGCCTGGGATCAAACCAGCAACCTTTAGATTACTAGACCACCAGCTCTACCGCCTGAGCTACCATCCCCATATCCTGTCTTTACTACTGCAACACTCTTCTGGCTGGACTACCTACCTGTTCTATCAGACCTCTATAGCACATCCAGAATACAGCAGTGTTAAACCACCCAAAACCAAAATTGATGTCAGTGATTGATGTCACTCCCTCTTTCGATGACTTCGCTGGCTTGCCTTCTCTGCTCGGATAAAACTTAAGATGCTGGTACTCTCCTACAAGGCTGTCCATCTAATTGCTCCTCTATATCTCCAATCACTGGTCAGGTCCTAGACTCCGACTTGTTTGCGCTCATCCACCCTTGCAGTCTGCCTCGCTCCTCTGCCACTACGTGGTGGAGGCTTGTTCATCTCAGTCACAACTCTTCTCTTCCCTGGCCCCCCAATGGTGGAATGCACCCCCCCTGTGTGTCAGAAACACTGAATAGCTCCCCATCTTTCACCTGGACCCTATTTGCATTGACCGGTCTACCTCATGAGCATCTTTATTTCCTTTGCTGTTTAACATTTTCATTACAAAAAATTAGAAGGAAGGAATTTTCCGCGGTCCACCTGGGAAGCCCAGGGGCCCGAAGCCACCCAACGCTTGCACCCCAAGAAGAGGCAAAGACACCCGTACAGATTCTGGAAGAAGATCCGTGGATCGCGAGTCACGCATGTACCTCAGCTGGCAGCAATGACTCTTGATCTGGTGTGCGAACGAGATCCGAGAGCCGGCTCTCGTTCAGAGTCGGCAGTCACGCATGCGTCCCAAGCAAAGGCAATGACTCCTGAACTCGATCGCGAACGAGAATCCGTGAGTTGCGGGTCAGTGCAAGGTACATGTAGAGGTGTGTACTGGCGCAGGGCCAGGGAAGGAAGAGGAGGCAGGCGGACAGGAAACGGCGCCGTTTGGCGTGTTTATTGCGTAGTCTTAAAATCAAACGGTTGCAGGCCAATATGTAAATAGTCCATGAGGATCACCTCTTTCTGATCTCCCGCTGTCTGTCCGGCAGCTTGCTTGTCGGGCGGAACTCGCCCTGTGCGATCAGTCTCGGCACGCCGATCCTCACTGCGAGGCCAACCAAACAATTATTCCTTCCAGTTTTGGGATCAGACGACTCAGCGGAGTCCCTCCGTTGCATGTTCGGTCTAATGGAGGCCCCGTATATTTAAGGATTTTTTCTTAAGGTGGTGTACATAAGTAAATGTACAGGATGATGTTATCGCCTGCTGGGCATTGCTGCCTGTCACACCTCCTCTGGTGCCCATGGGTCAGCTGCAGGGTCATCAGCTAGAAACCACCATTCACCAATTCTGGAACGTCTCCTGGTGGCGGAGCAGTGACAGGGACGTCTCACCCCATGCAGCTGATAGTTGTTTTCCCATGTGACTGTTGTCTGGGGTTAGGTGTTCTTTCCCCAACACCTATCCTTCCTCCTCAGCCAGAGCCAAAAGCTCCCTTTCTCAGCCTCCTCTGCCAGGTCTTTTGTTGCCCTCTTTAGCCTCCCTCCGGTCACTCCTGCATCCCTCAAGAGGCGTGTGGTTGACAACCCCAAAAACCCTCGGCATCCGACCTCCACTGGGTAGATGGTATCCTTCCAGCCCGCCTCCCGGCACTCAGCAGCCAGCTCTGAGTACTTGGCCTTCTTACGTTCGAAGGCAGCCTCAATCCCCTCCTCCAGTGGTACTGTGAGCTCGATGAGGTGCACAGATTTTGCCTTGATTGACCACACAACTATGTCTGGTCGGAGAGATGTGGTGGTGATCTCTGTGGGGAACCGGAGCTGCCTGTCGAGGTCAACCCTCATGTTCCACTCCTGGTCGGGGGAGAAGGGCCTTGATTTTTGTGTTGGCCTGGTGTTTCTCCTTACCCCTCCTTCTGAGACAAAGCTGGTGTGGTCCTCTGCTGATGGTGATTCTTTGTTACCCTTTCGACACACCTCCAGCTCTTCGGCTAGCTTTCTCTGGACCTACTCGTGGCGCCATCTGTAGCGCCCCTGTGAAAGCGCGATCTTGCAGCCTGATAAGATGTGCTGGAGGCTTGCGTTGGGCATTCCAGAGTGAGCAGCATTCTTCTTTCCCAAACCACTGTTGATGGTTCCGAGGACAGGGAAGCGTGTCGTAGGTTGAGCGAATGAGGAAGCTGAGTCATGCCTGTGGAACCTTCAACAGGTCTGACCAACTGATGTTCTGGTTAACAACTCCCTCCCCTCCAGCTTCCTTGTCGGCCCTGCGACACAGCCTTGATCTTGTAGCAATCTTCCACCATCTCCTTCCTCACCTTACGGTTGACCTTGGACCAGAAGCGTGGTGCTTCCCCCCATCCTAGCCCTGCTCTTCCTGTCTGGACTCTGCCCACTATCTCCCGGTGTTGCAGCCGACCGACAGCTTGGTCAACCTCGGTTTGGGCATTCCACTTACGGCCTGTCATTGAAAGAAGTTAACGAAGACAGAATACCAAAATGGAGGGAGAGAATTCCCGATTCCCTTTTTTTAATTTTTTTTTTATCTTGAAAGTGTGTCCTTTAAAAGCTTGATTAATAACATTGGTAAATATGCATCCTTGTTACAAAGCAGCATATTATTGAGACATAGTGATTTCTAATACAGTTCCTCCAGTTGGGATAGTGTCATGTTCTTAACTACACTAAAATCAGAGCAAAAAAAACATTTAACCTCATAGCAAGCATGTTATTGTCATTGTGCCCCTGCATGAACAACACAGGCCTAATTTCATCTTCATGGACGACAGTGCTCCATCTCATCGAGGTTTCATCATTAGGGAACGGCTGCTGGAGACTGGGGTACCTCAAATGGAGTTGCCTGCACTTTCTCCAGACCTGAATCCCATAGAAAACCTATGGGATCAGCTAAGTTGCCGTGTAGAGGCTCGTAAATCTGTACCTCAGAACCTCAATGACCTGAGGACCACCCTTCAAGAAGAGTGGGGTGCCAGGCCTCAGCAGACAATAAGTCGACTTGTGAACAGCATGAGACGTTGTTGTCAAGCTGTAATTGGTCCTCAAGGGCACATGACAAGTTATTGAGACATTGACATTTTTTGTTGTGGTAAACCCACCACTGTTGTTGGCTTTTGTTTCAATAAATTGTTTGAGATGAGGAAATCACCACTGCATGCTTCTACTTAAATGCCATACTTTCACGATATATCACTGTAGCATGAACTTTTTACATTTATCATAAATTTCACCCGAAAGCCAAATATCCCTAACTTTTTGTGAGTAGTGTGTGTATGTATGTATATATATGTATATGTATGTATGTATGTATGTATGTATATATATATGTATATATATATGTATATATATATATACATATATACACACACACACACACAGTGGGGCAAAAAAGTATTTAGTCAGCCACCAATTGTGCAAGTTCTCCCACTTAAAAAGATGAGAGAGGCCTGTAATTTTCATCATAGGTTCACTTCGACTATGAGAGACAGAATGGGGGGAAAGAATCCAGGAAATCACATTGTAGGATTTTTAATGAATTAATTGGTAAATTCCTTGGTAAAATAAGTATTTGGTCACCTACAAACAAGCAAGATTTCTGGCTTTCACAGACCTGTTACTTTTTCTTTAAGAGGCTCCTCTGTCCTCCGCTCGTTACCTGTATAAATGGAACCTGTTTGAACTCGTTATCAGTATAAAAGACACCTGTCCACAACCTCAAACAGTCACACTCCAAACTCCACTATGGCCAAGACCAAAGAGCTGTCAAAGGACACCAGAAACAAAATTGTAGACCTGCACCAGGCTGGGAAGACTGAATCTGCAATAGGTAAGCAGCTTGTTGTGAAGAAATCAACTGTGGGAGCAATTATTAGAAAATGGAAGACATACAAGACCACTGATAATCTCCCTCGATCTGGGGCTCCACGCAAGATCTCACCCCGCGGGGTCAAAATGATCACAACGGTGAGCAAACATCCCAGAAAGACACGGGGGGACCTAGTGAATGACCTGCAGAGAGCTGGGACCAAAGTAACAAAGGCTACCATCAGTAACACACTACGCCGCCAGGGACTCAAATCCTGCAGTGCCAGACATGTCCCCCTGCTTAAGCCAGTACATGTCCAGGCCCGTCTGAAGTTTGCTGGAGAGCATTTGGATGATCCAGAAGAGGATTGGGAGAATGTCATATGGTCAGATGAAACCAAAATAGATCCGTGTAGAGGAAAGAATGAATGGGGCCATGTATCGTGAGATTTTGAGTGAAAACCTCCTCCCATCAGCAAGGGCATTGAAGATGAAACGTGGCTGGGTCTTTAAGCACGACAATGATCCCAAACACACCGCCCGGGCAACGAAGGAGTGGCTTAAGTAAGAAGAATTTCAAGGTCCTGGAATGGCCTAGCCAGTCTCCAGATCTAAACCCCCTAGAAAATCTTTGGAGGGAGTTGAAAGTCTGTGTTGCCCAGCGACAGCCCCAAAACATCACTGCTCTAGAGGAGATCTGCATGGAGGAATGGGCCAAAATACCAGCAACAGTATGTGAAAACCTTGTGAAGACTTACAGAAAACGTTTGACCTCTGTCATTGCAAACAAAGGGTAAATAACAAAGTATTGAGATGAACTTTTTATATTGACCAAATACTTATTTTCCACCATAATTTGCAAATAAATTCTTTAAAAATCAGACAATGTGATTTTCTGGATTTTTTTTTCTCATTTTGTCTCTCATAGTCTAAGTGTACCTATGATGAAAATAACAGGCCTCTCTCATCTTTTTAAGTGGGAGAACTTGCACAATTGATGGCTGACTAAATACTTTTTTGCCCCACTGTGTGTGTGTGTGTGTGTGTGTGTATGTATATGTGTGTGTGTGTATGTATGTATGTATATATATATATATATATATATATATATATATATACACACACACACACTAAAATTGTGTTATTTAAGTAATAATATAAGTAATATTATTATAGTATTATAATGGAGTCTGTAGCATGTGTATGTCTGGGGGTTTATATTAAAGTATTAATACTATCATTCCTACAAAGTATCATTGTGTTTTATTTTCTTAAAAATAACCTATTTTCATGTAACTTACATAAATGATACCATATCATGATTGAAGAGATTGTCTGTTAGGATACATCCTAAGTTTGTTGTGTATGTTCCTTGACATGGAATTCTCAAAATAACGTGTATTTTTTTGCATTAGCCTAATGATAGTTTATTCTCAGGATTTCATATTGATAGGAAGTTGTTTCAGTGAACTTTGAATGTTGGTAAAATTATAGTGTGTGAATAGTGATAACTACTAAAAATGTATTAAATTTCTATTTTGTATTTTTTGTTAGTGACACGTGAAAGACATGAAAACATACTTTGCATTCAACACACAATATTGGCATGAAATACATAAGTTTTGATCAAAGTATTTTGTATTTTTGATTTCAAAGTCTTTTGCCTTACACATCCTCTCATCACATCTAGTATTTTGTAATAACCCAAACTGCTGGGAATTTGACAATTCAGTTATGATAGCTGTAAGAACGGATAGACCTCTTCCCACGTTATGCTGTTATGTGTAGCATGAGAACACTAGGAATAGGACATTTGTAAATAGCATTAATAACATTTTTTGTCAATATAATATACCAACAAATGTGAAAAATCCTGTAAGCCTATTAGTTTACAAAATAATATGTACATAGTACATAAGCCACAAGTAGGATTCTGAGGCCACTAGCCACATCACATGTTTAGCATAGCATGTAGTAGTGATAGCATCCATATGATTCTTACAAGATTTATATCTCAACTATTGATGCTCAAATAAAGTTAAGAGCACATTTTTTTTTAATTAAATAAATACTCCCTTGTACATTTGTCAACAATCTGATTTGATCACATTCACAATTCTTGCATCCATTGAACTTGTGTGTTTTTGGAGAGTTTCTGCTTGAATTTTTTTGCAGGATGTCAGAATAGCCTCCCAGAGCTGCTGTTTTGATGCAAACTGCCTCCCACCCTCATAGATCTTTTACTTGAGGATGCTCCAAAGGTTCTTAATAGGGTTGAGGTCAGGGGAGGATGGGGGCCACACCATGAGTTTCTCTCCTTTTATGCCAATGAGCAGCCAGTGACATAGAGGTATTCTTTGCAGCATGAGATGTTGCATTGTCATTGGCTACGGAAGGCACGGTTCTTCTTTTTGTACCATGGAAAAAAGTGGTCAGGCAGAAACTCTATATACCTTCAGGGATCCTAAAGGGGCCTACCAGCTCTCTCCCCATGATTCCGGCCAAAAACATGACTCTGCCAGCTCCTTGCTGATGTCGCAGCCTTGTTGGGACATGATGGCCATCCATCAACAATCCACTACTCCATCCATCTGGACCATCCAGAGTTGCACGGCACTAATCAGTAAACAAGTCTGTTTGAAAATTAGTCTTCATGTATTTCTGGGCCCACTGCAACCGTTTCTGCTTGTGAGCATTGGTTAGGGGTGGCGGAATAGTAGGTTTATGCACAACTGCAAGCCTCTGGAGGATCCTACACCTTGAGGTTCGCGGGACTCCAGAGGCACCAGCAGCTTCAAATACCTGTTTGCTGCTTTGTAATGGCATTTTAGCAGCTGCTCTCTTTATCCGATGAATTTGTCTGGAAGAAACCTTCCTCATTATGCCTTTATCTGCACGAACCAGTCTGTGCTCTGAATCAGCCACAAATCTCTTCACAGTGCGATGATCACGCTTAGGTTTTTGTGAAATATCTAATGTTTTCATACCTTGTCCAAGGCATTGCACTATTTGACACTTTTCGGCAGCAGAGAGATCCTTTTTCCTGCCCATATTGCTTGAAATCTGTTGCCTGCTTAATAATGTGGAACGTCCTTCTTAATTAGTTTTCCTTTAATTGGGCTCACCTGTCAAACAAATTATCGGGTGATTGAGATTGAAGAGCCCTGAGGCACAAAAGCATCCATGAGTTTAATTGAAAAACAAAAAATTAAATGTTTGACACTAAAATCCAATTTTGATAATAATTTGGAACGCTGTGTTTTGCAAAAATCGAGAAAATGATAGAATCAATGGAACACTGCTGTCAAGTGATGACATTAAAAAACACCAAGACATTCTTCGGTAGCTACTGTGTTCAGTCTAGAACATATTGTGTGTAATCACCGGGTGACATTGACATTTCACTGCATATATGTATGAAAGTATGTATATGTATATGACGAATAAACCTCTTGAATCTTGAATTTTTAATCTTATTCGATCAAAAAAAATAAACAAGAAACTTGAAAAAGGAACAGAAGAAAGTAGAGAAATATATTAATGTTTAAATAATGGTTTTGATAGGTTCCTAAAAATAGTTAATGAAATTAGCCACTGTCGTTATCACAAGGAAACCAAAAATAATATCTTTGAGGGGCATTAAAAAGTCCTGCATAATATTTACAATGGGGGGGCGCACATGTTTTAAATATTGAGGGGGATGTATCACCTGCATCCCCCCCAAAATCTACCTCGCTAAACGCAGTCTTGGCTAGTAAACAAAAACTATTTAGAGATATAGATCTTTCCAGTGAACAATGCTAAATGAGAATTCTAACTGAACCATTCAAATACTCGGCACTCCGTTAAAAGACAATGGAACAAGAAAAATTTTAACGGACCTGGGCTAGCCTCATTCGGGTTCTCTGGTCCGGGGGCTAGAGCACTGCTTTCCTGGTAGCCCTCATACCAGAGAACCCAATCCAGGCTAGCCCAGGTCCCCGACCAGCGACCACGGTCAACAATACAAGAGCCCTTCTTTCCTGGTAGCTCCTGAAATAGGCTTCACCAGGTCCTCTACCAGGGACCAGGGTCAACAATGCTAGAGCACTGCTTTCCTGGAAGCCCCCAGATCAGGCTAGCCCATGTCCTCGCCAGGGACCAGGGACAACAATACTCGAGCATTGCATTGTTGGTAGCCCCCAAATCAGACTAGCCAAGGTCCTCCACCAGGGTCCAGGGTCAACAATGCTCGAGCACTGCTTTCCTGGTAGCCCCTTGATCAGAGAACCCATACCAGGCTAGCCCAGGTCCTCCATCAGGGACCAAGGTCAAAAATGCTCTAGCATTGCTTTCCTGGTAGCCCCCGGACCAGAGAACCGGAACAAGGCTAGCCAAGGTCCTCCATCAGAAACCAGGGTCAGCAATTCTAGAGAACTGCTTTCCTGGTAGTCCCTGGACCAGAGAATTGGAACAAGGATAGCCAAGGTCCTCCATCAGGAACCAGGGTCAACAATGCTAGAGCACTGCATTCCTGGTTGCCCCTGGGCCAGAGCAGCCGATCCAGGATAGCCCAAGTCCTCCATCAGGGACCAGGATCAACAATGCTCAAGCACTGCTTTCCTGATAACCCATGAATCAGACATGCCCAGATCCTCCACCAGGGTCCAGGGTCCACAATGCTAGAGCACTGCTTTCCTGGTAGCCCTCATACCAGAGAACCCAATCCAGGCTAGCCCAGGTCCCCCACCAGCGACCACGGTCACCAATACAAGAGCCCTTCTTTCCTGGTAGCTCCCGAAATAGGCTCGACCAGGTCCTCTACCAGCTACCAGGGTCAACAATGCTAGAGCACTGCTATCCTGGTAGCCCCGGGACCAGAGAACCCGAATGAGGCAAGCCCAGGTCCTCCACCAGGGACCATGGTTAACAATGCTAGAGCACTGCTTTCCTTGTAGTCCCGGGAACAGAGAACCTGAACCAGGCTAGCCAGGTCCTCCATCGGGGAAAAGGGTGAACAATGCTAGAGCACTGCTTTCCTGGTAGCTCCCGAGATAGGCTCGACCAGGTCCTCTACCAGGTGCCAGGGTCAACAATGCTAGAGCACTGCTATCCTGGTAGCCCCCGGACCAGAGAACCCGAATGACGCAAGCCCAGGTCCTCCACCAGGGACCATGGTTGACAATGCTAGAGCACTGCTTTCCTTGTAGTCCCTGGAACAGAGAACCTGAACCAGGCTAGCCAGGTCCTCCATCGGGGAAAAGGGTGAACAATGCTAGAGCACTGCTTTCATAGTAGCCCCCGAACAGGCTAGCCCAGGTCCTCTACCAGGGACCAGGGTCAAGAATGCTCGAGCACTGCCTTCCTGGTAGCCCCGAACCAGGCCAGGCCAGGAAGACCACCAGGGACCAGGGTAAACAATGCAAGAGAACTTCTTTCCTGGTAGCTCCAAAACCAGAGGCCCTGCAAGAGGGACCTGGCCCTGCAAGAGGGACCTGGGTCAACAATGCAAGAGCACTGCTTTCCTGGTAGCACTCGGATCAGAGAACCAAAACCAGGCTACCCAGGCCCTCAGCCAGGGACAAGGGATAACAATGCTGGAGCACTGCTTTCCTGGTAGTCCCCAGACCAGAGAAATGAAAATAGGCTAGCCAAGGTCCTCCACCAGGGAGCAGGGTCAACAACACTGGAGCACATCATTCCTGGTAGCCCCCGAACCAGAGAACCTGAACAGGGCTAGCCCAGGTCCTCCATGAGGGACAAAGGTTGAAAAATGCTATAGCACTGCTTTCCTGGTAGCCCCCGGACCAGAAAACCTGAACCAAGCTTTCCCAGGTGCTCCACTACGGAGCAGTGTCAACAATGCTCGAGCACTTCTTTCCTGGTAGCTCCCAAACCAGAGAGCCTGATCCAGGCTAGCCCAGGCCCTGCACAAGGGACCTGAGTCAACAATGCTCGAGCACTTCTTTCCTGGTTGCTCCCAAACCAGAGAGCCCAATCCAGGCTAGCCCAGGCCCTGCACAAGGGACCTGAGTCAACAATGCTCGAGCACTGCTTTCCTAGTAGCCCTCAGACCAGAGAACCCGAACCAGGCAAGCCCGGGTCCCCCACCAGGGACCACGGTCAACAATACAAGAGCATTTCTTTCCGGGTAGCTCCCGAAACAGGCTCCGCCAGGTCCTCCACCAGGGACCATGGTTAACAATACTAGAGCACTGCTTTCCTGGGAGGACCCAGCCAGAGAACCTGAACCAGGCTAACCCAGGTCTGGCAAAGGGTACCAAGGTCAACAATGCTAGAGCACTTCTTTCCTGATAGATCCCGAACTAGAGAACACGAACCAGGCTAGCCCAGACCCTGCACTAAGGACCTGGGTCAACAATGCTAGAGCAAGCAATGCCCTGGTCTTTCCTGAACAAGGCTAGCCCAGGTCCTCCACCAGGAACCAGGGTCAACAATGCTCGAGTACTGCTTCCCTGGTCGTTCCTGAACCAGGCTAACCCAGGTCTTCCACCAGGAACCAGGGTGAAAAATGTTACATCACTGCATTACTGGTAACCGCCGAAGGAGGCTAGCCCAGGTATACCACCAGGGACCAGGGTCAACAATACAAGAGCACTTCTTTCTTGGTAGCTCCCGAAACAGAGAACAGAAACCAGGCTAGCCCAGGCCCTGCACCAGGGGCCAGGGTCAACAATGCACGAGCACTGCTTTCATGCTAGTCCTCAGACCAGACAACCCAAACAAGGCGAGCCCAGGTCCCTCACAGGGGACCAGAGTCAACAATGCTAGAGCACTGCTTTCCTGGTAGCCCCCGAACCATAGAACATAAATAAGGCTAGCCCAGGTCCTCCACCAGGGACCAGGGTTGAAAAATGCGAGAGCATTGCTTTCCAGGTAGTCCCCGAACCAAGTTAGCCCAGGTCCTCCACCAGGAACCAGGGTCAACCATGCTCGAGCACTGCCTTCCTGGTAGCTACCAGATCAGACTATTTCAGGTCCTCAATCAGGGTAGCCCTGGTCCTCCACCAGGAACCAGGATCAACAATGCTAGGGCCCTGCTTTCCTGGTAGCCCCTAGAATAGAGAAGCCGAAACAGGGTACATTTACATTTACATTTAGTCATTTAGCAGACGCTTTTATCGAAAGCGACTTACAATTATTCAAACACCGACGGACGCAGCCATCAGGAGCAATTAGGGGTTAAGTGTCTTGCTCAAGGACACTACAGCATGCTAGCAGGAGGAGCCTGGGATCGAACCAGCGACCTTTGGATTACTAGACGACCAGCTCTACCTCCTGAGCTACCATCCCCCTCGGGTAGCCCAGGTCCTCCATCAGGGACCAGGGTCAACAATGCTCGAGTACTGCTTTCCTGGTAGAGCCCGAACCAGGTTAACCAGGTCCTCCACCAGGGACCAGGGAAAAAAATGCTACACCACTGCTTTACTGGTAGCCCCCGAACCAGGCCAGCCCAGGTACACCACCAGGGACCAGGGTCAACAATAGAAGAGGACTTCTTTCCTGGTAGCTCCCGAACCAGAGAACGTGAACCAGGCTAGCCCAGGCCCTGCACCTGGGACCAGGGTCAACAATGCAAGAGCACTTCTTTCCTGGAAGTTCCCAAACCAGAGAACCCAAACCAGGTTAGCCTAGGCCATGCACTAGGAACCTGGGCAACAATGCTAGAGCACAGCTTTCCTGATAACCCTCAGACCAGAGAACCCAAACCAGGCTAGCCCATGTCCTCCAACCAGAACCAGGGTCAACAAGACCTAGAACACTTCTTTCTGGTAGCCAGAGAAATGAAAACAGGCTAGCCAAGTTCCTCCACCAGGGACCAGGGTTGAAAAATGCCAGAGCACTGCTTTCCTGGTAGCCCCCGGACCAGAGAACCTGAACCAGGCTTACCCAGGTCCTCCACCATGGACAAGGGTCAGCAATGCTAGAGCACTGCTTTCCTGGTAGTCCCCAAACCAGGCTATCCCAGGTTCTCCATCAGGGAACAGGGTCAACAATACGAGAACAAAGCATTTTGGGTAACCCCTGGATCAGCCTATCACAGGTCCTCCACCAGCGACCAGTGTCAACAATGTTAGAGCACTGCTTTACTGGTAGCCCCCCATAGAATCCAAACAAGGCTAGCCCAGGTCCTCCACCAGGGACCAGGATCGAAAAATGCTAGAGCACTGCATTCTTGGTAGCCCCCGATCCAGGCTAGCACAGGTCCTCCACTAGGGACCAGGGTCAACAATGCTAGAGCACTGCTTTCCTGGTAGCCCTTGGACAAGCCTATCCCGGGTTCTCCACCAGGAATCAGGGTTGGAAAATTCTATAGCGCTGCTTTCCTGAGAGCCCCCGAACCAGGCCAGCCCACATCCCTGCCAGGGATTATGATCATCAATGATAGAGTGCTGCTTTCCTGTTTGCCCCCGAACCAGAGAACCCAAACAAGGCTGGCCCAGGTCCTCCACCAGGGACCACGTTCAACAATGCTGGAGCACTGCTTTCTTGGTAGCCCATGGACCAGAGATCCAAAACAAGGCTTGCCCAGGTCCCGTCCCAGGGACCAGGGTCGAAAAATGTAAGAGCACTGCTTTCCTGTAGCCCCGAACAAGACTAGCCCAGGTCCTCCACCAGGAACCCGGGGTCAACAATACAAGAGCACTTCTTTCCTGGTAGATCCCAAACCAGGCTAGCCCAGGTACACCACCAGGGACCTGGGTCAACAATACAAGAGCACTTCTTTCCTGGTAGCTCCCGAACCAGAGAACAGAAACTAGGCTAGCCCACGCCCTGCACCTGGGACCAGGGTCAACAATGCAACAGCACTTCTTTCCTGGTAATTCCCAAACCAGAGAACCCGAACCAGGCTGGCCCAGGCCCTGCACTAGGGACCCGGGTCGACATTGCGTGAGCGCTGCTTTCCTGGTAGCCCCCAAACCAGTGAACCCAAACAAGGCAAGCCCAGGTCCTCCACCAGGGACCAGGGTCAACAATGCTAGAGCACTGCTTTCGTGGTAGCCCCCGAACCAGGCAAGCCCAGGCCCTTCATCAGGGATCAGGGTCAACAATGCTAGAGCACAGCTTTTCTGGTAACCCCCGGACTAGTAAACCTGAACGAGGCTAGCCAAGGTCCTCCATCAGGAACCAGGGTGAAAAATGCTAGAGCACTCCTTTCCTGGTAGCTGCTGAACCAGGCTAGCCCAGGTACCACCTGGGACCAGGGTCAACAATGCTAGAGCACTTTTTTCATGTTAGTCCCCAAAACTAGGCTAGCCCCCAAACCAGGCTAGCCCCGTTCTTCCATCAGGGACCAGGTCAACAATGCTAGAGCACAGCTTTTCTGGTAGCCCCAGAACCAGTCAAGCCCAGGTCCTCTACCAGGGACCAGGGTCAACAATGCAAGAGCACTTCTTTCCCGGTAGCTTCCAAACCAGAGAACCCAATCCAGGCTAGCCCAGGCCCCTGCCATTACAAAGCAGCAAACAGGTATTTAAAGCTGCTGGTGCCTCTGGAGTCCCACAAACCTCAAGGTGTAGGATCCTCTAGAGGTTTGCAGTTGTGCATAAACCTACTATTCGGCCACCCCTAACCAATGCTCACAAGCAGAAACGGTTGCAGTGGGCCTAGAAATATACAGTGGGGCAAAAAAGTATTTAGTCAGCCACCAATTGTGCAAGTTCTCCCACTTAAAAAGATGAGAGAGGCCTGTTATTTTCATCATAGGTTCACCTCAACTATGAGAGACAAAATGAGAAAAGAAATCCAGAAAATCACATTGTCTGATTTTTAAAGAATTTATTTGCAAATTATGGTGGAAAATAAGTATGTGGTCAATAACAAAAGTTCATCACAATACTTTGTTATATACCCTTTGTTTGCAATGACAGAGGTCAAACGTTTTCTGTAAGTCTTCACAAGATTTTCACACACTGTTGCTGGTATTTTGGCCCATTCCTCCATGCACATCTCCTCTAGAGCAGTGTTGCTTTGGGGCTGTCGCTGGGCAACACAGACTTTCAACTCCCTCCAAAGATTTTCTATGGGGTTGAGATCTGGAGACTGGCTAGGCCACTCCAGGACCTTGAAATGCTTCTTACGAAGCCACTCCTTTGTTGCCCGGGCGGTGTGTTTGGGATCATTGTCATGCTGAAAGACCCGGCCACGTTTCATCTTCAATGCCCTTGCTGATGGAAGGAGGTTTTCACTCAAAATCTCACGATACATGGCCCCATTCATTCTTTCCTTTACACGGATCAGTCGTCCTGGTCCCTTTGCAGAAAAACAGCCCCGAATTATGATGTTTCCACCCCCATGCTTCACAGTAGGTATAGTGTTCTTTGGATGCAACTCAGCTTTCTTTCTCCTCCAAACACGACAAGTTGAGTTTTTACCAAAAAGTTCTATTTTGGTTTCATCTGACCATATGACATTCTCCTAATCCTCTTCTGGATCATCCAAATGCTCTCTAGCAAATTTCAGACGGGCCTGGACATGTACTAGCTTAAGCAGGGGGACACGTCTGGCACTGCAGGATTTGAGTCCCTGGCGGCGTAGTGTGTTACTGATGGTAGCCTTTGTTACTTTGGTCCCAGCTCTCTGCAGGTCATTCACTAGGTCCCCCCGTGTGGTTCTGGGATGTTTGTTCACCGTTCTTGTGATCATTTTGACCCCACGGGGTGAGATCTTGCGTGGAGCCCCAGATCGAGGGAGATTATCGGTGGTCTTGTATGTCTTCCATTTTCTAATAATTGCTCCCACAGTTGATTTCTTCACAACAAGCTCCTTACCTATTGCAGATTCAGTCTTCCCAGCCTGGTGCAGGTCTACAATTTTGTTTCTGGTGTCCTTTGACAGCTCTTTGGTCTTGGCCATAGTGGAGTTTGGAGTGTGACTGGTTGAGGTTGTGAACAGGTGTCTTTTATACTGATAACGAGTTCAAACAGGTGCCATTAATACAGGTAACGAGTAGAGGACAGAGGAGCCTCTTAAAGAAAAAGTTACAGGTCTGTGAAAGCCAGAAATCTTGTTTGTTTGTAGGTGACCAAATACTTATTTTACCGAGGAATTTACCAATTAATTCATTAAAAATCCTACAATGTGATTTCCTGGATTCTTTCCCCCCATTCTGTCTCTCATAGTCGAAGTGTACCTATGATGAAAATGACAGGCCTCTATCATCTTTTTAAGTGGGAGAACTTGCACAATTGGTGGCTGACTAAATACTTTTTTGCCCCACTGTATGAAGACTAATTTTCAAACAGTCTTGTTTACTGATGGATGGAGTAGTGGATGGTTGGTGGATGGCCATCATGTCCCAACAAGGCTGCGACGTCAGCAGTGAGGTGGCAGAATCATGTTTTTGGCCTGAATCATGGGGAAAGAGCTGGTAGGCCCCTTTAGGGTCGCTGAACTTATGAAAACGACCTCTGCAAAGTATATAGAGTTTTTGACGGACCACTTTCTTCCATGGTACAAAAAGAAGAAACGTGCCTTCCGTAGCAAAATCATCTTCATGCATGACAATGCACCATCTCATGCTGCAAAGAATACCTCTGTGTCATTGGATGCTATGGGCATAAAAGGAGAGAAACTCGTGGTGTAGCCCCCATCCTCCCCTTACCTCTACCCTATTTTGGAGCATTCTCAAGCAAAAGATCTATGAGGGTGGGAGGCAGTTTGCATCAAAACAGCAGCTCTGGGAGGCAATTCTGCCATCCTGCAAAGAAATTCAAGCAGAAACTCTCCAAAAACTCACAAGTTCAATGGATGCAAGAACAACAACACACAACAACACACACACACACCCATACACTCCCATATACTCTCTGTTTTTCCAATACATCCCAATCCAATGTCCAATGTATATGTTTCCGTATAAATGTTGTTTGGTTCTATATTTAATTGTCTCAAGTGAATCTTCCCCTCTTTGAGTAGTGATGAGTTGTTTATAGACCCAAACATGGTAAAATAGTTCTACAAAGAAGGGGATTGGTGGCGGCTTTGTATAACAAAAAACTGTGCTCTTGTCATCATATAGGTCATCCACAGGACAGAGTTATTGCAGTAGTCCTTCATGATTTAAGAATTAATAAAGAGTTGCATTGCAGGTTGTGAGGGAAAAATGTTTACCATCAACTATTTTGAATGAGGACAAAGGCCTCTACCTCCAAAAGGGGGTTTGAAAACATTTGTGTCTGTCCCTCCAGGAACCCCCCAGAGTTATGTAAAGAGAAATGTTTTGCTCCTACAATGTCAATTCCAATATGAAAGAATCCGATCACACTTGGCCTGTTTACCTTCTATGGAGATGAGGGACACTCCTGGGGAACTGCATTGTCATTCTGCCAAGTCAAGGTGGCACGGTGGCGCAGTGCATTGCACTGCTGCCTCACAGCAAGAAGGTCCTGGGTTCGATTCCCGCCTGGGGCGCTGTTGGCACCGTGCTCCGGCGGGTTATCTCCCAAATAGGAGCCTTTCTGTGTGGAGTTTGCATGTTCTCCCCGTGCTCACATGGGGTTTCCTCCACCTCACGTCAGTAAGGACCCCGCTCAAATGCACATGCACCCATCATTGTCTGACCAGCAATGGACATTTATCACCTGGTCGCCGGGCGCGTCTACGTATGCTGCCCACTGCTCCTGGCTGTGCCCCCGGAGGAAGGACAACCCAGGATGGGTCAAAAGCAGAGAATCCATTTCACCGGCCACCATCAAAAGCATATGCATGTGTGTGTGTGCAAGCATGTGTTATAGTGTGGTGTGTTGTGTGATAAATAAAGACTCTTTCTTCTTCTCTTTCTTCAAGGTTGCAAGTACCTGATATTTACATTCTAGGAAGGGGGGGGGCCCAGGAAGACAGTTAGGGGAGGAAGCACCCAGGAAGACAGTTAGGGGAGGAAGCACCCAGGAAGACAGTTAAGGGGGGGAGGCAGACTCGGCGGAGACCTCTAACCCAAACCACACCCTGTTTCTTCTGTATAAAGCCTCCTGTCTTTCTCTGTGATATCAGATTGATCCGAGCTCTGCTTTGTAGCAGTACAGAATCTCTCTCTTTATTCTGCAGAATAAATATCTTGAATATTCTCGGTTGTTGTTTTCTTGTAGCGGGCAGATTAACCTCACTGATCTTTGCAGAAGAATTTCCTTCACAGTTTTGGCGTCACAAACAGGATTTCTGCTTGCCTCTGTTGGACCTCTACGTGCCCAGGCTGTGTGCACAACGGCAGGCATCCGAGAAGGAGTCGTCCGGACACGATTAGCAGATCCAGCAGAAACAACACGAAATTCCTGAACAAAGTAAGGTGAGGACTAACTGAGATATTGTCGATCGAGAAGATCAAAGTAGAAGCTATTGTTTGTAAAATAGCTCTGAGTAATTTATGTAATATATATATATATATATATATATATATTTTTTTTTTACTCAGAAACCATACCCCTCACATAGACGTGCGGTGTAATCAGGAAGGGTAGTGGATATATCGGTCTAAAAAACCGTGGACGTGGCCAATATTGTATCGATCAAAGGATCGTGGTTTTCGGTTTTATTTTTTGATATATATACTTTTACTTTTATTTTTATGTTATTCAATAATACTTCCACATTACTGAATACATAATGTTATAGGACATTGTTTCCCCCTAGTAAAAGTGTTGAGGATAGGTAATAAACATCTGGTGTTGTAAAAATAAAAAATAATAATAAGAGAGAGAGCCATTACTGTCGGTCGTACGGTGTACGGGACACAGTTTGGCAGCAATTTCTGTTGGTCGTGCGGTGTAAGGGGCACAGTTTGGCATCCATTTCCTGTTGGTCGTGCGGTGTAAGGGGCACAGGTTTTGGAAATCAGCTCTCATGTAATATAGATAAAATACAATCATAACAATTATTATTGGAATACTTTTTAAGTATTGTCTTTTGTGTTTATCCTTATCCTCATACTTATTTTTCTTATTAGTACATTAGTCTTATTTGGGTCTTTTCTTAGATTTTTATTTTAAAGGGACTGGTAGCACAATTTTCGTGCTTACTTTTTAGAATTAGCCTTATGAAGTTTGGATAAAATAGAGGGAAATCATAGTTCGACGGCCCATTGTGTGTTTTGGCTCACTACTTTTTCTATTGTTTTTTGTTGTTTGTTGAATTTTCACCAGATATTCCAAGAGGGTTTTTGTTTGTGTTTACTTTTGTATTTAATCCATTATCAGTAATATACTTCCAGATGAGTGATCCAATCGGTGTCTGGACCATTTGAACGCCTAACCTCTGGAACACGTATGAATGCAATGAGTTTGGAGTAATTTTTTCAGTAAGGTATGCTAGCTACTTGGCTCTGAAAAATCACAATGAAACAAGCGAATGCATAAACGCAGTAAGCGTGTATGAATGTTGTACATGACATGATGAACTACCACACACATAAGTCCTTGATGAAATAGTAGTGTGATAGATCTAAATATATCTGGTAAATTACTGGAAAGAATACAGAATGCGGCGGCGCGACTGGTGTTCAACCAGCCAAAGAGGGCACATGTCACTCCGCTGCTCATCGAGCTCCACTGGTTACCTGTAGCCGCCCGCATCAAGTTCAAGTCTCTTATGCTGGCCTACAGAGTGATTGCTGGGAACGCTCCCGCCTACTTAAATGCTCTTGTAAGAGCACATGTTGCCCCCCGGATGCTGCGCTCGTCAAATGAGCGTCGCCTGGCTCTGCCGGCCATACAGCCACGGCAATCCAGGCTATTCTCATTTGTAGTTCCACGTTGGTGGAACGAGCTGCCAAAAATGACCAGAGCGGGGACCTCCCTCTCTGTCTTTAAGAAGCACCTGAAGACCCAGTTCTTCAGTGAGTACCTCCTGTCCTAATCTACAATTACTTTGCACCACCTTGCAGTATTTATTGTTACACCAATGTTGTTGTTACACTAATCTCTGTCGCAATGTAGCTGAATGTTATTCTCCCTTGTAAGTCGCTTTGGATAAAAGCGTCTGCCAAATGACTAAATGTAAATGTAAATGTAATACTGCAAGGTTAATTTTCTCAAAGTGTGATGGTGACCTTTTCTATTGTTTTCTTTTTCTTTTGTTCTCTCTCTATCTTATCCGGAGCATTTCGCACGCTGAAATGGGAGCCTTCTGGGCGAAAACCACTCCGAAAAGAGACTGGATCGGTCCGGCGAAATGCATGGTCGACAAACATGGAAGTGACACGGTACGACAATCACAAGTATGGGAAAAACTAGGTTTTCCAAATAACGGCAGTTTTAGTTTAAACCAACTCCGACGATTGAAGGAGAAACTGGAATGTTAGGAAAAGGCGAAAAGTAAAAGAAAAGTAGATTGGAAGGCGTATGATACATGGGTTGGGGAAGCACAAAAAAGAGAAGCAAAACAGAAACAAGGTGATACCACTCATCAGATGGTAAATGTTTCGGGGCCACACAGGATTGATCCACTCTTGGATCACCCACCACCCTATTTACGACCAGAGGCTCAAATTCCAGTACCAGCCCAGGTTTTACAACATGTCCCGGAGGATGGGCCCCAAAATCCAACGGCTCCCACCTTTCTTAAAGAGAACGAATCTCTTTATCCATCAGCGCTTGAGCTAGTCTTGTTCCTCCGAAGGCTGTTCAACCAGTTCATCTATTCTGTCTTCCCCGAGTCCTTCTTCACCTTTTCCCCAGGATGTCCAAAGTGAACATGGAAAGAAGGACGAAGAACACTCCTCACCTGTTGCTCACCACACCAGAAGCAAATTGGGACCGATGTTCCAGTGCCCTATGCTTCATTCTAGCCTGATGGAAAAGACAGAGCTTGTTCTCCCCATGGTAGAATGTCCTAATCCCCAGGCCGGTGGCAATCTAGTCCTAGTCTATCGGCCGTGGAAAGTACAGGAGATGGCCTTGGTGATCGGAGATCTTCCTGCAGTTGTTGGAAATGGAGAAGGATATACAACTGCCATCCGACGGTTAGTACAACAGCACCATCCGACATCATATGAGTTAAAACAAATCTTCATGAAAGGGCTAGGATTGGGATGGCAAGATGTAAATGCGGGATGGGATGACATTGTGGGTTATGATCCCGCTGTTGGCTCGCCATATATGCTACAACTTGAACTTGTACTAGGACGTATTATTGCCACCCACCCCTCCATCATGATGGGGGACAAGATAAGATCTTGTAGACAAAAAGAAGACGAAAACCTGGACGACTACTTGGAACGACTTGTACGTGTCTTCAATCAACATAGTGGTCTAAGGCGGCCCCCCTGAAGATGCTGATAGCCCATATGAGCAACAACTAAAGAATGCCCTTATAGAAGGTCTTCTCCCAGAGATAAGAAAGATGGCCTGCACCACATGTATAGGGTACGAGGGCGTTCGGCTTGTCGAATTTAAACTCCACGTGATTCATGCTATATCCTGCTATAACAAACAAAAAGTAGCAAAACATGTCCGCCGCATGATGGCTGCTGATAACTTGCAAATGGCTCAACTGTCTTTCTATGAGAAGAACCAACGAGGCTGTGGAAGGAGACGAAGACGAGGAAGACCAGGCAGACTAGAAAATGCGCCAGGCCGAGGAGGACCCGTATACGACAATGACCGTACGTTCGTATGCTACTACTGCATAACTAACAAATAACAAATAACTAACAAACCCAACAGGGACTAACAAGGGGAGAAAGGCGACTGGAACAAGGACGAGGTGTCTGTTCGTTTTCCACAAGGGAACGGACGAGGTGGGCGTGGCAAGTACCAAGGACGCCATCAACAATGACGGTGTCCAGGGGCAGGAAAAGATGATAACCCCAGCCCTGACATAGACATTCCTACGCCAGGTGCCTCAGTCGATCCTGATATAGAAGATACATTCATCCTCCCTGTTTTCTCTCAGCTTCCGTCCCCAGCCATGAATGACCGACCATAATTCTCCACATAAATGGTGAGCCAATACCATTCCTCGTTGACTCCGGTGCAAGGTACTCAGTGTTATGCGCTAACAAACTTAAATCAAATCCACCATTATCGGGACGCTCGACGGCTGTCATGGGAGCGGCAGGACTGAGATTGATGGAAAGTTTCACTGTACCCTTGGAAGTAGTGGACAATGAAGATGAAGCTAACTATGACATTCCGTCACAGTTTCATACTCTCCAGCTGCCCTGTTCACCTGTGTGGCCGAGAACTAATGTGTTTGTTCGGCATCGTCATCGAGTGCACAGAAAGTGGGCTTAAAATCTCGCGTGTTAGGAAGGATACAGAATGTTCTATGGTCCAACATGACCTCGGAACACCAGCTTATGCTTATGTGTGGGATTTACAGCAAGGCGGTCCACGTTCTACTAGTGATGAATTAATAAGGAAAGCTCAAGAATTGTTGAAACACAACAGTGATTTTATGGATCCCTCAGAACTGCATTGTACTGGTAGGATTAACAGTGAAGGGAAAGATAACGAATTTGAAAAGGTATGGTTTAGGGAAAGTCATGCATGCCAACTGTTAACAGGAAAAGGAATTCTCTGCTCACCACAATATTGTGCGTTAACGGTCCAATTGACCCCTACACAGGATGCTTGCCATGATGTTCATGGTTCCCTTCCGCATGTGTCGTTGGCAAAATTATCAAATTTACCTTGGCAATCTATTGGCCCTTGGGTTGAAAAATGTGCTAGCATAACAGATTGGCAAGTGCATCCTGACGGGAGTCAATATAGCCCAAAAAGTGAAGTTTGGTGTTTTCCTTATCAATCCACCTTTACAGGTGTACGATCAATCCATCTAATCCCTGTTGTTACGACAAAAGCAAATACAACAGAGATTTTTGCTAATTTTAATGCTGAGGAACACCCCGCATTAGAGGGGGTGCCAGAGATACTCTGGGCCAAAACCAAATATGATGTTGGACTAATGAAGGGGGCAACTCCCCTCGTAGTCACATCAAAATCCTCCTATCGACCGCATAAACCACAATATCCGTTGCGACCAGACGCCGTGTTAGGTATAACGCCAGTGTTTGAATCACTCTTAGAAGCAGGTATTGTTGTACCGTGTCCCTCATCTCCATGCAACACGCTGATACTGCCTGTTAAGAAGGCATGGCGTTTTGTCCAAGATTTGCGCGCTGTAAATAACGCTGTTCACCACAGAACACCTGTTGTTCCTAATCCCACTACGATTTTGTCTCAAGTCCCGAGTACATCAAATTTTTCACTGTTATTGACCTTGCAAATGCTTTCTTCAGCATCCCAGTAGACGACAACTCACAATTTTGGTTCGCATTCACTTTTCAAGGAAAACGTTACACATGGACTCGCATGCCACAAGGATATGCGGAGTCCCCATCAGTGTTCTCTGCTGCATTAGGTGAGAATTTAGCTGTTTATGAATTTCTGAATGGCAGCACATTGATCCAATATGTAGATGATTTACTGATCTGCTCGTTGGATGAAGAATCATGTATCGCAGATACTCGGGCCCTCCTAAACTATTTGGCCGAAAATGGTCACAAGGTTTCCAAAACAAAACTACAACTGGCACAAAAGAACGTTCATTATCTTGGTCATGACATTTCATCACAGGGTCGCACCCTAGGCAACTCGAGAGTTGCCGCCATTTTGAAAATACCCAAACCAAGGCCTAAAAGGCAGGTGATGTCTTTTTTAGGTTGCTGTGGTTATTGTCGCTCTTGGATTGTGGATTATGCAATACTTGCCCAACCATTGTTAACAATGGCTCATAAGAAGGGGTTGTCATTGTTGGATCAGGTAGACTGGAGCCCTGAAGCGGAGGAAAGCTTTGTTGCTCTTAAACAAGCTCTTACATCTGCCCCATGTTTGGGCTTACCGGATATGATGCGGCCTTTCACTCTGACAGTGGATGCGAAGAATGGTTTTATGTCTGCTGTATTGTTGCAATCCCATGGAGATAAATTATGTCCTGTTGCATATTGTTCTCAGAAACTTGGTGCCGTGGCAAGCGGGTTACCTGCCTGTATGCGTGCGGTAAGTGCTGCATCTATGGCAGTGACTGCATCTGCCTCACTTGTGGCCTACCGTCCACTTACTGTTTTGGTACCACATGCTGTAGCCTCTATCTTGCTACAAAGTAAAACGGCTCATTTCTCTCCCGCAGCAGCTCTCCATCATCAACATGTGCTGCTCTCGCTTCCCCATGTCACCTTGAAACGATGTACCGTTCTTAATCCAGCCACTCTTCTCCCCACTGCTGACAATGGGGATCCACATGATTGTTTGGCGGCAATAGCCATTATGGTTTCACCCCGCCCAGATCTTGCTACTAAAGCTTTGGTAAATTATGATATGGAACTTTTTGTGGACGGATCTGCACAAAGGTCACAGGCTGGTGACCCACTTGTGGCATATTCAGTTGTATCACAATTTGAGACCCTGGAATCTGCCAGGCTCCCTGGGCATCTTTCAGCCCAAGCTGCAGAATTGTTTGCACTAACCCGTGCATGCATTCTTGCCAAAGGGAAAAGTGTAAATATTCATACTGACAGTCGTTATGCATTTGGTGTTGTACATGATTTTGGTGCCCTATGGCACCACAGAGGGTTCTTAATCTCCGCTGGAAAATTCATTGCTAATGCTGACCTTGTGAAGAACTCTCTGCTTATCTGGGGATCCAGATAAAAGTTTCATTGCTCTTACAATCCACAAAGCGGTGGTGCGGTGGAAAGAGCAAATGGAATGATAAAAAAACTGATAAACTGATGAAAACTATCGCTGAAACCAAACTCGATTGGGTTTCATGCCTGCCATTAGTAATGATGGGAATGCGAGGACGGTCACATGGTGTGACAGGGGTGTCCCCACATGAAGTACTGACCGGGAGGCCAATGCGATTAGGTTTGTCTCCCTCCGTTAAAGCCACAAATTGAATACATCACGTTGATCAAGTAATGTTGTGATATTGTATGTCTCTCACCCAAGTGTTGAAGTCTGTGTGGTCCCAGGTCAAGGCAGCTCTACCTGTCCCACTTGAAGGACCACTACACGACCTCCAACCAGGTGACTGGGTGTTGATCCGCGACTTCCGGAGGAAAAGCTGGAACTCCACCAGATTCCTGGGACCGTTCCAAATCCTCCTCACCACCGCTGCGGCAGTTAAGGTGGTAGAACGACCAACGTGGGTGCACGCATCCCATTGCAAGAAAGTCCGCAACTTTCCAGAGGACCAGATAAACGACGACAACGGAGAATCATCGGACGTGAACTGAGATCACGATCCTTGCGGGATATGTGCTAGTAACCTCGGTCCCGTGAAGAGGATATGCCACTACAGTATTTCCACTTGAAAAGGATGGCGCCACATCACCAGGAAAAGGTTGGTCACGTCTGTGTGATCATCTTTCTCATCATGATTGCCACTGTCCTGTTAATCATCCAACCTGGAACACAGTTCCGCAGCGAGACTTAAATAATAGCCGCTCCCCCACCCCACTCTCACTCACGACAGGTAAAAAAGAGCGCAAAGTGAGAAATGAACGAAATGGACGTTCTGTCACTAACACAGTCCACCCATGGTTAAATGTTGACTCCACTGGACATTCATTTCAACAAAATATGTGGTGGAGATTTTTAAATCATTCAGTTAAGTATGGTGCGAATCATTCCTGTTATGTATGTAGCAAAATGCCTCACTCAGTGCAAGCACCATTCCTCCTCTCACCTATATCAACATCATGGGAAGAATCTAGATGTTTAGCATGGGCTACAAATTTTCCAATTCATATTAATTTGACTGACCTAATATATAATAATATAGATAAAGGTACGACACATTCTGTTGAGATGAAGCAAAACGGTGAACTGATAAAGGTATTCCACTAAATTTTTCTGTAGGACAATCGAATTGCACTAATGTATGGAGAAGATTGGCTACTACTCTAACTGTTGCTCTAGCCTCCTCAATTATAGTCCATCCACGTGCTGGAGTTATTCACCCCTTGTGTTTTCAATCCATTTGTTCCGATAGAAGAAGTAACCGTTACCCTGGAATTCCAGTGGGGATAAACACAGCATGTAATCAAACTCTGGTAATTTATACAATGGGACAAGTAACAATTCCTGATATCTATTGGTTATGTGGACACACGGCGTATACAAGTCTGCCCAGGAACTGGCCTGGCATTTGCACACCAGTTATGCTAGATATGCCAATTTACATGTATAATCTAACCAAGACCCATCGAGATGTGCCTGTAAGACGATCAGGAACATATATGTCCGTGACATCGGTTCCAGCTGAGTATAGGATTGTAGGTGGAGCAGAACAATTTTTTACATCTATATTAGCACCCGTAGGTACATCTACAGCTTTTAAGTGGTTTAATATCATACATTATAGGTTGTTACTGTTCATTAATACAACTATCATAGCAGAAGAAGCTGTTAAACAAGAATTAACTTCGATCCGTTTGATGGTTCTCCAGAATCGCATGGTACTAGATATAATGAGTACGGCTCAAGGAGGTGTATGTGCTATGACAGGTGAGTCATGCTGTACATACATTTCTGCCAATGATGTAGAATCAGGAAATTTGTCTTTAGCCATACAAGCTATGAAAGAGTTATGTGATGATTTAATAAAAGATCAAACTAATACTTGGGACCCTTTTGCTTGGCTAAGAAATGCACTGGGGCCATGGATTTCTACGCTCATAAAGATATTGATACCTGTAACTGAGATGCTAAAATATGGAGATGTTTTTGTCTAATCATGTTTTTATCGTTACTTATAGCATGTGTTAGTCATTACGTGCACAATGCATTTTGCTGTTGTCATTATTAAGTGATAACCATTGATTAATCTGCATAGCATTATGTATTAGTGAAATCTCTATGTTTGTTTTGTTTATTTTCATTATGTGATTCATGACTATTTTCTTTTTGTGTGTTTTCTAGTTAGAATTGTAAAATGGCCACACAGGATTTTTCCTCTGTATGACCAGGGGTTTTTTGTCCTGTGCGTTGTCATAGTATAGTAGATAACCCTTACTGGTCTTTTACTCTTCTCCAGCCATATGTGAGAAGAGAGTTTTGGCCAATATGAGGTGGAGATATCCTTGAATTATATCTGGAATTGGTTATGAGTTCATATAGGTAAATGTAGTATTAGATGCGGATATTAATTTACTAGTAGATTCCAATAAGGTATAATTGACCAATATCTCTGAAGTATAATTGTATTGTATCCAAATTACATTATATGGAATTTAACATTATTAAATTTTTCCTTATGGTGTTGTTCCAGGAGAAGAGGAGGAAATGTGAGGGAAAAATGTTTACGATCAACTATTATGAATGAGGACAAAGGCCTCTACCTCCAAAAGGGGGTTTGAAAACATTTGTGTCTGTCCCCCCAGGAACCCCCCAGAGTTATGTAAAGAGAAATGTTTTGCTTCTACAATGTCAATTCCAATATGAAAAATCCGATCACACTTGGCCTGTTTACCTTCTTTGGAGATGAGGGACACTCCTGGGGAACTGCATTGTCATGCAACCCCTATTCTGCCAGGTCAAGGTTGCAAGTACCTGTTATTTACATTCTAGGAAGGGGGGGCACCCAGGAAGACAGTTAGGGGAGGAAGTACCCAGGAAGACAGTTAAGGGGGGGAGGCAGACTCGTCGGAGACCTCTAACCCAAACCACACCCTGTTTCTTCTGTATAAAGCCTCCTGTCTTTCTCTGTGATATCAGATTGATCCGAGAGCTGCTTTGTAACAGTACTGAATCTCTCTGTTTATTCTGCAGAATAAATATCTTGAATATTCTCGGTTGTTGTTTTCTTGTAGCGGGCAGATTAACCTCACTGATCTTTGCAGAAGAATTTCCTTCACAAGGTTGAGAACTTGAACTCCACTTACAGACCAACTCTGTCCTATAAAAAAAAAATCCCCCCAATTCCATACATCCCCCCCAGTTCCATGCATTGTAATGACCCTGCATGCGTTGTGGACTTGTTATGGTTGTTAGAATGTGTTCGGCCAGGTGGTGTATGGTGGGCGGTTCCAAATCTGGAGAAAGGGGGGAGGGGAGGTTGTTGTGTTGAGTTCGACAGGCATGTTATGGTCTGGATAATGACCTGGAATGACTAATAAACCCCAGTGAGTTATAACCCCAATGTGTCTTCTTCGGCAGGTTGAACTTTACAATATAAAAACAAGAAATATTTCTGCTCTGTTCAAAAATGTTATTTGTTCATAGCCATGTATTTCTTTTCATGACATTAAAATTTCCCAGGCCACGTGGTGGGGGGGGTGACCGCTGCCAGTCTCACCGTGCTTGGGTCTTTATGTTATTATGTGAGACGTTTCTGGGTTGTATTTAACAAATATGTTACAGGATAATCCTATTATTCTGTCTTGAATTCATTTACAAAAAAATAAAAATAGGCTCTCAGAGGGAGGCGGCTCCGATCGTTCACAGAAGCGGACTCATAGAACCAACTCATCACTGTGCGGGGCTCCAAATGGGCGTGGTGCGGAAAGTATTTCCCATTCACCACGTGAACAATGACGAGGACCAAGCTGCCCCAAGTGAGGAAATATATGCGTAGAATAAAAAAAAGCAATTTTACTTATTTTGAAGAGAGAAGTTGATCCCTTTTTGGTATTGATCCTATTGACGAGACGTAGTATCGGTACTTTTGGTATTGATCCGCCCACCCCTAGGAGGGGTGCACTCAAGAGGAGGAACAAATGACGGCGTGCTGGGGGAAGCGCCCGTCTCGATGACCCACCGGCTGGTGAGGTCGAATACGGCGCAAGTCACCTCGGTGATGATTCCCCCCTCTCCTAACGAGAGGAAGGGTGTGTTTGCACCTGTTATGGTTAACAAACCACTGTTTATTTCCTACCCAGTTGATGACGAGTGTTCTTCCACTGACTGTCCGGAATTACCTCCCTCTTTTTCTCTCTCGTGCTGTGACGCGGAAGGCTCTGGCACGGACTGTGCTCGAGAGCCCCCGTGCGCTGTGGCACAGCTTACGCATGGTAAGCAGGGTTGCCCGCCCGTGACGGCGTGGACCACGAGGCCAACCTTACTGTCATAACTACTGTCTCACGTTCACAGTGCCCTGGGTGTCCAGACTATCGTCTTCCACCCCTCCGCTGTGACAAACCTATACTGGGTGTGGGTTTATAGAGCGGCTCTAGCGCCGCTCAGCCCTCTATTGCACGAGAAGGTGTTAAAACCGCTGTGTACGTACTGCGTCAGAGATTTTTTCTTGCTGGTGCTACAGTGGGTCTGAATTATTCAGTGATGGTGCTGAGGGATGTACTGAATGGTGATATATATTCACAAGGCCAGACACGTGGCGTTCAAAAGTCAGTTTCAAGCATTATGTAAATGCCTCTGTTGATTCACAAGCAACAGCTATTGATAAATCAAATATAGAAGTGAACTGT
Source organism: Zeus faber (assembly GCF_960531495.2). NCBI lineage: Eukaryota > Metazoa > Chordata > Actinopteri > Zeiformes > Zeidae > Zeus > Zeus faber. The sequence goes on from NC_137204.1 coordinate 5,331,163, forward strand.
GACAACAGCATCCGAGACAAGGGTTAGGGTGAGGGTTAGTTTTGTTTCCAGCAGACACCGAACCTGATGTAGCTCTGCAGTCAGGTTCACTTCAGTGACTCCATAGTATTGGGCCATTGGCCAAAGACAATTCTTGTCTAGGAAGAGCTTGTGTTTGCGGCTCTGAGACTCCAGTCAGAACACCCCCAGTCTCAAGTGAGAACCGTCTTTTCATTTCAGTCAGAAGTTGGCCTATAACCAGATAGAAACAGTGCTTGCGAAGGTCATAAGAGGATGTGATAGGAGTGTGTTCGGTTTGGGTCTCAACAACAAAATCATGTGGGCAGCGGGGTGGCTGGGCCTATCTCCTTTCATGCTGGCCTTGACGCACAGGTCCCTAGCTCTCGCCTGAATTTCACTGCATGATTCCTCTCCCCGTTTTGCTGAGAGTACATAGATAACAGACTGAGCTAAGTCCACAGCAGATGAAAGCTCCCATCTGGGAGATTGTAACTGGTTTGACATGAACTTGGTGACTCTGAATAAATCCTCAAACAAGGTGAGAAGTAAACTGCTCGTCAGTCAGTCCATTTACAGCTCCGGCAGTTTTCCTCCGTGCATTTGGTTGACCCATAATATCCTGTAGTGTAGCTAGAATGGCAGGGGGTGATTGTATGTATTTGACAATTTCTTCAACTCCACGGGCTGTGCAGTTGATTCCAGTTCTCTCGGTTTCTTCTTGAAAAGATTGTGGGCAGCAGAGTTTGAAAATAAGTTTTAAAGCAGCTGCACAATTTCAAAAAACACACTCGTTTGTTGTACATCGCTCACAACATCCACTTAAACAAGGTTAAGTCTAGAGCATGGCAGTGTATATATAATGCCTGCGGGATCTCTCTCCTGAACCTCTCTTGTACCCCGCACAACACATGCACACATACACACATGCACATGCTTTGGATGGTGGCCGGTGAAATGAGGCCTCTGCATTTAACCCATCCTGGCTTGTCCTTCCTCCAGGGGGGCAGCCAAGAGCAGTGGGCAGCATTCGTCGACGCGCCTGGGGACCTGGTGACGAGTGTCCATCGCTGGTAAGACGATGATGTGTGCATGTGTTTGGTGGGGGTCCTTACTGATGTTAGGTGGAGGAAACCCCATGTGAGCACCGGGAGAACATGCAAACTCCACACAGAAAGGCTCCAAATAAGCAGAAGTGTAGAGTGGATATGAACTTAGACCAGCACAGAGTTTATAACATTATTGCTGCCGCTGCGTGGGTGCTATGGTGTGGTGGATGGGGTGGCTTAAGTAGCCACACCTGATGCTCGTTGGTTGGGCTAACGAGCATCAGGTTTAAAAACCTCGTCCACACACTCAGTCAGGATAGGAGCCCTGTGTCATGACATGTTCGATCTGCTCCTGGCTAATTCTACCTGGCCTCATCTCTACAATAAACTGGTGTTCACAACCCCCCGTCGTCTGTCTCTGTGCCGGAGGTCCCTGAAAACGCCACTTGGGTGGTTTATGGTGGCAAATCTGCCACATATGGTAATTGGGGGCTCTGTTTCACTAGATAAACTGGAGAAACAACCTGTGTTCAAAACTATACACAGAAAGCAGACAGTTTGTATGTCAAATTTCAGTTAATTTCTTTGTGACGCTATTGTAATTTGCTATAGTAATAGCACAAGCAAGCACCACCCCAGCGCTGCCACTGTGGCGCATCCAAGCGGGAGCCCCTTAGCTGTGTGGGGGCAGCGCCCTTCGTGGGACACTCTCGGCTGGCGGTACAGAGACGGAGGCAGGATCAGCGGAGAGCGTGCACACACGGTCCTCTCCTGGCTGACGGTGCGCGTTGGCTATGCAACAGATCCCAACGCTTGGCTCCAGCATTTCAGCCTCCTAAGTCACCGAACCACCAGATTACCGGTGAGACCGGGACATTGGCGAGGTTAAGTACCGCAGTGACGGCTGCAGCGCACTCCACTGGGACGAGCATGGTCTGGGAGTGCACGGTCATCCCTTTTATGATGGGCCCCCCTGAGGCTGGGACCAGCGGCGGTGTGGGCCGTCAGGGATCTGGAGGAGTGCTTTTGGGTTGTTCCCAAGCTGGCTGCTCGACCCTTATGTGAGCGCTATGCCAGGTAGAAACATCTCTGTGTGCTTTCTCGAGGGATGGACAGGACACTGCAGGGGGGTTACGCGCTACAATTTCGCCGGACCCCAACGCCCTTCCAGGGCGTGCTGTGGACGGTAATGACGTCACCAGAGAAGGCTGCAGTTCTGAACGCAGAGATATCAGCTCTTCTCAGCAACGGAACCACGTGATGGTGGTGCCCACGGAACTTCGGAGCAGAAAGTTTTATTCAAATTACTTCCTGGTCCCAAAGCGTACAGGGGTGTGCATCAGATCTTGGATCTTCGCACACTGTATCGCCACATACCGACTCGGCTATTTCGCATACTCACCATGAAGGTGTTGTGAGGATGATTTTTGTGCAAGCACCGACTTAAAGGATGTCTACTTCCATGTCCCGATAGTGCCGAAACACAGGAGGTTCCTCCGTTTCCCCTTTGAGAGGGTGGCCTACGAGTACACAATAGTACTGTTCGGCTAAAAGCTCACTCCGTGGCGGTTTTCCCGCTGCGTCGAGACTGCTTTGCTGCCGCTGCGTTGTCAGGGTGTCAGGATCCTGACATACCTCGGCGACCTCCTGAGCCTGATTCTCCATGGAGCTAGCAGTCACTCTCACCAGACTCGTGGTCGCTCACCTCACAGATCTTTGGTTCGTGATAAACTGGTAGAAGAGCATTCTCATACCCTTCCAGCAGGTGGTCAAATCTGGGACTACAGTTGGACACCGTGCAAATGAGGGCCCGACTGTCTGAACAACAGACAGCAGATATTGTGATAAGCTGCGTGTGTTCCCCGTCCACAATCTACATCAACCTCCTGGAACTGGAGACTGTGTTATTGGTCCTGAAGCACTTTGAATCCCTGATACAGGGCCAGGATGTGCAGGTCAGGTCAGAGAACCGGGCTATGGTGGCTTACATCAAGTGCCAGGCGGGTGTGAGATCACCAGCGCTCCATTGCTCAGCCGAGAAACTGTGTAGATGGGCGGTTCTACGGCTCTGATCTCTATTGGCGAGCCACATCCTGGTCCGTCTGAACGTTGGTGCGGACCTCATGTCACGAGGAGGCCCCCACTAGGCGGAATGGCGCCTCCACCCGGATATAGAGAGTGACTGCTAGCTCCATGGAGAATCAGGATCAGGAGGTCGCCCTAGCTTTGGAGATTATTCAGGACAGCGCAGGTGGACCTGTTTGCATTGAGGAAGACTGCTCAGTGTACCCTGTGTTTCTCTCTCCATGAGAGAGACAACCCCCCTTTGGGGGTGGACACATTCGTGCACCACTCATGGCCGGGGGTCTTCTTTACGCATTCCGAACGTCTGGGCTGTTGCCCAGAATGATGGAGGGAGTGTGGCTTGAAGTGCTGTCAGTGATGCTGGTAGCCCCCGACTTTGGCCCACGGAGCTCCAACCATTAGTGGCGACGGGCCGATGGCAGATTCCCATGCCCTGGGGCCCAGTGACCTTGTCACCGGTACTGGGAAGTCCGCTGCTGGCCTGGCGCCTGAACTGCGCAGGCTTGAGCAGCGAGCCACTTCCCAACTTTACATCTGTGTGAAACGTGTTCGAATGATGGTGCATCAACAGTGAGGTCGACCCCCTGTGCTGGAGTGTTGTTCCTATTTTGGAATTCCTGTAGTCCCTCATGGATGAGCCACCATTAGAGTGTACGCAGCTACGATTTCAGCTTGTAATGAGGGTTTCTCTAACGGTCCAGTGTTTGGTCACATGCTCTTGAAGTGCTTTCTAATGTGCAATGTGACACGAGCGGTCGCCCCAAAGTGGGACTTGGAGCTGGTTTTGGACACGCTCTGTAGCGCGTCCTTCGAACAGGTGTCTTAGATCCTGTTAAGGCTGCTGTCTTTCAAGACGGCGCTGCTCATCGCTCTGACCTCTGAAAAGCGTGTCAGGAATCTGTATGCTGTCCGTGCAACCTGCCTGCCTAGCCATTAATGGCAATTTCAGCAGTGTGGTGTTACGTCCTAACCCGACATTCACCCCTAAGGTTGTGCTGAGTTTGTACAGATCGGGGGTTTACCCTTGAGGCCTTTTTCCTCCTCCCCACCAGAGTGTGCAGGAGGAACGGCTTCATGTCCCCCTTGTGTGCGTTGGCATGCTATGTGGACCGTACAGCTCCAATTCAGTTGTCACAATAACTGTTTGTGTGCTATGAAGCGGCGGCGCCTGGCCGGCCGCTCTCGGCACAACGCCTCTCTCTTTGGCTATGTGAATGTATCGCAATGGCTTATTAGTCGGTGGGTCAGGCTGCCCCGAACCTTGGAACCTCGAAACCTGTAATACTTACTTAACACTGTTTTTTACACCAAAATTAGCGGGAACCTGGGTAAACCCACAAAAAATAGGCGATTGACACCTTTTTTGGAGAAATGCTGTTTATTCTGGTGTGTCTTGAAAAGGGCCGTGTCATGATTCCAGTGTAATTGGAAACAAAACAGTAGAGGAGACAGCAATTTAAACAACATAAATCTGTAAAACTTGGGGGAAAAATTAATTTGATTCAAAAGAATCGGATCGTTCGTGAACGACCCAGCACTACAGTACACACCCGCGCACTGGCCCTTCGGCAGCAGGGAGCGGAGACGCTCCTCTGGTTCGGAGACCGGCTTGGGGCAATGCTGGAGAGGCTTGGATTCCGGCGGGGAGCGTGGAGTTCTCTGCTGTGGTCCCCACACTCAAAACATTTCATGGTCCCCCATGCGGGAAAAAAAAGATATTAACTACTGATTCTGATTTTGATTTTGGGTTGTAAATCGGACATGAAATGATCGAATGATACACGAATATGTGTATTAACGCGTCAACGTCTGGAACTTCAACGTACATCGCATGGCACCAGTAAAGGGGCCAAAATGAGTGCGTCGACCCGGGTGTCCTGTTTACATCAGAGCCAATCGGAGGTGGAGCCGAAAAAAACTGTGTCTATTGCAGGGTCATTTACCCACTGATGACAAATATCGAATGTTAGTGGGTGTTACTGGATTTTCGGCACAGTGGGAATGGGGTATAACATGAAATAAACTGGACCTGTGTATTGCTGCCTGTTATATTTATTATTATTATGTTCAGAAACTCCATAGCCTTAGAGTCACCATTATTCAAATTATTGAATGGAAATTTCATATCCCCATTTATAATTATTCAATCGTAAATAACATAACGTCTGAAAATCTGGAAATATACACTGTGGACTGCTTTGGGGGTCAGTACACTGTACACAGTATGTGTACTGCTGGTATAGCCTTCATACCTGCAAGGTATTAAAAAAATCCAAAAAAAAAATCAAGTCTATTTCTGTACAACTAAATTAATTTGAGAAAATTGCATCAATTCCATCCCCCCATCTACCTTGTCTTGTTTATAGTAAATGTTGAAAAAAGTTATATAATTAAGGTAACAAGGCAAATTTATTTGTATAGTGCAGCCAACCTATTTTTGATCAGGACCCCGATTTTAGGTAGATTTTTCATGACACCAGCTATTTAAAATATTGACATTTCTTTGCGAATGGATACTTTTCCAGGGATTTAAAAATAAAGAGTTAAATATAACGGAACATTTTAGTCTGCATGCCACAATTACGGAGTCCATCAAAGTACAATGTTGGCACTGATGTTCATTTGAAGTCACCGTGTCTTATTAGATGGTTGCGCTTTTACATTGCATTAATCACAATTAATCTCATGATATTGGTGCAATTATTCACATTTTTTAAATTTACCCAAATTTGACCATAAAGAAACATTTTTCACTTCAAAAAGCAGTGCATTGAGCTAAAGCCATACTATGAATTAAGTGTTGAGAACAGACGTACTAAATAATAATAATAAGAAGAAGCTGTCCAGGGTAGTAGGCCCTTTGTTAAAGTTTAATGGACGAGTGTGCTTTGGCTCTCTGTTCCGGTGTGTTTTGTGACTGCAGAAGTTCATTTGTCTTAATTTGCCTGGTGACAGTGTAATTCTATGATCGTGCAGTGTTTGCGGCTGTGGGTGGGTTTCCTATGCCGCAACTAACGTCAGTTATCATTCTGAAGTAGGGCTGCACAACTATGGCTAAAATGATAATCCTGATTATTTTAGTCAATATTGTGAGAAGAATTATTTATCATAATTATTAATCCATTTTGGGGAACAGAATTATTTTATGGCACTTTGTGTAATCAACAGAAAGCTGTTCAAATAATAATGTTTTCATAAACCTATAAATAAATATACTTAAGTACTGTAAGTGGTTTAACTTACTTCAGTTGTAGGGGATATATAATTCAATTCATTGTGTGTAGTGGGCTACACATTTTTGTTGTACATGTAATTGTAACAAACCTTTGCTGCATCTGGAAGAGAACCCAAAACACAAAAATAATTGATGGTGTTTTTTTCTCTATATTTTATTTATATTATTTTTGTTTATAATGCTTACCTTGATATGCTCTCTATTTTCTGCTGTCCCCTTTTTGCTGCTGAAACAATGTAAATTTCCCCTGTGTGGGACTAATAATGGTTTATCTTATCTTATCTTAATTAAAATATCTCAAAACAACTACACAAATACCTGTTCCTTGTATTATGTAATTGCTTATGGTTATTGTGATCAGCAATTGTAATTCAGGAAGTTTGTATACATTGATATCTCTGGAAGGTCTATAAATTCTGACAGCGATGTGATATTGACTGATATTGGGTTTTTATTTTATAGAACTTACTCCGGTGTGTCAATAGTCCTCAGAAGTGAATATATTTATGACGTTTTTTACGCTGCACTTTGATAAAGTATGCCGAGAAGACAATTTGATTAAACAATTTTTCCCAAAATAATAAAGTATAATAGTAACAAAGTAATACCCTTCACTTTGGAACTTTGTATGATTAAGAGTTTGTATGTTGTATTGAAATTAAAGTCCAGTCGCAACTATCTGTGTCACTAGGCCGCAGTGCTATCACGTGATCTGTGTACGCCCTCGATTTGCGCAAGCGCTGTGCGTGGCGCCATCTTGGTGAGGTCGCGATTGTCGATCACAAACTTCTTCCGAAATAATCAACTGTTCTAGATGAAACTCAACCTACGTCTTGTTGTAACTGCCCGAAATACACATCTTATTCGGATTGTCTTTGGGTTTGTCGGATGCATGACATCCATGGAGAGTGACGTCAGTCCCAGGTGCCGCCATCTTGGTGAGGTTTGTTGACCAATTACTGGACTGTAACGCTATCGTATGCGCGCTGCAAGCAGCCATTTGACGGGAAGAGGCGGGACCCCTCGTAAAAAACCCCCCAAAAAAACCCCAACATATTTTCTGCGGAACGCCAGCCAGTCTTACGGAGCCCGATTTGTGACCGCGAACCCCATATTGGGAATCACTTGGAAACAAAAAAGCCTCTGTATCATGACGTTTTTTTCTATTTATACGTTTGTATTTCGATTGTTGGTTGCGTAAGCGGCACTCACTCTGCGCTGTCCGTAGAGCAGCAGTGAACTCTGGGTAAACGTGAAAGTGAAACTAAAACGGATCAAACTCGGAAAATACACTGGACTATAGTGCATTTCACACATAATAGCGCGAACGCTATAAAAAACAACATTTAGGCATTCCATAGAAAGACATGTTATACTGAATTTTAGCTTTGGATCATCAAAGCAAGGAATACACTGGCGCATAAAGCCAAGACACTACTACATGAGGGAACCGCTCAGCCTGTGCTTGGCCTGGGATTGAGCAGAGGGAGCACTAAGGTGGGGGAGACGGGCTGAGGGCGTGGACGGAGAGGCTCTCCGCACCCTCGTTCTGGAGTAGGCACGATTGAAACAGACGCTTGGAGTTTGGAGTTCGTTCAAAGTGATTCGTTCGTCCAATCTTGACCGTCATACTGAACACGGAACTGAACCAACGGAGGTTACTTATTATGGGATAAGCTTCATCTGCCCCGATAACAATGTAGTTCGTGCGCTGTACAGGAATATATTCAATATAAACTGCGATAATAAAATTGAGAGCGACGTAAAACTTAAAATGGGCACCTGGTTCTATCCAGGTCGATTAGGTTCTATTTTCAAGCAGGGTGTACTGTAAATCATAAGTGCCATTATTGAAAGCAGTGTATTACTGCTGTTCTACTACTAGTGCAGAAGACTCCTTCTCCCCCGGACTTGTGCAAATAGTGGGTAAGTAGACCTATGTTATGCTTATTGCTTAGTGGGTGTTTTGTGTGTGTGTGGTTTTTTAAATTACATATTTCTAATAAGTTAACAGTAAATGTGTATTGACTGGAATTGCGTAAATTCCACATTAAAGAACTAATATAATGAGTGATGTAGTGAAGTATTTCTAAAATGTTAGAATTTACTTACAGACAACTAACAGATTTGGAAAACAATAAATAAAAATCATTATTATATAGTATACTGTGCAATGACACCGTACAAACTGGAGCAACCGAGTAAATACATGGACTTATTTATAATTAGAAAACCATAGATGATCAGTGACAGCAACAGCTAACTCAGAGATTTCACCATACAGAGTCAAATTTAACTGTTTTATTTTACACTAGATTTTGAAATTGTATTTTTTTTCCTTGTCCGTTTAAGATATATTACAGGTGTAGGATGCAGTCGCAATAAGGAAAAAGTAATATTTAAGGGAGACATAAACATGATTCTGTCCGGAGTGACTGCGCTGACTTTAGGACACATCAAGTACTTATGTGTGTTATGTTCTATCTAAACATCTGGTTCCCTCTATAGGTTTTCTATTTTTATTTTTATTTAAATGAGGTACTGCAGTACTCGGGGCGGGGTCCGTGGATGGGACTTCCGGGATGTCCTTTTTTCAGGTTTTGCTCCGGATGGTGGAATGTTCATGCCAGAGAATGTGCCAGTGATACTACCCGACACCTTGAGGTCGTGGAGCGGGCTCCACTTCTGTCAATTGGTGGTGGAGGTTGCCTCGCTGTTCATCCCCGCTCAACTGATTCCTAGGGATGATCTGGAAGGTGGGATAGTAGTGTTGGAGAATATTAGATTGATTTAAAAGATATATTATTGAAAAAAAGTATGAGACTAGTTATGAATGTACAACACTGTGCAAATGCCCAAAGCCTTCACATCGAATGCGTTATCGGATCTGACAGTCAGACAGTTCATCCCGTTGGATGAACTGCTAGGTTTTGTATCACAAAATACTGTATGTCAGGGAAAATGGGAGAACGCATTTTTTCCTTTACAACAGCGACTAGCTGGCCATTTATCATGTTCCATAAGTGACAGTTTAAAGCTCCTTTTATATAGTGTTTGCAAAGTGCGAACAAAAATAAAAATACACACAATGAACTTATATAAAGAGATTTATTGATAGTGAATATGGTGACATTCAACTGAAACGTTAATAACATCATTAAAATAAGTGATTTTCTACCGTTTGTTCCTTTTCCCGTTTTCTTTTACGACTTTCTTTTTCTTTCTTTTTTTCTTCTCAGCTCTGGTGTCAGCAGCCCTGTCTGGTTTCGCCATACCAGAGGTGGTAAAATTGGTCAGATTGAAGAACAGTGTGTTAATCCTCGAGCTTTTCCATGGTGAAACCCTGGCCTTCAAGGACCTGGCCATGACATGCACTGTGCAATTTCTGAACTACTTCCTTCACAAGGAAAGACGCAAAGCCATTGTCCTAGTAGGTACGAGATGCTGTAAATCTTTCATCAGCTTTGCAGACTGCATGATAAAAAAGGGCTAAATAAGTACACAGAACATAAATTAAATTACTTGGTGATGATGACTGTACTGTGTCGAAGATAAAGAGCCGTTATTTTCTCTTCTTTGATTTGTCCACCAGATGGTACAATCTGTTGAAGAGATAATCCTAAAATAATTATGTCTACCAGTGTTGTCTGTTCAATATTCCTAAATTTGTATTTTGTAGGAGATAAAGTGTGTGTATATTGCGCAATTGAACAAATTATTGTTTTGGTGAGGGGAATTAAATTAAAATAAAAGGGCATTGATCGAAAGGGGAGAACAGGGGATTTTAAATGTGCATTTATCGTATGAAGTGTTTGTTGACAGTTTCTGTATTCATGTTGAGATTTCTAAGAACATGCTTTAGCCCCTTACATAACAGTTAGTCAGTTGTGGTTAGTATGACTATAATATAAAAAAATTAATACAACAAATGAGTCGATACCCTTGTGACCTACTTTTCCAGGCACCTCAGGGGACACTGGCGGCTCGGCTGTCCAGAGTGCAAAAGGTCTCGATGGGGTTGATGTTGTCGTCGTGTATCCACAAGGACGTATCACCCCGGTTCAAGAAAAACAGATGATAACCTCCTTAGAAGATAACATCCATGTGTTTGCAGGTGAAAAAAAGAAAAGACGAAACAGGGGGCTGTAACAGGGGGGTGTAACATCGAGGTGCCCCGCGCTGGGCACACGCTGCTACGTGTATGGGCACTTGGAACTCATGCCGGGCGGGGCGTCTCGTCGGCTGCAGTGGGGCGGGCCCCCACCTTGTGCGTAGCGTGGGTGGGCATGGGCCGGCTCGTCCGTGGGGCGGGCGGCTCAGGTGGGGTGACGGTCTGTCGCTGTGGGGCCGGGATCCGGGCCCGCGGTCCTTGCCTTGTGCCCGTGGCCCGGGTTCTGTGCTGGTGGCTGCGTCTTGTGCCTGCACCCGGGCGTTGGTTGTGTGCGCTCCTGGGGTGCGGGGTCTCCTCGTGCTCCCTGGGACTGGGTCATGCTCCTCGGGGCTGGGCATGGGGGTTGCTCCATGGCCCTCTGGCTTCTCTGGGGGCCCAGGGGTCTTCTGTGGCCGCAGGGCAGGGTACTCGGGGCTCTCCTGCAGCCGTAGGGTATCCACAGGGCTGCGGAGTTCGGAGGGGCTTCGGGGCCCCTTCCGCTGCTTGGAGGCGCCGCGGAATATTACCGACCTTCTACACCATTGCCAATGGGGATAAGTCATGTACACTCACCGGTGGACACTTACACACACACACACACACACACACACACACCATAACACCTGCTTCAAGTGCACCCCAGCACCCTCCTGGTTGCATTCCTCTCCTTTCCTCCCCCATTTGCTGCCATAATTATGACGGGAAGAGGCCACGTGACCAGTTGTAGTTCCAGTTTTCCTGGACCTAATTCACTGTTTTTCAATACATGTTGTCATCCAATGTTCATGTTTTAGTGTAAATGTTGTTTGTTTCTATGTTTATTTATAGACCCAAATATGATAAATAGTTCTCCAAAGAGCAGGGTTGGTGGTGGCTCTCCAAAAACTGTGCTCTTGTCATTCTACAGATTATCCACAGGACAGAATTATTGCGGCAGTTCTTGATGATTTAAGAATTAATAAAGAGTTGCATTGCAGGTGGAGAACTTGAACTCCACCTGCAGACTAACTCTGTCCTCAATGCAATGGCATACAAATACTCTGTGTTGTATGCCCAAGCATGCTTACAGCACAGGTAAAAAAAAAGTCTCCGCATCAAGATATGCGCACAATATAATTTGAATAGATCTGTCGTCGATAAGTAAGTCAACAAGAGTAGAATAGTTGCAAAACCGTTTTGACTGGTTAATAGTAATTAAATAGTAAAAAATAATTAAAATGTCATAACTTATGAGCAGACTATAAATGGTGTACACTGTCCAGTTGCACTAGCATGGCTTGTGTATCTTTGCCTCTTTTAAATGTCAGCGGATGGAAGCTCAGATGATATTGATGTTCCCATCCGGCGCCTGTTTGCTGATCAGAACCTGGTCCAATCCTGCGGTCTGATGAGCCTTAACTCCGTTAACTGGTCTCGAGTCATGATTCAGCTGGCCCATTTTATCTACGCTTATCTTCAAGTGAGTGGATTGGAAAAGGAAAACGACAGCACATCACTTCCCATCCTAGAGGTGATAGTTCCCACGGGAGGAGCGGGAAATATTGCAGGTGAGATGTGGCTGTTCAGTTCAATTCAAGATATATTTTTTATCGTGTTTTATTTTACATTATACATATGTGTATCTTGTACTGAACTCTTTATTGTTTATCAAAGTAACGGCCTGACATTCTTGGAACAGCATATGCAAGTTCAAGTTGACACCCGGTGATTACGCACAATAAGCTCTATAAGCTCTAAAAATACTATAATACTAAAATGTGCGTAATCGACATGAAGTGCTCGCGCATGCGGCCACAAGGGGCGGCGCCACAATCTCAATTCAGGGTTCTATAATTCTATAATAGAATTAATTGTCTGTGTTGTATTAAATATACATTTAAACACTCCTTAATGAAACTTGCCTTAACTTACCTCCATCAGACTAAGGACGTAAACATGCTTCATGGTGTGTCATTAAGAAGCTAAGAATGCAGTCTTTCTATGTTTTTATATTTTTCTCTCATGTTTTATTCCCTGCAGGTGGGTGCATTGTGAAACAAATGGGGGTGCCGCTGCGCCTTGTGGCCATGGTCAACACCAATGACATAGTACTACGGACCGTACAACGTGGTGACTTTTCCATGGCAGCTAATGTCAAACAAACTTTGGCCCCTGCTATAGACATTCAGGTCCTATTAATGCTCCACTTAATAGTCTAGGGTGTCTGTGTTTCACTGTTTTTGCTGCTGTAACACCTGATTTGCCCTCTGATTATCAGTAAAGGGTTATCTTATCTTGTCTTGTGTAGGATCCATATAACATGGAACGTGTTTTCTGGCTGCTGTCCGGCAGAGATGGAGCCCTAATAAAGAACATCATGGCGAACTTTCAACATACACATAGACACATTCTGCCGGAAAATCTCCATAAAGTGGTACAGTACTAATTATTATTCAGTTGTAATCACATTGCTCTAAAACAGGGGTCTTCGGCCTTTTTCAGCCCAAGGACCCCTTGGTGAATAGAGAAACAAAGCCGGGAACATCTAGATTTCTTTAAATCAAATGTTGTGTTGCATTTTAAGCCTGGCCTATAATAACATATTTACAATACCTTATTAACCTATTTATATACGCAGTTATGATGCTTACTGTTCCTGTGTTTTTTTTATTGTAGATTTATTTGCGTTAGTTAAGTTACCTTAGCGTTAATGGTCTGTATGGAAATAAAAAAAAAATAAAGTGAAATCCAACTTCTTCACAAATCTAAAATAGACTTTGAAATACTGTTTCGGCTTTTTATCTAGTCCAGGTTTGACTACTATAAATACAGTATTTATTTATTTTAATCTAGACCTGAAATTTTGAAAAGACAGCTGTTCTAATGTTAATAGTTGGAGTTAACTTTATATTATGTTTTTGTCTAATATACATTTTTTACATTTTCACATAAATCATTTTGAGCCCTTGCGTTTTGCCGACCCTCGGTTGAAGACCGCTGTTTAAAAGTATAGTGTGGAATCCAGTCTTTAGGGTGCCACTGACTGAAATAACACTTTCGATTGCTACCTGTTTCTCTGTTTCTGTTTTTTTCCTGCTGACACCCTCTCTTTCACATCTACAAGCTTTCGCAAGTGATGTCAGCAGGAATGGTGACAGATGAGGGAATTGTGGAGACCATGAGAAGATGCTGGGAGGAGAACCAGTACTTATTGTGTCCTCACACTGCCGTGGCTGTTTGGCATCACTATCACTCACCCCCTGACCCTGAAACAAAGAGGTAAAATGCGAGTGACATATCTCTGACCTGATATATTTCTAAACTATGCAGTGAATCAGTAACTTGTACAATCTCCCCAGGTGTTATATAGCGACGGCATCTCCAGCAAAGTTCCAGGAAGCCGTACAGAGAGCCGGGCTGACCCTTGAACTGCCTCAATCGTTACAGAGATTGGACAAAATGGCCACCCGTTACAAGCGCTTGGAGAGGAGCCCGACCTGGATTAATGACTGGGAAGCAAAACTGAGAGAGATAATCAAGTCTATAAGCACGGCTCGGGGGCAATGTACTTCAGTTGAACATTGAAGACTATTGCTTAGATACAGCTGTAGTTCAGAATTCTGTTGGATATATACAACATTACAACACAATAAAATATCGTAAAACTGGTCCAGATGTCACTAATCAAGCACGTTAGAGTGTGTTTTTATGGCACCCCTTTTTTTATGGTTACAATCTGAAAGGGCTTGAATTCTGCTAATGTGTAGGTTCACATATTTGGAGCCATTCATGATCCATTGGAACAGACAAAATATACCCCATTCAGACCCCTGAAAAACAGATATTTCTTGTGTGTATTTGCCCCCAGTGTCCTTTCTTAGGATTTGCTAGTTTATGACAGAAAATGTTTTATTGCATCTGACCTATTTTACTGTATTCACAGAAGTTTATGAACTTTGGCCTTTGCTGTATGATTTTCTAGGATGTATGACTTAACTTAATGGTGCCCATCATCTAAATCAACATTAAATGGTGAGATCACTACTGAAATGAATTTCACATTGTCAATGTTTTATTATTTTAACACTAGTTTAGAGCGTTCATCCTTGTGTTGTTTTGGAAAGCTGAGTCATTTATATTTCAATTTCAAGAACGAAGTAAGGAGTGAAGTGAATTAAAGCACATTTTCTTCCACTATTCAATTTGTTTGTGACCGTTTTTGGGGTTATCTAAAAACAAACATCACATCTATCATTTCCAAACCAAACAAAGCCCTAGTCCATATGATTGAATTACTTTGGGTACCTTGGTTATCTATAGGTAGTACTTTAGATAAAATATTTCTTAACGTTCTTCCATTTTTACACACAATGAGCGAAGCTGGTCTGCTTTAATTCACAATCTAGATCTTTCGGAAGAAAGATGGAGGATTCTATAGTTTTTGGGGGAAATTCACTTTTTGTCTAACTTACCAAGATTCAGACAAGAAGGTCAAAACCAATTTCACCCCTGTGCATCCAGTACAGAGATAGGGACGGCTGCATAAATCTTGTTTCTCGGTTTTTATTTTTACCCGTCATGAAGATGTGTATGGCTTACATAACTCAGTTTTAAATACATCCTCTGATGCTCAAACTTGGACACTGATCATCAGTGTTGTATTCTGGAGTCATTGGGTGTTTTGGGTCTTGCAACAGACACCCTCGTCCAGGTGAGCCAAACCAAGGTTGATCAAGCCTCGGCCTGTGTCCAAGGGGCATGCTACTGACCCAACTGGTCACCCCTTTTTAGCCACAGCCATCTAGATGCCTTTTCTGCTGCCTCCACATTGTTGTTGATGGCTTTTTTCCTCTTAAGGCCCGTAATGCCCAGCACTCCATAAGCCTTTCTGAGGGAATGGCTTGCAAATCCCAGACTGCCCACTTCGACTGGCATGCACCTGGTCCTCCAACCACTCCTGCGGCAGTCCTCCACCAGGCCCTAGTACTTGGCCTCTTCCTCTTGTGCTTCCTCCATTCGGTCTTCCCAGGGCACTGTGAGTTCCAGTAGGATGAACTGTCTTGTGGCCTCTGAGACCAAGATAATGTCTGGTCTCAACAAAGTCTGGGTGATGTGTGATGGAATTTTCAGCTGCCTCTCGAGGTCAACTGTCATCACCCACGATCCGACGATCCCTGCCCTGGACACTTTGTTGTGTCTTGATCCGGTGTACTGCAGGTGTTTTCGTGCCTGTGCCACAATGAACTCCTCCCTGACTGAGCTGAATGGGAGCCAGACCTTATTACTGTTTCTGTACAACCTGATGCTACTCAGGCTGCCTGGCAAGCCCAGCCATTTATGCAGACAGCTGCTCACCTTGCGCTCGAAGCCCTCCATCACCGTCATGGGAACTTCATTAATGAGCAGGGGCCAAGGGATTCTTGGGAGGATCCCGTGCTGGTAGACCCATGCCCTGAATCTTCCCGGGAGGCCAGACTTGTCCACCGCTCTCATCCAGCTCTCCAGATCAGTGCTGGTGGCCTTGATGGAATTGGTGTCCTTCAGGCTGCAGTTGAAGACCTTCCCAAGGCTTTTCACTGGTCTTTCGGTGACTGACAGGATCTGGTCTTCTCCCAGCCTGAAGCGGAACCTGTCTGTGACCTTCCCCTTCTTCAGAACCAAGGAACGGGACTTTGCAGGTTTGAAACTCATGCGTGCCCAGGACACAAGCTTTTCCAACCCTTGGAGAATCCTCCTGGCTCCTGGTACTGATGTTGTCACCTGGAGGTCATCCATAAAGGCTCTGATGGGGGGTTGCCTTACTCTGGACTTGCTGAGAAGGCCTCGACACTCTACTTCCGCCGACTTAACCAGCACGTTCATTGCCAGTGCAAAGAGGGTCACCGAGATGGTGCAGCCGGTGATTAACCCTACTTCCAACCGGTGCCAGTCAGATGTTAATGAGCTGGAGGAGGCCCTCAAACTGAACTTGCTATAGTAGTTCAGAATGAGGCCTTTCACCTTCTGGGGTACGTGGTGTCTATCTAGTGCAACCTCGACCAGCTTGTGGGGTATTGAGCCATAGGCATTGGTAAGATCCAACCACAGTACAGATAGATCCCCTCTGCCCTCTTTCGCCTCCCTGATGAGCTGGGTCACCACGCCAGTGTGTTCAAGGCAACCAGGGACACCGGTGTGCCTTCTGCACCGATGTGTCAATGTAGTTGTTGTTCAGCAGGAAGTTGGAGAGTCTCTTGGAGATGACGCTGAAGAAGATCTTGCTCTCCATGCAGAGCAAGATGATCTCAGATCTCTCCTCTTTCGATATGAATACCCCCTCTGCATATCTCCAAGACTGGGCATCTTCCCTCTCCTCCAGATCAGCCTCAAGGCCATCCAAAGCCGATGGAGGAACTTTGGGCAGTTCTTATAGACCTTGTAGGGTACTACACTTGGGCCTGGTGCTGAGCTAGCTCTTGCCCTCCTCACCAAATCCTTCACTTCACTCAAGCAGGGCTTCTTCATGTTGGCTGTAGCGTGGGTGTATCAGAATTTAAACATGCTGGAATTTTTTTCCCCCTAATTTCACAGGAGCTGGGCTAGTTAATCCCATTTGCAGCTTTGCATTGAGGTAAAACAGTTAGCATGCAACCCATTGTTATCTCGATACTGGGCACATAGAGATGAAATGTTTTTTTCCCCCTGAAGCTGACCCTGGTTGAGTGGACCTATTTTGCATGCATATTACGTGAATGATATCTATAAATATAAAAAAATATATGATGAAATGAAATGGGGCTGACCGCTGGTTTTGATTGGTCATTACGCTGGTTTTGTCACATTGACCTGGCAACCTTGCTTAGGTGGAACCAAACTGACTTTAGAGAGATGTGAACTGGGCATTCTTACATACTTAAAAAAAAAATAATATATATATATATATATATATATGTTTAGACAATTTTATATCCTAAAAGGGATGTTCTTACATGTTGGCCAACCGGTTACAGCAAGAGTTTAGATGAGTATAATGAGCCTACTTTTGTTTATTTGTAGACATGTATATGACATACTCGACATACACTACTCACAAAAAGTTTGGGATATTTGGCTTTCGGGTGAAATTGATGGAAAATGTAAAATGTTCACGCGACAGTGACATTATATCATGAAAGTATGGCATTTAAGTAGAAGCATGCAATGGTGATTTCCTCATCTCAAACAATTTATTGAAACAAAAGCCAACAACAGTGGTGGGTATACCACAACAAAAAATGTCAATGTCTCAATAACTTGTCATGTGCCCTTGACCATCAATTACAGCTTGACAACCACGTCTCATGCTGTTCACAAGTCAACTTATTATCTGCTGAGGCATGGCACCCCACTCTTCTTGAAGGGCGGTCCTCAAGTCATTGAGGTTCTGGGACACAGAGTTATGATCTCTACACGGCGACTCAGCTGATCTCATAGGTTTTCTATGGGATTCAGGTCTGGAGAAAGTGCAGGCAACTCCATTTGAGGTACCCCAGTCTCCAGCAGCCGTTCCCTAATGATGCAACCTCAATTAGCTGGAGCATTGTCGTCCATGAAGATGAAATTAGGCCTGTGTTGTTGATGCAGGGGCACAATGACTGGATTAGTGATGTTATTCAGGTAGTATGGGCTTGTCACTGTACTATTCACAAAGTGTAGGGCAGTTCTGTATTGACTAGACACACCAGCCCACACTGTAATACTACCACCACCAAAGGCTCGTTTGGTGACAAAAGTGGCTGATGCATAGCGCTCTCCTTGACGTCTCCAACATCATTGGCGGCCATCATTTCTGGTCAACGTGAATCGACTTTCATCAGAGAACAGCACTGAGGCCACTGGTCCCTCGTCCAGCCTAAATGCTCCCTGGTCCGTGCAAGACGATGATGCCTGTGTCTGGTGGTGTCGTCAGGTACTCTTGCAGGTCGTCTAGCGCGCAGATCACGCTGATGTAAACGGTTTCGAATGGTCTGATGTGACACTTGGGTGCCTCTCACCTCCCTTAAATGTGCCTGGAGTTGAGTGGCATTCATCATCCAGTTCCGCAGGGCAATGTTCACAATGAAGCGCTCATCAGTGTGGGATGTGGCCAAAAGACGTCCACTTCTATGCCTTGCTGTGACTCTTCCAGTGTCTCTGTTGCAACCTGCTGATGACACTCTGTGACACTCTAAGCTCAGTGGCCACTTCCCTCTGAGAACATCCTGTTTGAAGCCTCGCAATGGTGAGGTACTGTTGATCAATTGTGAGGTGTCGTCTTGGTCTCATGATGTCAAAATGTGAACAGCATGATGAAGAGGACTGTTTAAATACCAATTCTAATTGAACCAGGAAATGTATTGGTCGATTCATGGATTAAACACCTGTTGTGAATTTTGCCGTTCAGCTCCTTGTGAGAGAACAGCAAGTTGTGCAAAAAGTACTGAAACATTGAAAAGTTGGACATGTGCATTCAAAAGTTTAGAGAAGGTCAAATTAAGTTCACCTGTAAAGATTATAGTGCATTTTAGGTTCATCCTGAAATTTCACCCGAAAGCCGAATATCCCTAACTTTTTGTGAGTAGTGTATATCCCCATATATTTATTCTCAAATGGAGGTTCAATTTATGGTGATTTATCCACTGCTGTACCGGCTTATCAACAGTGGACATCACGACAGGGTTTGTCCAATAACAGTTCCCCTCTCACAATTTCGCAAGGGTGCTGCGGTTAGCGTAGCGCTGGTTAGGTTAACCCATAACCTTGCCTTGAGGAGAGGAAACGTCAGGCAAAGTCGGACTACGCTGCCGCTGCAGTAATTTCACCTTGTATCGTAATTCCTGCCTTTTCATTAACCGCTGCTGTATTTTTGACAGCTCTAGAAATGGCTCCGCCCCCCTGACTGTTGACCCTGTCTGCGTTCGGACAATTAAACATGGCGGCCACTGGCTAGAGCGAAGGAAGACCGTCTTGATTCGTCGTTATTTTATGCCAGCAATTTTACGAATAATCGGAGTACATTAGAATATTACGTTTTCTCAGATTCCTGTGAGGTAACCCCCCTGTCGACGTGGAAGGAGTTGATGCCATAATATACACTCGATCCCATTGGATGCCATCGGTTGTTTCTGCTGTCCCACCATTTTTATATTATTTAGGAAATGGACTTCTAGGGATATGCTTCGCATGTAAGTTACCAACACGATAATCTCTATCGAAAGTTTAACGTTTACTAATTTCCTGCTTTCATGCCTGTGCTCCTGTCAGCTGACACGGCGCTATTGTCTATACAGTAGTCTAAATAATTTATTCTAACGCAATGGCCTGTCTGTTTTGTTATGGACTAACTAATGTCTTCTTACACATATACAATCCTGCAAATAATTATGGAATCCTGAAAGTGCAACAATGATGAATAAACTAATAAACGAACAAATAAATAAATGTGGAAATAGAAAGAGGAATAGAAAAAAACAATTGGAAAATATATACAGAAAAAGATTGATAAATCTGATAATATAGAAATATAAATTGGTGTGAATCAGTATTTATTTCTGCTTTTTTTCCCCCACATTTTTTTATTCGTTTTATTTTATTCTTATATTTATTTGGTCATTTATTTCCAAATTATTTATCTATTTCCATTTGTTTTAAATGCATTTATTTTATTTATTTTCATATATATTTTTACATGTATTTATTAATTTATTTCCGTACATGTTTCTCTATCACTGCTTTTCTTACTGCTAAATGCAGGATTTAAACAATGAAGTTACGCCGGCGCATTGTTTTCATTGGGGTCCAGTAAAAATTGCACCCGTCCTTGGCAAAGTGCTTCTCAAACCAAAATAATCAAAGTACGGCGCACTTTGCAACACAAACTACATTGACAAAAATAATCTATGGAAACGATAATTTCCGCATTCAAGGTGTCAGCTGGGTGGCTTCTTTTCTGCTCGCATTGTTCCCGCTGCTGCCTAACAACATGCTCACTGCTGCAACTGGTGGCTGGAAGATACATAGCAAGGATTAATGTATTGGGATGTGTCGATTTGCATCGCACAAATTGGAGGTCGAAATTTCAGATAGAGGTACTCCTCACTTAACGACCAAGCTCCGTTCCTTGGACCAGGTCATTAAGTGAATTGGTCGATAAGCGAGGACCTGCGTTTCATGGTAAGGGGGCATGGTGATTGCGAACGCTAGTGCAGTGAATACTGACATACTGTGGGAATGAGACAGACTGAGAACGGTGATGCGCAATAAGATGCTTGGTGCTGAGACGCTGAGCACACAGCGCACGCCACGGTATTGTTAATACCGGCTGGTTGGAGAGCTGGTCCTAAGTCCGAACGGTAGTTAAACGGGTAGGTTGTTAAGATTCAAGATTTCAACGGGTTTATTTGTCACATACATATACATACATTCATACATATATGCAGTTTAATGTCTTTGCAAGGCACCTGGAGATTATGCACAATAGTTACTAAACATAATAGCTACCTTATTCCTAGCTAACTAACTGAAACCAACTGATTCGTAAAATGTAATGCAGTTAGTGAATAGAATAATATGAATAAAATAGAAATAAAATAAGACTCAAAAAGATAATACAGAGTGGAGGTACAAACTAGAAGCAAAGGGAAAAAAGTTATGTATATGGGATAGGCTATACGTTAAGATTAGATTCAACTAATTGTCATTGCACAGAGTACAAGTACTGAGGCAAGCACAAATGCATTTATCGTGCATTTTACACAGATATGTGCAGTAATGTGCTTATGAATAAAGTGTGTGTGGAGATATACAGTACAGTATACAACAGTAATACAGCCGACCTCAGCAGCTGAAACAGTCCGTTGTTGGGGTTGTGAGGATCCTTCATGATCGTGTGGGCTCTGCTACTACACCTCCTGGTGTATAAGGTAGGAGTACCTGTAGTTGTTACAAACAAAAATTTAAAAAGTACAAAAAAATGGATAATACTGTCCCCATCTCCCCTCAAAAAAAGTAAAAAGAAAAAAACCCCACAGCAGTTGCGATGGGTAAAAGTGTGTTTTGCAGTTTACAAACTGGGTTTGGAAAAAGACCATGCTTTGGACCTTTTGGGAAAGTGATGGAAATTATAATAAGTCAGTGTATGCTCATCTTTTCCCTCTTTGCTTTTTATAATCTTACTTGCTGGAAACTTGGAAACTTCCCAACTTCAATTCCTCAGTTTCCAACTAGGACTTATGCAATGGAGGGTAGTGTTGGGTCGTTCACAAACCTTGTTCTTTTTGACCGAGTCTTTTAAGTGAATGCAGTGAACTGAATCCTCAACCAAAAGGATTTGTTAGTTTGAGTTTGTGTCTTCCGGCAAAAGCTACTGCTAGAAGTTGTTCATTTGCTAGAAGTTTTATTCATTGATTCACTCTTTGGTTATTTTAGTCAGGATGCTGTTATTTCAGTTTGTGCGCTGCAAACCAAATTGTGCAGACATCACACATGCATGCATGCATGCACAGGTTGAATTGTTCATTAAAATATTTACATTTAATATTTTTATTTAGTTTATTTAGTTATTTTTATTAGTTAAGAACTAAATTCCGTATTGATTCAAAACAAGACACAGGATTCAATTGTCAAATACAGGACGATTCTGTATTTTACGGGACAGGTGGCAACCTTATTTTTCCCTTTTCTAAATAGAATATGAATAAATCATCACCGATGATAAGAGGATATTTTTTACAAGGGGTCCATCCCACCTATTGTTATTGTTCAGATTTTTATTATTATTATTCGCCTTGGCACTTTTGGGACTAAAAGTGTCTGGAACAAGACAACTGTTGGAGCTACGGACACAGTTGAGGTGTGGTTATCACTGGGACGTCATAGACATCTTGTGGTTAAAAGTTTCATCCATATTGATACACATTCGGAGCTAAAATTTAGTGAAAAAACGATTAAATTTGACTAGAAGTAGCTGAAGATTAGTGCATCGCTCATGCAAAGGTTCTTAAACTTCCAGTCGCATGGTGGAGCAAGATGAGTTTGTGGAGTAAGACGCTTTGTGAAATCATCATACAATTTTCTATATGTGCAGGTTGTGGCTATGAATGCATTCGCACCGGGTGAGCTACAAGATGTATACTCC
Source organism: Zeus faber (assembly GCF_960531495.2). Classification (NCBI taxonomy): domain Eukaryota; kingdom Metazoa; phylum Chordata; class Actinopteri; order Zeiformes; family Zeidae; genus Zeus; species Zeus faber. The sequence goes on from NC_137204.1 coordinate 5,353,791, forward strand.
ATCGTTCTGTAGCGGCTGCAGACTGCGTGCGTGCGTGTGTGTGTATCGTCTTACCTGCTTGATGCAGGCTGGGCTTTTCGATTGATATTTTATCTCTTTTGCCCTTTTTGTAAATAGAAACGCATTCTGTTTGAATTGAACCCAGTGCCATGTCCCTCCTTATTTTTCTGAATTCGAGCCGGTCGTAACATACAATCTGCAGGAGTCGTTGAACAGTCCAAAACATTGTGTTTGTCTCCTCACACATGGGAGTTTGCTTGCAGCTCCAGAGCAACGTGTCTGAATCGTGTCTGTTTTGTTTTAGTCACAAAAGATTAAAATGTTGTTGCAGTGTTAAATCTTTGTGGACTAAAGGTAGTAGACAGTCACCTTCCAATTTTTAGGATAAAGTCATAACACGCAACAAGTGTATCAGCTTGTGGTAGTAATTCTGTTGTGTCACCAGGACTCTGAAAACTTGTGTCACCGTGTCATTACATCAGCTGATGCTGCATTCATTTGAAACTCGGAAAATGCCAGCAGAATTTCTCCACGGACTTTCGGCTGCAGGGAGGACTCAACGAACAACTACACTGCAAGAACGAGTTATTCGCAAATGTGAGAATCACTGGAAATCTTTCGCGATTTGGTAAATGAATCAGTGAACAAATCTTTTTAGTGAACTGAATCAAAAGATTTGTGTCCCTGAAAGAATCGGAACTCCCACCACTAGTGGAGGGCCATATATTTTCCTCAGCAGAAGTTTCCAGTTCCCAGTTGTCGTGAACGCTCACATCGACATGACCAGTCATCAGCTGCTTGGACTTAGTAGGCCGACCAAAACAAGTTGATTGAGTTTGTGCTCATCAGGAAAAGCAGAAATAAATACAGAAATATACGTAAATAACCAAAAAAAAATGTTTATATATATATATATAGATTTATGGAAATAGATAGAAATATATTTGGAAATGAATGACCAAATTAATGTCAGAATATGAAAATGAATAATAAATGTGGAAAAAATAAAGCAGTAATAAATTCTGATTCACACCAATATATATTTATATACTCATTTCCAGACATATCAATCTCTTTCTGTATATATTTTACAATGTTTTTATATTCTTCTTTATATTTACACATCTATTTATTAATCATTTATTTATTTATTTGTTTGTTTTTTTTGTTTGTTTGTTTGTGTGTTTAGCATTGTGACACTTTCAGGATTCCATAAAAAATGATTCCAGGGTTATTTCAGAAATGTATTGAGTGATTATGCAGGTTCTGTAATTATAGCTACTGACATCAACATCATCCTTTTTTTTGTTGAGAAAAGTAGACCTAAATTTAACAAATTACATTACATATGTGTTATAACATAACATGTTGTTATAATTTCCTATTCTAGATACAAATATGATAAAAAAAATTACACCTACAGAACTGTAGTTTAAAATGTGTATATCCTGTGTGTGTTTGTATGTGTGTGTGTGTATATATATATATATATATATATATATATATATATATATATATATATATATATATATATACACACACTCTAAAATTATATAAACACTGAGCAAAATATTAATATGAAGGACCCAATAAGAAATGTGTCGATGTGTCGTGCAGTCATGGGATCATAGAACCTTTTCTTACGAGGAAAAGCCAGGGATTGAGCAGGTGGAAATGTCCTTCTTCACTCCAGAACTTCTATTTAAAAAGCTCAATGATCAGGTGATCTGGGAGGTCATGGTAGACCGTACCCTTAATGGTAAAAAAGATGAGAAGGGGGAGAGAACATGGACACTTCCACTGTTTGATCCAAGAGCTGAAACCGCAGATAGAATGCCGCAGCTGCTTTCTATAATTCTTTAATTACATATTAATAACAGAATGACTGTTGCATGTTGTGTGACTTTGTTAACAACCTATTTCCTGATTGTCAAAACTGTCAAGACTGTTTGAAAAATAGTACGGACATGCCAATTATATTGACATGTCCGCCCCCTCACGCCCCCTCACTATTATTTCCTGATTGTCAAAACTGTCAAGACTGTTTGAAAAATAGTACTGACATGCCAATTATATTGACATGTCCGCCCCCTCACTATTCTTTACACTGTTTTCTTCTTTCTAGGGAATCTCTGTGAACAAATGTTCATCATCCCCTGGTGATGATGGCAACACCACCAGCTATTTCCTCGACGTCCTTACCTTCTTCTGGGCCCCAGTTGCACCCTCCAACGGCCCTCGACTCCCTCTCTGTTTCCTCCCTCCTCTCCACTGATCTAGATGATGATGATAGGGATGGAGGCTTGGGAGAAGGTGAGGAGGAAGCACTAGGGGACCTGGAAGTAAACCCGTATGACGGACTGCCCTTTTCTTCACGCTACTATTCCCTACTGGAAGAGCGACAGCTGTTGCCCGTTTGGAGGCTCAAAGACAGTTTGCTTGAGCACTTGGAGAGCCACAGTATGGTTCTGGTTAGTGCCCCCAATGGCGCTGGCAAGAGCACCCAGGTACTAACATCACAAGTTATTTGTGTCAATAAGAATCCAGTACAAATGAAGTAGCCACAACCTTTAACTTACAGGTTTTCTTCATTCAAGACCCTATGTTTTGTCCCCGTCACTCGGCTCTCTTCTAGTTATACGAACGGCAGTTTGATACCTTGTTTAGTTGCCAGGCCATAAATTTGTTAACTGCAACATTTATTACTGTACATTATAATGTACTTTATACTTGTTTGTACCTGCACATTTAAAATTTAAGACTTTCCAAAGCAACATTTATTACTGTACATTATAATGTATTTTATACTCGTTTGTACCTGCACATTTAAAATTTAAGACTTTCCAAGACATTTTAATGGCAGAGTTTCACAAAATGTCAATTATTCAGTCCTATGTTCCACAATGCAAGATGAAACTGCTGGTTAAAGTCATACACCGGGGAAAGACACTCTTGACTCAGTCGCGCAGAGCCCTGAAGTCCCACCTTCGCTGGCTCGCTGTTTATTCAAAGTTTATAAATATTATACACGTATCGCGTGTCCAAATTGTAGTAAATTCACCACTGCACGTTTACGATTTAGTCACGTTTATGTGGACTGACAGACGCTCCGCTCACCTTTCAGGGGTCTCCTCCTCTTGCTTGCGTGTGTAACGTTGAAGGTAACGCGCCGACTCTCCTCCTCTTGCGTGCGTCTGTGCCATTGGAAATCACGCGCTCAGTGCTCGGCTTGTAACTCCAGCGCTTCCTCCGCATCTCATGTTAGTGATGCGGTGCGTCTTGCACTTCACATATTCGATGATGATGTCACAAATTACCCCGCTTAGTGGAATTGGATGATGTCACAAAGTACCTCAGCTGCACAGAGTGGCTCACTGCTCACTTGTTTATTCAATATTTATTAATATTACACATGTCGCGTGTCCAAATTGCACCAAGTTTGACACTGCACATCCTTGGGTCCCCAGCAATTCACCCACCAAGACAGACAGGCAGACAGACAGAGATTCCTATTATTATTATAGATACAGAAGATCGATAGATGCATATAGTGTGTGATACACTATATGCACTATATGCAGTGCCTGCAGACTTGTTGAAGGAAGTAGAGTTGCAAATGCATTCACCAGAGTTGTTTGGTTTTACTTGGTGCTACACATCCAGTTCCTGATGTGTGATTCCTGCAAAGTTGAATTGAGGAATCTTCATGTAAATGAAAAATTTGTACATTTAGTTCATACCGCTATCCATTTTTAAGCTTTACAATTCATATAGATTTTCAACAGTTAAATTTTTTCGCATGAAATATCTTTACATTACATTACATTACATTGATCAGACCCTTTTTCCAAAGGGACTTACAATAAGTACATACATTGAATACAATAAATACATTTGTCTCAGTATCAAACCAACCGTATCAGTCACAGTCACAGCCAGCTAAACATTCTCTAGAAACAAGCAGTACTAACAAACAGTGGACTTAGTTTTTTTTTTTCTTTAATTTCTTTACACCCTTGTTCGTGCACCTTGGATAAAAGAGTCCTCTGTATGAATGATAGGTTATTTTTTATCAAATAAATAATTAACTTAATTTTGGCAAGGCAAGTTTATTTGTAGCTTTCTTGGTCTTGTTTTGTAGACAACTTCCAGAAGGCCATTGCAGTTATCCATTCTACTAGAGATAAAGGCATGGATATGTTTTTCTATGTCTTTTTTTGTCATAAGTCCTCTAATACTTGCTATATAAACCAGATGTCAATGGGCTGACTTTTGTTAATATGCTGATTTTATTTCCTTATTTAGTTAGAGGAAATTCTGACACATGCAATCATTGATTTGTTAATTGGAAGACTAAATAGTCCCTGTTTTAAGACTTGAAAGATATTTAAGACCCATGCCTGAAGATCGAGCCCAGTTTTCCCATCTGTCTAGCAGAATAATATGATCGATTATGTTAAATGCAGCAATAAGACTAACACCAGGATTTAAATTTTTACCATAGTCAGTATTTAGACATATATAATTAAGAAACTAAATAACACTGTCTCAGTCCTGTTATGTGGCTGACATCCTGATCAGAAGTTATTCAAGTAGTTCTTTGAGATAAATTGTCTGTAGACTACTTTTTCAATGATTTTGTGCTTGCACCACCCCTGCCTGTGACCCTCGTTCGCCAAGACCTCTCTACTTGGCACTTTTCCTTTCATTGGCCTCCTTCATCCGGTCTTCCCAAAGAGTCAGCAGTCAGCTTGAGAGTTAAAGAATCATTTCGCTAGTACTATGACTGGCCTTAGGGTGCTTACTGCATCCATGGTCTACCTTCATTTCCCAGTCCTTACCTGTTTCTGACAGTCTTGCTGATGTTCTTGGTTGGGGCTATGGCCTCTCACCTGTTCTGACAAAAGTGATGGTCAGACTCACTGGTTGGAGGCACTTGCTCCCAGTGATGTATCTGTAGAGGTTGTCAGCTATCGCTTTCAGCACCTGGTCATCAGCGATAGCGGCCCTTTTCTAGGGCTTTCGAGCAGTAGCTTTGGATATGTGAGGATAAGAGGGCCTCTGCACTCCACTTCCACGAACTTGACCAGCATGTTCTTCACCAGGACATAGACATCACTGAAATGGTGCATCCATCAAAATAAATGCAAAGACAGGGTTTCCATCCCCGTTTGAAATATTATATATTATATTATTATTAAATATTATATTATTATATTGAAATATTATATTATTAAATATTTTATTATTATATTACATATATAATACTATATAAAAAATAGGCCTAAAAATGTCTAAAGGCCTACTTGCTCTGACAAAGTAGTTACGTTTTCTACTGAGGTAGATAGTTCTTTATGAGACAAAGTATTTCCTCCTATTGTATTTAGCTTTGTATGTCTCTTACATGTTTTGTGCAAGGAATAGCCTATCAACAGCCTCAGTTTTCAGGGATGCCCTGTAGTAGGTTCCAATTTTACCACTGCAACTGCAAAAACTTTTTGGAAGGGGAACTGGTGGCTGGTACGCAAAGATACTTCTTTACTAGGTGGCTCAGTGCTGGAAAGACAATTTCATGTTCCTTCCACCATTTGAGAGGATCTGTATCACTCTCTACAATAACTGACTGCAAGTAGCTTGAAGGTTTTTTTTCAAATGCCTCCCTCTGTGTTAGCGTGGTGCTGGTGACTGTGCTCTGCTTGAAGAAGCTTGCCAGTGACTTCTTCTTAGCTGTTGGTGGCACAGCTGCTTCTTGGTCTGCAAGCTTGGGCACAGTTGGGTCAGTCTGACAGCTGCCCTGATCAGCCAGTAGAGACTCCGCCTCCAAGACTGCTTTGGGTTTTAATGCATCGATCTTTTCACTTGGGATGTATTTAGCCCTGGATCCACAAGTGAGGCCATGTCCAACAGGTCACTAGTGGCTCAATTAAGGTCATCCACAGTGCAGGTCTTGATTGATTTGCACAGCTCGCTATCGCCCTCTTCATGTGCGAGGAGACTTGTGTTAGCGTGAAACGTTGTGGTAGTGGTAGTATATTAGAATAGTTAGAATAGGTCTGACATATGAGAGGGTGACATACTCCTTACTTGACAGAGCATCTGTGAAGTCCTGAAGGGGTTTCAAAGCCTTCAAGATTGCCTCCAGTACCTCTTTGTCCTGGAGGCGATGTGCGTGATTAAACAACTATACGTTCAAACGTTGCTGCACCTGCTAGTCGAGTCAGAAAATACTATTCGGTTAAACTATTTAGGTAAAATCACCAATCAATTTGTGAAAACAGCGGTATATTTAGACTTATGCATTCTCAAATGCTGCTGCATTTGAACACATCCCTGGTATCTTTGATGATATGTTTGCACTGCAAGAATATGGAAATAACTGTCAATTTCAGTAGCAGCAGATGTACTATATTACTGATGCTTCTCCATTTAGCCTTATCATTGCAAATCGATTTTCTTATGGGTCATTATGTTTTGTTGAGCATGATAGGCCTGACATCTTATTTTTTCCCGAATCAATTCCTTAAACATTGTACTCATCAATGGCCAGATGAAGTCAGTGACCAAGCACTGCATCCTCAGCCACTTCTTCAGTTGCACTGCTTTGACAACGTTTCTCCCATTGTAGGTTGTTATAGCAACCATTCCCTTTTCGTCGACCTTCCAGTTTGTAAAGGCATCCTGCAGGGCTTCAGCTATATGCTCTCCGGTGTGATCTTGGGGAAAATAGTTGGTTTGGAGACACAGTTTTCATCTCCCAGTCTTCAATAAAATGTACTGACAAACTCATATATGGCTTGCATGTTCTGCTTACATATCGGTTGTCAGCGCAAAAATGATTCACTTTTGCGAGGCTGTCAGTAAAGTTCTGTCTGACCTCAGAGTACTTTTCTGGCGGTGCTTCTCTTGCAAAGTAGTTGCCACTGGGCAACTTGTATCTTGGGACAATTGTTCTTAGCAGCTTTAAAGCCTTCTTGTTCCACTGTTGCAACAGGTACCATATCTTAAGTGATGTGGTAGGCTTTAGTTATGCCGCGCCGCTTGGCCCTTTTCTTTTCATAAGGCACACCACAGGTAAATTAAACTTGCAATGTGCTTTGTTTCGGGGCAGAAGGCTGGAAAGGTTTCGCGGCCGAGAGTGCAGCAGCAGCATCATTAAGTTTAACACACTCTTCGTACTGCAGTTTTTGGCACTGTTATGAATGGTGGAAGAGATTTGAAGTGCTTCAACTTTTAAATGCAACCTGTTTATGGCATTCTCTACAGATGACATGGTTCTGCTGCTCATCTGATCTTTTAAATCCAAACCATCCCCAAATAATTAAACCAGTTTTTTTATTTTTACAAACTAGGTCTTCTGGTCTTCTTCGACTGGTGCTGTGTGTCCCTCCATGTTGCAGGAGAACATGTGAGCGAGTCGGGCCGGGTTTGCGCTCAGAGGGAGAGTGGGGGAAGGATTGCATGGAGAATGTGATAGAGGAGAGATGCAAACACTGGTATGGCTTTACGGAAAAAACGGGTTATGTATTTTAATGCAACATCAAACTATATTGATATAAACGGTATTGTCTCATCCTATATCTCGTTTGAAAATATATCGTTATAACGTAAAAAGTCTTTTTACTGCCCAGCCCTAGCATCCAGTGGTCGTCCCAGAGGTGAATCTCAGACTGCAGTAGTTTTAGTAGTCCAGAATGGGGTCCCTGGTCTTACCCGAGACGTGATACAGGTCTAGCGCTGTCTCCACCAGCTTGTGAGGTATGGAGCCATAGGCGTTAGTGAGGTCCAACCACATCACCATTAGGTCTCTGTTGTATTTTTCAAGCCTCCCTTATAAACTGGCTGACCAACCCCAGATGTTGACTGTACCCTGGCACTTCAGGGATTCCTCCCTTCTGCACTGAGGTGTCAATTGCAGGTGTTCTTCAAGAGGAACTCAGTCAGACACTGAGCAGTGAGATGGATCTAAACTGCTCAATATTTTTCTAGTTTTCCTCCTTCATCTCCACTGTTAGGCAATCCTCCCCCTCCTCAAGATCACCCTCAGGATCTTCCACAGCCGTTGCAGAAGTACGGTCACAGGGCAACGCCTCTTCTGGCGCTGTTGTTGTTTTACTCAACTGTTGCACCTTGTGGTTTTATCAGGGTGCTGCAGTGGCCTGAATTTTCCTCCCTTGCTGCATCACTTTAGGTGTTACGAAGATGGTCGTTAATCTCCTCCTTGGAGCAAGCAGGGTTGCTGCTACACTTCTGTCCTCGCAGTTATTGACCAAGTCAGACCAGGTGATCTTACGGCCAATCTCTTGATCCCATCTCATCCATGCACCTTAAGGGCTGGTTATGCTTTTGCGCGGGCTGTGTGCGCACTTGCAGAGAGAGCGCGGGCCGTTTATAGTTGGTGCATTGTCCGTTGCAGTATTTTCAGAACCCACAGGTGGCGGGAGGGAGAAAGTGCCATGTGAAGCAGGAAGTAGTAAACGAAGAACAATGCTAAACAGCAAACATGCCTGCGCGCAGGGCATTAGAGCTTGTTTATGTCAAAGAGGAATTTCCGTTCATGGTGGTTAAACTGATAAAAGCGCTGAAAAGGAGCTGATCTGTCGGCCCATTCCATGGAGAGACAGAAGGGGGGTATTGAATTGAACCCATGTCCTGCTAAGCATTTATTTAAGCATTACAGAGGACTATTTACTGAACTATGGAACAAAGTCACAATGAGTAATTATTGCCTCTCATTGCAAAATTCTCAAAAATGAAACTTCACATAACGTTACCTTTTATTTGTAAACTGAACTTCACAACGACCCTAATTGTAATTTAATTTAGAATAAAATCACCAAACCTGAGTGAGCTGTTTGCATATACTAATTTGTCTCTGCTTCAAAAAATAATTGGTAGACTTTGAATTTCACATCTGACTTGTGCTGCAGATCAATTTTGGCAAATATGTCAGAAATAAAATAGCAAAATGCTGATCTCCCATTTCTTCTTCTTCCAATGAAATTCTTCCAGGGAACGCCCCTCACATGCCTCACACAAAGTCACTAAATCTAGGAGGTGCGCCACCTTGCGCTGCAGGTCCCCAAGCTCCAGGCTTCACTGTGGCATCCCCACTATCCTTCTGGCTCACTTAATTAACGTCTCATACGCTGCGAAATACTATGGTGTAGCCTCTTGTAGTTGTGTTAGATAAAACTGTCAAAATCATAAACATTATTTTGTCATGGTTATTAAAATCATTAAGTTAATTCATTACAAAATTCACACAAGTTTTGTATTCCAGTCTTTCCCACACTTTACCTTTACCTGTGTGAGCGCAAGTCTTTAACATAAAAGTATGCATTAAAAAAATCACCAGAACACTCAAAAAATTATATGGGTTCAAACACTTGAACCCAATCCTCCCCCTTTTCTGCCTGCAGGTGCCCCAGTGGTGTGTAGAGTATGCTTTGTCCCATGAATTCTCTCAAGGCTTGGTGTGCTGCTCCCAACCCCACTCAGTAGCAGCAGGAAGCCTTGCTCTTCGTGTGGCTGATGAAATGGACCTTAGCTTAGGCCTGGAGGTTGGATACAGGGTGCCACATGATGACAGCTGTACACCAGACACAGTGCTCAGGTTAGGAAAGACAACAACAACAAAGCACATGCAAATAAAACCCTTCTTATTCCAATTTCTATAATCTGTTTTCGTAGCATGCCATGTATCTCTGTTATACAGGTACTCCTCACTTAACAACTGAGTTCCGTTCTGAGGACCAGGTCACTAAGCGAATTGATAAGCGAGGACGCGTGTTATTTCATGGTAAGGGGGCGCGGCGATTGTGAACACTAGAGTAGTGAATACTGACAGACTGTGGGAACAAGACTGAGATCGGTGATGCACGATGAGATGCTTGACGCGGAGATGCCACGCACACAGAGCGCACGCCGCAGTATTGTACGCAGCGCACAATACCGACTGGTCGGAGAGCTGGTCGTAAGTCCGAACGGTTCGTTAAGTGAAGAGCACCTGTATTGTTACATGACTTTGGAGGAAAGTGACACCTTATCTCTATAATTAATTTGTTAGTATTTTGTTAATACATTTGCAATAACCATCAGCCTCCTGGCTTTCTTTTGAAAACCATATCTTAATGTTCACCTTAATCTCCCTTCCCCACTCCACATATGACTTGTCTTCCTCTTTTTTCAGGTTTGTCACTGACAGTCTTCTGCTGGAGGAGATGATGTCAGCCCCTTTGCTGCGACAGTACGGTGTACTGGTTTTAGATGAGCTCCAGGAACGCACCATAGCCACTGATACACTGCTGGGCCTACTATGTGATGTTTGCCGTCAGAGGCCCCACAACCTCCGTGTAGTGCTTCTCACCCATCCAGCCTTGGCTCCACGCCTCACCACTTTCCTGGGTCCCACTGTCCCTGTTCTCAGCCTAGACACCCCAAGTAATGACTGTGCTGCCACAGACCAAGCAGAGGAGGAGGTGGATGTGAGAGTGGTGGAAGCAATGACAGTGAAGTTGGGGAAGGTGGAGACAGTGTACCGGGAGCCTTCAACTGGAAGGGAACCCTGGGCTGCAGCATGTCACATGGTTCTGGATCTCCATCGAAGGGGGGAAGAAGGAGATGTGATGCTGTTTCTGGCCAGTGCACAGGTACAGAGATTTTTGTGGCATTTTATATTAATACAAATATATGCACTGTAATTGAAGCAAATGTACTTGATGTAGGCAGAAAACTTTAAACTGACACCATGGGTGGAGTCTTTTCTGACCAACCAAGATTTTTGTTGGGGTGAATAAAACCTGAAAATGACAAACTAGTCTTCTCTAGGGCCCGACCAATATATCGGTAGGCCGAAAATATTGGTCAATATTTGGGTTCTGTAGAACTATAGGTATCAGTTGAAATTTCACAGATAAAATGTTGATAAAGGTTATATCCTACCAATGGTAATACCACGCATTAACATATTTAAAAGCCACGAGTAGAATAAGTGAATTAAGTCAGTATTCTTCTGTGGACATTTAATTTTAGAGAAGATGAAATTTAATCTTAATAACAATTAAAGGATTGTCGGTGTTGATAGTAAGCTGACGGAGACTGCAGAGAAACGGGCATTGGGGATAGGCCTACTATAACATTATATTCATCGTTGCTGGGGTTTTAGCCCTAAAATTTTAATTGCGACATTACTTTCCCACCCCCGAGTCAGTCTAAAACATATTCCGTGTTTGTGTCCTCACACATGGAGTTCGCTTGTAGTTCCAAAGCAACAGGTCTGAATCGGTCAATCATCGTTGATGATTGGTGATGTCTCTGAGGGCATGCAGCGTTTAGTTCATTTGAATGGAACCTTGTTGTTGGGAACTTACAACAATGAGTGATTTCTTTCCACAGAGAAAACGTGAGGCTCTCCTCTTTGGACTAACTGCATTTATTTGAGTACAGGTAGTAGACAGCCATGTTCTAACTTTTAGGATACAATTATGATGTTTGCATATTATTACAAGTGTATCAGCTCTCATTAGCGACCTGTCCGTCATCCTCCGCATCCTCCCCTAGCCATGCACCAACAGGGCTCCCACATTACCCGCAATGCAATCTCTTAAAGCGACAGGCCCTGATCTGTCCTGGAACTGTTTTTTAAAAAGACGGACAAAAACACAACAGTAACCAATTTAGATGAGGCATTTAAAATATATGAAGTATATTTTATAAATTAAATGTGACCCACCGCATACTTTAGTGTCATTTGGCGGCTTTTGAGTTTTTTGTTTTTTTTGCATCATTTGAAAGTGGAGAACCAGAGCTTACAAAAAAGGTGTCACTTGTGCAAATCAAGCAAATATTTTTAAAGCTATGACTTGTTAATGACAAGGGTGTAGCTACGGTGTTTCTGAGATAATCACCTCCAAAGTTTTACCCACACCAGGTTCATTCAGCCAGCTCCCGGAATGCAAATGGGGTTGGCGGACAAACAAAGCCTCATGGCTACTTAACATACTGCTGTATGGGCCAATCACGAACAGCTCAACAACACACAACTAATTTTGTTTTTAAAAAAACAACAGTAAAAATATACATGTTTTATAAAAGTGGAATTATTTTGGAGTTTAAAAGTACGGACAACACAACAAAATGTAGAGTCTATCAATATTATGAGTCTCAGAAAATCTGAAATCTCAAAATCTCTCACCAACCTCAACCTTCATCACGTCATCGACTTCTTCCGTTGTAAAAACAACGGAATCGTTGGTCTCCTCCATTGGTTCTGAAAAATATTCTGTTTCCTCGTCACATTAAGTTTGAAATCCGCTGTTTGAAATGTACTCCAAATCCGGAGTAATATCAGATTCAGCATCGCTGTTGTTCTCCGCGTCGCCGTCGGAGAACTGACTATCATCGTGGAAAATGAAGTCCAGTATGCGCTGCTAACACTGACTTGGATTTATCGCACTGGTCCGATTAGGGTCCGAAATATGATTCAGAGCTTCCGCCACCCGCTTTACGTCATCCATAATGATACGGCGAAGAACGTTTTCACAGACAAGTGAGACCGAAACATCCCCGTGCTGTGCTTTAACCGTCTATTTACGGAAGTGACGTAGGTGCGTGGCACGTTTCTTCGTCTTTTTCTTCTACGCCCTATTTACAACTGTGGCTCAGTGTATGTAAAAGAAGTACGATTTAAAGGTTGAATTCTATCAAAACGGTTTCACATTGTGACTTCACATCACATGGAATATAGATGAATGATCTTCACATGGACGGTCCCATTAAAGGAAATCGTCGATCGGCATTATACAGCGCTGTCCGCTATACCGCGTCCCAACAAGTGAACGGCGTTTCCCCATGTAATCTAATGGCAATATTTAACTCCACGGTTTAACATTTTTCTACTATTTATAAATCAAACTCGGTTTTGAAAATACGTTGAGAGATACAAAAAACACAAAGGAACACGAATCTGGAAAAATCTAATTTTCCTTCAAGAATGTTTTTTTTCAACTTATTTGGCTGCTCCTGGCAATTTTTGAATTGCGCGAGATGGCGAGTTTTGCTGTGGTGGGACACAAATATTTTCATTTTAGATTTGTTTAATATACAGGCACTCCTCACTTAACGACCCACCTGTTTAACCCTCTGGAGTCCCTGCTGAATTCAGAGAAGCGTTGTGATTTTGGTGTGGTCTGATATTTATCTAAATTTAATCAACTTAACAGACTCTTACTCCAAAGTGGTTGATATATCTACATGAAGGAAAATGACAGCTACATTGATATGCCAACAATAATTTGGTCAGTATCATTATGGAGCTTTTAGATAGATCTAAAAAACAAAAGATATAGAGTATGGTTTTTGTGTTTTGTGTTGCTACTAGAAATGTTGTCATAGCACACATGATAAACTGTTTGCCAATACAAAAGTTGTTCATCAAGGTGGGGTATATAATGAAATATTGGGTATATAATTGGTAAAAACAAGGTTTTAATCACAACTGCTCACAACTTTATTTCAGTTGACCCAAGGTGTGAAATGAGCCATTAGCTAGTGACCTTAAAAATGACCTTGGTATTAACCACTGTATACCTGGAACACCCCACAAGACCTGTCGTTTTGGAGATGCTCTGACCCAGTCATCACATCACATTTGGCCCTTATCAAAGTCGCTCAGATCCTTACACCTGCCGATTCCTGCTTCTAACACATCAACTCAAGAACTGACCGTTCACTTGCTGCCTAATATATCCCACCCCTTGACAGGTGGCATTGTACCGAGATGAGCAATGTTATTCACTTCACCTGTCAATGGTTTTATTGTTTTAATGTAATGCTGATACGTGTGTACACCAATCAGCCACAATACGAATCCTTGTGTTTGCATTTCCTTAGAATGAGCCTTTTTATCTACATATGAAGCGGGCATGCTTCCTAAGAGGCTTCCATGTTGCATGTTCCTCCTTCTAGGACATGCCCTGCCGCTTTCGGTACAAAAAGCCAATCACAGTCTTGCTGGATGTATTCCAAGGAACCAATCACAGTCTTTTGGATGCACCTATTTTTCTGGGAATTCTTTGAGGTCTCTAAATATTGATGTCTTTCTTCCGACATGTTTTCCAGCGTAATGAGTTTTTCTGCCCTTTTCCTTGACACCAATATTTTGGGGATTTCCTAGCATATACACGCAACTTGAATGTTTATGGGCTCATGGCTTTAAACTACATGTAATCACGTTTTTCGTTATATGGGGGTTAATAGTTACATGGACTATAGTTACATGGACTTATGGCTCAAATATAACATGTCAGCAGGTCTTTTGTCATGTGAGTTATGTGAGGGTCATTGTTGACCACTTATGGCTCACTTTAACATGTCAGCAAGTTTCTTGTCCTGTGGGTCATGTAGGGGTTGTCATACGGGCCATGTGGTTGATTATAATAAACCATAACAGTCCCTCCCCTTTTTCTGATCACTTTTTGCATCAAATTTTAGACACTGATACTCGCCTACAGAGTCTCTGCTTCACTCACACCTTGAGCGATTTCTAGTCTTCATAGCCTGTTTGGCTGGAACCCACCATTGCTGGAGCAATGCTGCAAATCATCAAAACTCGTGAAAACGTTGTGCTATGATCAAATGCTTTGATCAATATTATCTAAAAGAAAAACAAGACAGTAACATACACCTTACCAGTTTATCCATTAAACCAGTTCCTAACTGAGTATTGGTGAGTCAGTCTCATTCTAATGAAAAAAACTTATAACAATTCTAGAAACAACAACAAACAACAAATCTAGAAATCTATACCATTCCCACTGTCTGTTGCAACTGTCCCAGGAATGATACATGGAAGGAACCTAATATACTGTGAAAATGAATAGAATTCTACGAGGGGAAAAACATTATAAACCTGATTAACAAATTATTATTTGAAAAACAAGAAATTATTTAAGAGAACACTGATTTTGCCAACCTGAGATACAGAGGCAGATCTTGTTCTTTGGAATTTGGTTAAAACGCACCTGCATTTTGACCCAGTTAGAGGCAACAGAATTTGAATCAAAGGAGAGATGCCTTTCTTGGTGTGTCGTATAATATGTCACACTTTGGCTTTTACTGCAGTGAAAACTGGAGCACTGTAACCTGAGAGTCTTCTTTGGCATTACAGGCGTCAGGTTAAGCTAATAATCAAATACTTCAAGAGCAACTAGAATAACTATTGAGCCACTGCGCACACATTTTTTTTTTTCATGCTCTCTCTCTCTTTTGCAAAGAAGCCACATTGATCAATACCAAAAATGCGAGAGCTTGTTAAGATGTCAGCCTTTATTAGTTTTCCTCATTAATTGAAAAAGCTTTTGTGCTGTGACAAAATGATTACATATAATATAGATTGCATTAAAATGTGACTTAAATTTGATCTCTTGTTTTTCTTTCTATTAATCTGTTCTATCCAACTCAATTTCTAGGAAATCGATGAGTGTGCCTCCATGCTTGAGAAAGAGTCTGTAGCACTGAGCCCTCATTTAGGCCCACTTAGGACGGTTCCCCTTCATGCTGGATTGGGTGGAGCTACCCAACATGTTTACGAGCCCTATCCTGAAACCTCTCTCATGAAGGAGGCAGAGAGTTCCAAGGGAGTGAGACGCCGGATCATACTCACAGACACCTTGGCAGAAACCTCGTTCTCTCTACAGGGAATACGATATGTCATAGACACGGGCCTACAACTCAAAACCGTGAGTTCATCCAGAAATTACTTATGGGCAAAAATGTACACCTTCTGTTACACAAGCAGTACACAACTATTCCATTGCAATTCATCCAGTATTTGTCATCACTGTATGTCAAATGTGTTTTGATGATTATTTCTGCCTTTTTTCTCAATTTTGTGATAGGTTTACAATCCACAAATAAGGGCATATTCCCAGGTCCTGCAACCAGTCAGCAAGCAACAGGCAAACATGCGTACTCAGAGAGTCAACAGTAAGCTTAATGGTAGGAAAAAAACTCAATTCAATCTGAATGAATACAACCTCTTCAAATCTTATGGTATTTTGGACCAAAACTTTCCAGATGTGCTTTTTTTTTTAATGTTGTGCTTAAAGAAAGCTGTTAATGGTTTTTTTCCTTACACTCGTGCTGAGGATTGTCAACAGCCCGCTAGCTCTAGAATTGTATACATTACATCACATAATTCTTCATTCCGGGTGTACTGCTTATATAAAAAATTGCTTTATTGGCATGATCAGGATTCTTATAATATAGCAATTTACACTCAGTGTGCTTTATTAGGTACACCTGTTCAATCCAATGTAATTCAATAAACCAGCTAAGCCATACATTTTGCTTTATGTTGCCTATACACTGTCATAAAAGAAGTGTTCAATTATATGTTTTTTCATCAAGGTCATAGTTGGTGGTGTTGTAACTGTGTTGCATTGTGATGTGAGGCAGCAGTGCATTGCACTGCTGCCTCACAGCAAGAAGGTCCTGGGTTTGATTCCCGCCTGGGGGCGCTGTTGGCACCGTACTCCGGGTGGGTTATCTCCCAAATAGGAGCCTTTCTGTGTGGAGTTTGCATGTTCTCCCCATGCTCACATGGGGTTTCCTCCACCTAACGTCAGTAAGGACCCCCATCAAAAACATGCACACATCATCGTCTGACCAGCGATGGACACTCATCCCCGGATTCGTCGACGAATGCTGCCCACTGCTCCTGGCTGCCCCCCCGGAGGAAGGACAAGCCAGGATGGGTTAAATGCAGAGGCCTCATTTCACCGGCCACCATCCAAAGCATGTGCGTGTGTGTGTGTGTGCATGTGTTGTAGTGTGGTGTGTTGCGTGATAATTAAAGTTTATATTCAGAGGTGTTTCTCATATTCTGCCCCCCTGATGTATGTCAATAGGGAGGACAGAAAATTAGAAACACTTCCCAATATAATGTAGTTCAGTACAACACCACATTTAACTATGACCTCAGTCATAAACATAACATTGAGTCATTTCCGACTCTATGTCAATAAAAACTGAAGATCATAAACTTCATAACATTCATCATATTATATTGTACAGGTTTACCAAATAATGTCCACACTGAGTGTATATTACATTATACAGTAAATAGCTCCCTTTCCTAACAATGTAATTTGCTCCAAGACTTTAGACAAGAACACTGTCACTGGTTATAAATAAAGTTCTTGTGGATCTAGGATTTTCTTTCCGAATAGCATATATAAAATTAATATTCAGAGGTAAAAATGTGAATTTGAGGCCATCCATTAAGACATTTTTTAAACTGATTATGTGGATTTTTAGGTGCTACTATTACTTATTCCTGGTGTTTTCTCCTCAGGATTGTGTGTGCGTCTGTATCCCCAGTCACTGTATGAAGAAGGTATGCAGGAGGCACACTGCCCAGCAGTGGTGGAGGAGAATCTCAGTCGCCTCGTACTGTTTCTGAAAAGACTGGACATCGCTGACATGGGACAGTGCAAGTTCCTAGACAGACCAGGTAACTCCGTAACTATTCTTAAGGAGTTACATTCTGGACATTCAACTGACCATAGGTTACATGTGCAAATTACGATGGGATGGCACAACAATCACTCCCTCCTCTTCCCTCTCCGTCTTAGGACTGAGTGACTTCTGAGGGTTCTCAAATCGGCAACCTCCTTCATTTATGTTTTTCCAATTAGCCATGACGTCTTGGAAGGGCTCCATGGTAGACCCAGCGCCCGAAGCCATTCATCTTCACTCTTATCAAATCGCCACGTTCGCTCTGCCCATCACTCATTCCTCTGGATCCAAATCAACCAGGATGCTGCTTGTGCCTGCTTGCCGATGTACACCTGGAACTGCTCCTTTTTGCACTGAAGTATCAATGTAATCATGAGCCAACATGGAAGTTGTAAGCCTCTTTGCAAGGATTTCAAAATATTATTTGGAAACCTACCTTCCACATTGAGAAGCGAGGCAGTTTGGGAATTGTCTAATCCCCATCAAGTTGTTGTCCCTTGGGATGAAGCAGCCTTCTGTAACTTGCCACCTTCAGTTGCTTCAAGAGTCGTCTTCTGAGCCTCTCTCAATACTTGTACACCTTGTATGGAATACCGTTGGGTCCTGGAGCTGATCTTCCTCCTGGCCTTCTTGAGAAAGTTAGTCACTTGCATCCAGCCGGGTTACTCCGTTCCAAAGGGTTGGTTCATCTGGTTTAATGAGCTTTGCCATCTCCTACAAATTCTCCCCCCTTCTGGGGTTGCTGTGAATGATGAAGGTGATCTTCCATTTCCTCCTTTGTTGCTTTCAGTTCTCCTGATCCTTTCCCCCCCCAGAAGTTACTTGAAGTCCACCCTCTCCTCCATCAACCACTTCCTGCCTCTACGGTGGCACGTAGCCCAGCGCAAGATCTCCATGCTCTCAAGCATACATGTATGCTCATGTATGCTCAAGCATGGTCTTGCATCTCAAGATTGTCCCGGATTTCTGTTAGGGCAGGTTTCTTGTTCCTCTGTTGCTTGGCAAAAAGCCTTCCTCAGCCGCCACAGGTTTAATCTTTATAACTGAATCCTAAATTCGAGTAGCCTGTATATCATTATCTATATATGTCAATTGGCCTATATATCCATTACTTCAATGTTACACCTCCCTCTCACTCCACACAGCCCCTGAGGCTCTGATGCAGGCCTTGGAAGATCTGGACTATCTTGCAGCCCTGGATGATGATGGTAACCTGTCAGAAGTGGGCATCATAATGTCAGAACTACCCCTGGATCCATCACTCGCAAAGGCCCTTATTGCCGCTTGTGAATATGACTGTGTGGATGAACTGCTCACCATTGCTGCCATGCTAACAGGTTATTGTTGACTACTATTGGTTACTATTGACTGAATTGGTAAAGACCAGAGTACTGATACACACCAATGTTAATGGATCTGCTATCGGTATTGGAGAAAATAAGGAAAGAGATTAAATAATGGTTACATATCCTAACATAATCTTGTGGCTTTTATCCCACTGACCCCGTTTATGTTATGTTAATTTTTGGTATCCCAATCTCTGAGCTTGTTTTTGGGCCCAGGGGTGGAGCTATGCTGATCTCTCTCACACACTATTGTGATGAAAGGGTTGACTCTTTTTTTTCTGATTCAGTTCTTGACAAGTTGAAAAAAAAAGATCTGTTTTTATTATTTATGGCAGAGAGAACTTAACCTTTAAAAGTCTGTTTACACTTCACTAGAGTCGATGGCAACAATGCTCGTTGACGTGAGTGCAATCTTTTGAATGTAAGGGAGGGAAGTCAATTCTGTTTTTAATCAGTATTTTTGTTTTCTTAAAAAATAATAAGAAAAAAACAATTAGAGAACTGATAAAATACCAGATCGATAAACAGTATTGATAAGAGTAGTAGCATCAATAAAATCGTAATGAGCCCATCCAATCCCATCCCTCTGCACAATACAACCTTGATATCAGCCTTATCACATTTACAAAAAGGTCCCATATGTAAACAATTATTGATTTTTAGCAAATTGAATTTCAAGCCTTTCAATTGTTCTTTCTCTCTTTGTGCCAGCTCCACCCTTCTTTGTGTCCTCCACACCTAACGGAGAAGAAGCTGCTCATCGACGAGTTCTATTGCACACAGAGGGTGACCACCTGACTCTTATCAATATTTACAATGCTTTCATAGAGCGTAAGTCTAAGCACAGTGGCATGTCGTTTATTTTATATACAGTGTATATATATATATATATATATATATATATATATATATATATACACACACACACACACACACACACACACACACACACACGTATATATACACATTCTAGAATTATTTACACATTTTAAACCCTCTATGCTGTGTTTATATATCAATATTCCAGATAAACAAGATGAGGCGTGGTGCGCGACAAACTTCCTTAACCATGCTGCCTTACGGTTGGCAGTGGTGATCCGGGCAGAGCTGCTTGAGGTTATGCAGCGAATAGAACTTCCTATTTCACCCCCTGCCTTTGGAAGCCACGACAACTGGGCTAACATCAAGCGTGCGCTCATCTCTGGGTTCTTTCTCAAAGTGAGGGCATTCCTGTTATGGGATCATCTAAAATTCTATTTAATTTAGTCTTTGTCTGCAGGTCCATCGTTTATGTCAATTACACAATTGCACAATTACTTCACAGCTTTGCTTATCCACAACTATAAATAATGTATATAACAATATAATAAGGCTAACCTCCTCTTGATCTCAACAGGTAGCTCATGATGTTGACGGTTCAGGGAACTACCTCCTGCTAACCCATCGTCATGTGGCCCATCTCCACCCCTTCTCTTGCTACTTATGTTGTCGTCCTTGTGCCAACCCCCCTACTTGGGTCCTGTACCATGACTTTACAATCTCCAGTGACAACTGTATCCGAACCGCTTCTGAAGTACACCCCCACATGTCAGTGAAGCCAGGAATCCAGAAGTCGCAATTATTATGTTCTAATACGGGAGTTCAATTAATCCCTGTCTATTAATGTGTGATTGTCCTTTTCTTCCATTTCGGCTGCAGGCTTGTAGAGCTTGTACCTCAGTATTATCTAGGAAACCTGCCATCGAGTGACGCGAAAGACCTGTTAATGGAGCTGAGACGGACTCTGGAGCCGCATCCAAAGGACCAGGAGGATGTCTCGGACGAGGAACACAGCAATACAAAGGGGAGCCAAGAGCACGACAGGACCGGAGAAACTCACAACCAGTTCAGTACTGAGCTCTGTCTCCTCCAGTGAGGGGAGAAGAAGTACTGAAAATCCAAGCTTCCTTTTTGCTTTTTACTGTGCGTTTTTGGTGGATTTTTTTCTCTAAAGTAGCTATTATTCTGAGGATTCATCATGTGAGATTAAATGATTTTGATATTTAATTTGCAAGGGTAAATTCGCTGGGAGTTATTTCTCACACAAAGTTTATCTAGGAATATAGTAATATATTGGAGTGAGATTTTTCTCAGATCTGTTAGTTAACTGTGACATCACTTTGTTGAACAGAAACTGTTATTGGATAACAGTTGGCCGCTATGCAGATGCCCAAACAGAGATAAACTGTAAACTGATGGATAGGCAAATCTCAGGGCTGACTTTACTGCTGTCGTTGAGGAAACAATTTTTTCTTCTATGTTGGTCATACATTTTTTGATACTCTTTGTATAAAGTGTTGGTATTGTGTATGGATGTTAATCCTACCTTCTTTCCAGCATTGTGTGAACTAAAGTAAAGTAAAAATATATTGCCCAATTTAATCGGCTATATATTTTAATTATGAATAAAATCGTTAAAACAGCCTGTAGTGTTTTACCCTTGGTATGTGTAGATTAGCCTTGTGTTTAGAATACAGTGGTTATTCACTTAAAACGTTTGGTCTCGGTCATACCATTCCGATTCGTAGCTTCCGTTTCAACTTAACAATGAAGTGAGCAGCCGATTCACAGAGCCTGTTTTCATGGTGCATTCAGATTCGTCTGAAGTTTTTGACTTTTTTTTTTTATTGCACGCAGACCACCTAAAACCATGTCTAGATCTGTACTTATAGTAGTTAAATGACTGTACTAATAGCAGTCAAACCTGCACTAGATTCTAATAAGAAGCCCATATTGCATTTCTAACACAGTTTCTGATTTGTCAAAGTAATATTCTATTTGTTAAAACAGGAACAATGGATTTTACTGTATTTTTTCCACACTGGCCACATAAAACCAGGTATATTTCAAAAAGTATTGTACTAATGTCAGCCAAACCTGGACAAGATTATAATGAGAAGCCTATATTGCACTTCTAACATATTTTCTGATTCGTGAAAGTAATATTCTATTTATGAAAACAGTAACAAGGTGGATTTGACTGTTTTTTCCACACAGGCCACATAAAGCCTCAAAAAAATTCAAAAATACAGTACATACATTATACATATACTGTATATGTACAGTATACATATATTTTTTATTTATTTATACTTATGTACTTATATTTATATATACTTGCAGTATATATATTCTGTATTTATATATGTATGTACATCCATATGTACTGTATATATAGTATACACTTATTCTGTGTATATATATACACATATATATACACACACACACACACACAGGCCACTTTAATAGGTACACCTGTTCAATTGCTTGTTAACACAAATAGCTAATCAGCCAATCACATGGCATTGCATTTAGGCATGTAGACATGGTGAGGATGACTTTCTGAAGTTCAAACCGAGCATCAGAATGGGGAAGAAAGGGGATTTAAGTGACCTTGAATGTGGCATGATTGTTTGTGCCAGATGGGCTGGTCTGAGTATTTCAGGAACAGCTGACCTACTGGGATTTTCACGCACAACCAGCGTTGGCAGAGAATGGTCTGGAATAGAGAAAATATCCAGTGAGTGGCAGTTGTGTGGACGAAAATGCCTTGTTGATGTCGGGGGAGAATGGGCAGACTGGTTCGAGACGATAGAAAGGCAACAGTAACTCAAATAACCACTCGTTACAACCAAGGTATGCAGAATACCATCTCTGAACGCACAACACATCAAACCTTGAAGCAGATGGGCTACAGCAGCAGAAGACCACACCGGGTGTCACAGGAAACTGAGGCTACAATTCACACAGGCTCACCAAAAATGGACAATAGAAGATTGGAAGAACGTTGCCTGGTCTGATGAGTCTCGATTTCAGCTGCGACATTCAGATGGTAGGGTCAGAATTTGGCGTAAACAACATGAAAGCATGGATCCATCCTGCCTTGTTGCTTCAGGCTGGTGGTGGTGTAATGGTGTGGGGGATATTTTCTTGGCACACTTTGGACACCTTAGTACCAATTGAGCATGGTTTAAACGCCACAGCATAGCTGAGTAGTGTTGCTGACCATGTCCATCCCTTAATGACCACAGTGTACCCATCTTCTGATGGCTACTTCCAGCAGGATAATGCACCAAGTCACAAAGCTGAAATCATCTCAAACTGGTTTCTTGAACACAACAATGAGTTCACTATACTCCAATGGCCTCCATAGTCACCAGATCTCAGTCCAGTAGAGCAGCTTTGAGCTTTTTTAGAACGGGAGATTCGCATCATGGATGTGCAGCAGACATCTGCAGCAACTGTGTAATGCTATCAGGTCAAAATGGATCAAAATCTCTGAGGAATGTTACCAAAACCTTGTTGAATCTATGCCACGAAGAATTAAGGCAGTTCTGGAGGCAAAAGGGGGTCCAACCTGGTACTAGCAAGGTGTACATAATAAAGTGTCCGGTGAGTATATATATATATATATATACACACACACACACACACACACACATTACATATGTATATATATACATTATATATTTATTTATACAGTATATATGTATATAAATAGATGAATACTGTATGTATATATTTTTTTTTTTTTACTATTTTTTTTACCTGTGCTGTCAACATGCTGGACAAACAACACAGAGTATTTGTATGCTATTGCATCTTTGACAGAGTTCATTTGCAAATGGGGTTCAACTTCTCAACCTGCAATGCAACTCTTTGTACATTCTTTTATCATCAAGAACTGCTGCATTAACTCTGTCCTGTGGACGGCCTGTAGGATGAAAAGAGCACAGCTTTTTATTAACAAGAACCACCACCACCCCTCTTTGGAGAACTATCTTTGCATGTTTGGTCTTTAAACAACTTGTTATCATTGCTCCTCCAAGAGGGAGGAAATCACCACGGTTGAGACAAATAAACATAGAAACAACAAATAAACATAAATAAATAAATAAATAAAACACCAACGTGTACATGGTAAAACAACCATAGATAGATCAGATGAAAATATGTATCAACAAAACAGAGTTAATAAAGTGCACTGCCAAAACTGGAACAGCAATTTGGCATATGGCCTCTTCCTGTCATAGTTATGGCAGTAAATGGGGGCGGAAAGGGGAGGAGTCTGTGTGTGTGTGTGTGTGTGTGTTATTTAGTTCTGGTGTATGAGGTGTTGTGGTTAATTAGTAACCCCACATAAAAATAAACTGATTACATGTTATACTAAACCACCAATACTCAAGGTATATGTATCAAAAAATAAAAAAATAGAAGTGTGCTATAAACCAAAAAAGGGAAGTGATGAAATTACAAAAGGAACTCAAGTATTTTTTTTTTTATTCAAAAAGTATGCTATAAAACCAAAAAAGTGAACTTAAGTCTTCTACAAAAAAAAACAGGCCAAAGAAAGAATGACCAAATGCAGCTGACACAAAGAGAAAGGGCCCAAGGTCATACAGCCATATATGGCATAAAGAATTTTATGAACCACAGAAGTAACCTTATCCAAAAAAATAGAAAACCCCTGGTAACAGGCTGTGATTGGTTCACCCCTACAGAGGCTGTGATTGGTTGTTTGGAAGACCACCCCCCAAAACAATAGAAAACCCCTGGTAACAGGACTGCGAGCTGTGATTGGCTCACACCCACAAAGAATATGATTGGTTATTTGGAAGCTACCCCCCAAAAAAAGAGTAAAACCCTGGTAACAGGACTATGAGTCGGTCCCGGCGCAGAAAGGGGCAGAACATGTAATGGGAGAAGAGTACATCTCAGATTTATATATATTTGCCAAAAAGGTTCAGTTCGTCAGTCAATTTCACCAAGCCTACTTAAAGTGTATTGCTGTACTTGACGCTCAATAAACTGTTTTGCATCAGACTTTGTATGGTTCCAACGTTTTTTATTCCAAGTTGTTTGAGGCCAGAACAGATAGAAACATCATCCAGAAATCCAGACTTTTTACTCGCCCAGCCCTGGACCTCTTTGGTCATGAGAGAACGACGACCAAGACGAGGACCGAAGAACTGAAAAGGACCAGCCTGCACTCCAGAGACACTACTGGTCACAAAGATTTGAAGGTAAGCAGAGACTTTTTTCTGCAAATTCAGTTTGTGTGTGTCTGAGTGCAGGACTCCAGGTTGCAGGTATCAGAAAAGTCTGTTCTCCAACTAATCTAAAATATTGACGTAGTTCAAAATGACTGTAAATATAATTTTAATCAGAAAAAGGAACTTAGACAGAAGCTGATGCGAGTAATCTATGTGCATGTGTGATTATGAATGATCATGATTTGGAAAGAATGAGTGATCCTCGTTGGTCTGTGGTTTGTCTTGTGTATGCTGGAGGATTGGTTGCCGCTGAACGCACATTAGAACCATAGGAAAAAGGTGTAAAAATAGCATGTCCGTAGTATGTTTAGTCGCAGTTACAGCACTGAGAGGAAAAGTTTGTTGTTGCTACCCACTCAGCACTTTGGGCAGCTGATCTCGAGCAGGGGGTGACACTGGGTGACCTTTACTGGAGTGGTTAAGCCTCACAGGGTGAGCTATATCTGGACACAATCAAATGTAAAATTCAATAAACAAAGGCAAATCAATTAATGTAAAACTACATTTAATATACAGGCGAATTAAAAACAGAAAACATATATATATATATATATTTTTAAAGATAAATAAATAGGCTAATAAAATTAATAATTAGAATTTTTAAGGACGATTAACTAGAGGAAAACTAGGTACGATACAAGAAAAAAGGTTGTGTGCAAATTTTCTAACAGCAAAGATGATGATGGCACCAGTACAAATTCTGGTGAAACAGTTCCCACTAAGTAAACATCCAACAAGATGGAGGATTTGGCGATGAGCGCTGGCTTTTTGGCCTTCTTGGCTGCGTACTCTCTCAGGCGCTTCTCTTTGAGGCATTGTGTGAGGAAATGGAAACTGAGACAGAAAAGAAAAAAAGATTCAAAAATGAGAAAGAGAACAAGAGATTTAAAAAATGTTCTTAGAGGAAGGAGATGGGTGGAGAAAAAGCATGAAGAAAGTCAAGGAGATGTTAGTGGAAAGAGAGGAAAGAAGAGTAGAGGAAAGCCAAGCGAAGGTGTCAGAGAAGGCATGTTTACCGATATACCCACCTGCATATGAGCCCGGGCAGTACCCAGTGGTTAAAGGAGTTGTGGCAATCGAGGGGGACATAGAAATGACCGATGACCATACAGGCCTGAGCCACATGAATCAGAAAGGCAGGCCAGAAGGGTTCTCGTGGTAGATTGCTATTAAGCCATGAAACGGCAAGACAGACAATGGAGGGATGTGAGAGAGTCATTAAATAGACTGATAATTGAGCCACTGGCCAGGCAGGACAGGCATGAAGCCAGAAACATAAGGGAATCATTAGATAGACAGAATAGAAGAGGCTTTGAGCTGCATGAAGAAAGGAGCAGACAGGATTCTGGTTCAGAGATAGGGGGAGGCCCTAGTGTGGCCCCTAGTGAAGAGTCAACACCAAGTACAGGGGGAGGTAACTTGATCACATTGGAGAGGGAAGAAGAAGGAATGAGCCTAAGAGACAGAAATCAGACCTCCACAGAGATTTGGTCAACAACACCCAATACTGGTTAAGGGACAACAATTACAGTATATTCCTAGGGGAACACAAGATATGGAAGGTCTAGTATCAAGATTGCCAAATTTGAATGGGGGAGCTAGTAAGTGGATTAGGATTTTTGAGAAATGCACTGTGGGGAAGATGTTAGTGGAGGGGGATCTAAATGCTCTTTTGGCCAGAGTTCTGGGGACGACCAAGATGGAATCCGTACCGACAAATGGTCATCCAGACCCGATAAACAGGACAGTGGAGAACGACGGTGTTGGTTTTGATCTCTACAGACACGCCACATGGGGTGCACTGAGGAAGGAATTCCCAACTCGGATAGACCCAGGGGCGCTACAGGGGCAGGCGCTGGGGGACACAGAGAACCCTGCCTCCTACATCCAGAAGGAGGTCAAAAGGTGGCGGCTGGAAACTGAGAGAGATCCGGAGACAGACACGATAATATCTGCCATATTCAGGAGATCTATGGTCGAGCTGTTACCAGGACCAGTCAGGAACAAACTGGATGACGTGGTGGGATTAATCTCATAGAGATCTAAGAACAGGTGTGATGTGTTCAAAATATTGCAGCTACATTTTGGATTTACTGTAGCCGCTGCACAGCTGATTTCGGGAGGCCAGTGAATAGGTCATTACAGTAGTCCAATCTGCTTGTTCATGGATGAATTCATGGATAAATTTTTCAGAGTCTGCTTTTGACAGGAAACCTCTTAATTTTGAAATGTTTTTTAGATGGTAGAAGGCTGAATTTGTGATGTGATTGATATGGCTCTTAAAATTTAGATCGGCATCTATGATTACACCCAGATTTCTGGCTACATTCTTGCTCTCCAGAGACAGAGAGCTGAGATGAGCCAAATGTTCTGTCTCTGAGCCTAGTATTTCTGTTTCATCATTCATTCACCCATCATCATCATCATCATCATTGTTCAATTGTAAAAAGTTCTGTGACATCAATGCATTAATATCATTAATACACTGAGTGAGGGAGTGTATGGGGATTAGATGATTGGGAGATAGGGACATGTACAGTTGTGAATCATCTGCATAATAATGGTAATTTATTTTGGGTTTCTTTATAATATGTGCAAGTGGGAGCATATAGATGTTAAACAATAATGAGCCAAGAATCAAATCTTGGGGCACTCAACATATAGGATTCTTCATAGGAATAGTTGTAAAAATCCCTAAATTTTCAGTACAACAATTGAGTTGGTTGAGAATGTCATCTTGGGTGGGGTGAGTTTTGCACAGAACACGGGCCACCAATGCGACACATCTTCAGTTGTGTGCCCCGGCTTCATTGGGTGTTTCGGCCATTTATCACAAGACACCCTCTGCCGAGGTTGGCCCACCACAGGTTGATCAGACCTGAGTGTGTGTCGCACGATGGCACCAACATGATTATTTGGCAGCCCCATGTTGCGTCCCTCCAGTTCAGCCACAGCCAGTGACTGCTCCGCTCAGCTGCAGTGGCAAGTTCTTTGATTGCCTTCCTTTGGGCCTGCCCTCTGATCCCTACCTCTTTTGAGAGCCTTGTGGTGGACTTGGCTACAAAACCTCTGCAGCCCAACTCCACTGGCCGCACCTTCACGTTCCAGCCCCGTCCCTCTGCCTCTGCTGGTAAGTTGGCATACCGCAGCCTCTTCCGTTCAAATGCCTCATCGATGGCCCCCTCCCATGGGACAGACAGCTCAATGATAAAGACTTGCCGGCAGGACTTGGACCAGAGGACAAGATCTGGGCGCAGGTTGGTAACTGCAATTTCGGGTGGGAAAGTGAGCCTCTGGCTGAGGTCTACCCGCATTTCCCAATCCCGGGCTGTGTTCAGTGGGCCAGAGTCTGGGAGTGATGGCTTGGTCCGCCATTTCTCCCCTTCCCGCATGAAGGTTGTTCTCCGTGGGAAGGTAGTCTGGGCATTTAGAGGCATGGCATTGGAGGTTACCCTCTTGTTCTCGATTACGGGAGCCAAGCATTTCAGCACTTGGTTGTGGCGCCAGGTGTATCTTCCTTGCGTTAAGCTGGTCTTGCAACCCACCAAGATGCGTTTGAGGGTTGCTGGGGCTGCACACTGGAGACGGGCTGGGTCCTCTCCATACCAGAGATGTAGGTTGGTTGGGGAGGGCAGGACATCATAAGTGGCTCTGATGATGAAACTTAGCCTATTTGACTCCATGCCCCACATCTCGCTTCAGGTTATCTTCCTCCTCTCCACGCCATCCCACTTTATCCAGCGGCCTTGCTGGGCTTGAGAGACTGCCTTGGCACACCTAGCTGCTTCCTCCTGGTGGCGCACCTCCTCCACAACCATGTGCCGCCGTTCGATTGGAGTAGCCTTTTGCCATGTGGGTGTTGTTGTTGCCAAGCCAAAGCCCCCACTACATCCCGGTGCCTGAGGGCCGTCTTTGCCACCGCAACTTCTGCCGATGGCTTCCATTTCCTTCCCGTTGTTAGGGTTGGAGCAGCACCTCTGACAAATGGATCCCGGGATTCTGTGAGAGTCATCTCCAGCCTTGATTTGGCACATTTGTACTCCTCCACTAGGCTTGAGATTGGCAGGGAGAGGGTTCTGCTGCCATACATGCCAATGCTGGTAAGGCATCTCGGCAGTCCAAGCCACTTCCTCACTTGTGCATTTACTAGCCTTTCTAGCCGATTGGCATGGGATAGAGTGACCTCATAGATGGAAATTGGCCACATGAGACGGGGCAGCAGCCCAAACTGAAAGCACCACAGCTTCAGCTTCCCGGGGAGAGCAGTGTTGTTGATCTGCTTGAGGCCACTGATTGTATCCTGCCTGAGTTGTTCCACCTGCTTTGAGTCTTTGAGTTCTGCGCTATACCAGCAGCCAAGGCTTTTGATAGGCTTCTACAGAACTGTTGGTATTGGCCTGTTGTTGACATGAAACCTCTCATTGGCAAGCTGGCCTTTGACAATGGAGATACTGAGGGATTTGCTGGGTTTAATCTCCATTTGTGCCCATTTGATGTTTCCCTGGAGTTTATCCAGCAGGCGTTTGGTGCATGCGTTTGTTGTTGTTATTGTTGTTATGTCGTCCATGTACGCCCTGATTGAAGGAAGACGCAGCCCGCTCTTCAACCGTTCCCCTCCAACCACCCATTGGGATCCTCGAATAATAAGCTCCATTGCCATGGTAAACACCAGTGGAGAAATGGTGCAGTCCGCCATTATGCCTATCTCGAGGTGCTGCCAGGCAGTTGTAATGGCCTGTGCTGTAACACAGAACTGGAGGTCTTGGAAGTAGTCTTTGACCAGCCTTATGATACCCTCTGGGACTTGGAAGAAGTTGAACGCCGTCTACAAAATCTCATGAGGCACTGACCCGAAGGCATTGGCAAGATCTAAGAAAACCACATGCAGGTCTTTCTTCTCCTTCTTGGCTGTCTGTACCTGGTGCCAGATGACATTTGGGTGTTCCAGGCATCCTGAGAATCCACTTATCCCTGCCTTCTGCCTTCGGCCTTGCTTCCAGCTGGTGCTCAGGTGGTTGAATTGGTGGCATGTCATCCGGAATGCTGGGTGGCACATGCCTCTGGTTGTCTGAGTAGGTCTTCCTCAGGTGCTCCTCTAGTTCCCTTATATAATCTCCACTTTGTTCACTAAATCTCCAACGGACACAAAGAACTGCCTGTCCTGTAGGTATGTGCTGAACCAGTTAAGAACCAGGCCAAATAGGCTGACTAATTTTTGTAATCTCTCTAATAAAATATGACGGTCAACAGTGTCAAAGGCAGCACTGAGATCCACTTATTTTAGAAAAAGTGTTTATATGCAGATTGTTCACAACTTGAATAAGTGCTGTTTCTGTGCTGTGGTGAGGTCAAAAACCAGATTGATAAGTGTCTAAAATGCTGGTTGAGGTTAGATAGTTGTTAAGCTGAAGGTAAACAGTTTTTTCAAGTATTTTGCTGAGGAACGGCAGGTTGGAAATGAGCCAATAGTTGGCAATAACTGTTGCATCAAGATTGATCTTCTTCAGGAGTGGTTTAATGACCGCTGTTATAAATTCTGCAGGAAATATACCTGATTAATGAGAGCCATTTATAATTTGTAATAGCTCATGTGCTAGGCAGTTAGAAACAGTTTTAAAAAATGTGGTAGGGAAGGGGTCCAAGCAGCAGGTGGAGGACCTGAGCTGACCAACAATATTGTCCAGTTTTTTTCAACTTAAGGGACGAAGTGAAACATGGCAGCAGTCATATTACTGGAGAACTGGAGGGTAGGTTCATTTCTGAATGTTGAGCCACTAATATTCTAAGCTTT
The DNA here is from genome assembly GCF_960531495.2 of Zeus faber. Lineage (NCBI taxonomy): Eukaryota > Metazoa > Chordata > Actinopteri > Zeiformes > Zeidae > Zeus > Zeus faber. The sequence continues at coordinate 5,384,537 of NC_137204.1, forward strand.
TTTTAAAACTTTTTTTGCTGAGGAATGTAGCGAATTATTCACATTTTTAAATGGAGAGCCTCTCTGATGAGGTTGTAGATGGTGGATTAATAAGTCAATCAACAGTGGAGAAGAGCACTTTACTATTGTTGATATTTTTATTAATGATATTTGAAAATAAAGACTGTCTGGCCTGTTTAATTTCTATGATGTACTGATCAAGTCTATCCTTGTAAATTTCATGATGAACCTGAAGTTTTGTCTTTCTCCATTTTTGTTCTGCCTGCCGACACACTCTCTTAAACTGCCTAACAAGGGCTCCATTTCTCCAGGGCGCTTTTCGTTTTCCTATGTTTTTAGTTGTAACAGGTGCAATGTTATCAATGCTATTTTGTATTTTTGAGTCAAAGTTGTTCACAGGATCCTCAGTTGATGAAGATGCCATGAACAGCGGTAACTTTACAATTTTCTTAAAGGTTTCAATGGTATTATTGTTAATGATACGTTTTTTAATTCTTCGGGTACCCCTCTGTTGTACAGGAAGAGCAGACACGTCAAAGAATATGCCACAGTGATCTGAAATAGCAACATCCATGACACAGGGTACAGTGATATTAAGTCCTTTTGATATGAGCAAGTCCAGAGTATGCCCCTCATTGTGGGTGGGTCCAGAAACGTGCTGAGTGAGGTCAAATGCCTCCAATAGGCTAATGAAGTGTTGAGCATCTGGGTCTGTTTGATTGTCAACATGAATGTTAAAATAACCTGAGATAATTACACATCGTTATCAGTGGAAACCTTGGACAGTAGCTCAGAGAATTCATCAAGAAAGCAACATTTAGATTTTGGTGGCCGATAGACAGTGATGATTAAAATCGGAGCCCTGCAGTTTATAGATATAGCAACTTGTTCAAAAGACGTGAATTCTCAGAGGAGGATTTCCTTGCAGCTATAGATATTAGAGAAGACAGCAAACATTCCATCGCCTCTCTTGTCAGCTTTAGTGGTTTGGTTGAATTTGAATTTAGGATGTGCTGTCTCAATGAGTGCAACTCTGCCATTTCTGTCCAGCCAGGTCTCAGTCAGTAGTGTGAAATCCAGGTTATGGGTACTTATAAGGTCATTAACTAAAAATGTCTAATTAGTTAGTGACCTGACATTTAATAAAGCCATTTGTTTTGTTCATATAGGTGCATGGCTTTGCGGGGGACTGATAGTTGGAGTCCGAACCAGTAATAAATTGTTTCGATTCCTGTGTGTCACAGGGAAGTGACGTGATTTGGGTCTATGGTTTATAATTACAGGAAGTTGTAAAGCAGTGACAGCCGTTAATGTAGAGTGGATCGAACTCACCAAACATCAGTAGTGAACAGAGGATTTTAACGTAAGTTCCATGTTCTTGGCTCGAAGACGTGATCCGTAAAAGTTTGGATGTACTCCATCATGTCTGAAGACGTTTGGACGGTTTAAGAAGGTGCCAAAGTTGTCCACAACTGGTACGTTGGGGGAGCAGCAGTATCCCTTGAGCCATGTGTGTAGCTAAAGGTCTCCAAAGCTGGGACACGGCAGCGGGCCGGAGACGATGAACCGGCGGTCCGACTGTAGAAGACTGTCAATAAGCTTTGTAAAGTCCTCTTTAAGTGTCTCCGATTGTTTGTTCCTGAGATCATTGGTTCCGATGTGGATGAGAAAAGAGGAGGCAGACGGGTTTTGATCCAACGGGATTGTGGAATTTTGGAGTCTATGTCCTGGATGCAGGCCCCGGGTAGCAGAGGGTTTTTGCTGCAGACAGGTTGATGTGTCAAACCATGGAGGAGCCGACAATGAGCATGGGTGGAGGTCCGGCAGTCGAGGAGTTCCCAGGGACAGCAGCAGCAGCCGAGCCAGGAGAGCAACATCCTCCCGGAGGCGGCACAGGCAAGTGGTCCAAATCAGTGGCCGCAGGGCGGCCCCGACGGGCGGTGATCCTGCTGCAGGAGCCGAGGCAGCACTACACGGCGGCGGAGGAGCCACCAATTGGCTGGGGAGTGGAGGCCCGGGCAAACGATGGATAGTCTGGTGGAAGTGGAGACAAGGCTCGAGGCGGTAAAGAGCGTCTTGGTGCCCCCGATGCCATGGTGGACTGTGAATTCCTCCCCAAAGTGGGGAATTCCCGGATATCCCTGAAATCGACTGTGGGCTCCAGGGCTTTGAATCTGTTCTCCAGTCTCTGGTATAGAGCGTCGCCAGCGTTGTGTGCGCTCCACACAAAGCTGGCCACGACTCGCTGCCAGGGTCCAAAGCTCTGGGGTGGAGCAGGTCCTTTTGGACCTCCACAAACAATAAGCCTGAGATCTCAGCAGTCATCAAGCTAATTGAGGCCTGACTGGCGTTGATCAAAAACATCTGATCAACAATCCATTTTCTCATGGTCAATTTGTGTCATCTAACTTCTAAAAATTGCATGAATTATGCGTAAAGCTTTGAGCTGCTAGTCCTACCTCTTGGCCAGGGAGTATTCAACTATGAGTCACATCATCCTGATTAGAGAAAATTTGATAGGTTATTTGGCATTTCCAATCAAGTTAACGCCTTTACTTTAAAAAAAAATATATATATACTGTATATGACAATAACATAGCCAGCTTTTGTCTATAATCTGTGCCTACTACTGTTTCTACTTAATGATTTAATTTACTAACTATTTGAACCATTTCCCAGAATTTTGAAAATATAATTTAAATTTTCCAAAACGTAAACTACAATGTAGTTTTTCTTCGAGAACATTTAATAATCTGTGTACTATCCGGATAGGCAGATTTATAAGACAACGACTGCGAACATGCACAAAGGCAAATCACAAAGATATATCACAAAGATATAATTTCCAGCAGGACTTGAGGCAATCCCACAGCTCCCAGTTGGAGCAGATAACCTTCCGATTGCAGTCTTTCAGTTTGATGTTTTGTCTGATTCAGTGACATCACCGGACGCAGGTCCAGGGGAGCATAGTTAGTTAGGGTTGGTTGTGCGTTTGTGGCACTCGGAGGCTAAACACTTCATGTTCTACGGTGGAGAGGAGAAGCAACAGAAGCTGATGCTTGCATTTCATTTCACACAACAGAACTTTGCTCATTGTTCAGAAAATGTCTCAAGTTATTCAGCCTGATGTTGGCCAAACTGGATCTCAGTGAAGCCCCGGAGCGCTTAATGTGCTTGATGCAGATATGGTCAAACAGGCGGTGTCATGAAGAAAACACTCCAGGGTTCTCTGATAGCATGTCTCACGGTAATCATTAACTCAACTTCTGAAAATTGCTTCAACAACTAGGTAAATTTAGGAGAATGTCACATTTGAATAAGAGCTACTTCAAATGATTTTGGTTCTATAAGGCACTCTATAATATTGTTCCAATATATTTGTTACAATACTGTATTATTGTATGATCATATAATTAAACACAGTTGTGTTACGCTCTTCAGTTTTAGTTCCAGTTTAGTTTCAGTTCCTTCCCATGTAATAATGTGAACCATGACTATATAAGCTTGTGTGTGTCCTGAATAAATCGTTCGTCTCACAAGTCCTTTTCGTCTAGGAGCTTGTCTCTGTGATGACCCTTGATCAAGAGCCAATCCACGTATGTCTCATCTTTTGTTAAATATCCAATAACCCATGCAGGGCCATTTAGTGGCTGTTTTTTCGAGAATTGCGGTGTTCTGTTGTGCTGTGTGTTAGAATGTGTGTGTTAAGTATTTGTTAGGATCGCGACTAGGAGGGACCCAAATGCGCGACAAGTAGACCGTATACAGACCTGGGTAAAACGAAGAAGGTTTATTAGGGAACACAGTGGAGATCCCAGAGGGAGTCCGGTCAGGTAGGAACGGGTCCGCGCCGGCGGGTCTAGCGGGACGGGTGGAGCAGGACAGGACGGGACCGGTGAGGACTGTGACGGAGGGATCCAGGAGGTTCCGGTGGGGAGGTGGAGAATTGGGCTGGACAGAGCAGGAGGGGACGATTTGAGCGAGGAGGAAAGGCAGGCAGGTTAGGGCACGACAAGATACTTGGAAACAGACTTGGAACTATGGACTCGGAAGGGGCCAGGAGAGACATGAACGCAGGTAAGTTCGCTAGTGGTCTGGCCCTGAGTGACTGGGGAGCTGGAGAATAAATACTGTGTAGATGGAGAAGGTAATAGATCCCAGGTGTGTGGAATTGGCCGAAGGGAGGAGCAGCAGATGGGGCAAGAGCGGCCTCTAGTGGGGCTTGGAGGACGTGGGCTTAACAGTATTGTATAATTCATTGCTGTGTTTTGTGTGTAAATGGAATCTGTGAGAGTATGAAGGTTTGTTGTATGGTCTAAACCGTGGACCCTCGTCTGACCAACGACTCGGCCAGTCAACAGGGCTTATAGGAACATGGAACTATTTTTGAAAATTTGGATTAGTGTTGACTGAATGGGACATGGAAAGACTTTGGTAGTTGTAGTTGTGTGTTTCCTCCTTGTGTGCATTGTGTTTTGTGTTGCAGCATTGTTGCTGAAATTGATGTTGTTTGAATGTTGTTTGAGTTCTGTTAGGATAAAGACAACGGAAATATTTATGAATTGTGAGGGAAATATAACGACACGGAAAAGTGGATGAGAAATGGACTTAAAAGTCATGGATGTAGATAGGAGGAAGTGAGCGGCTAGAGGATTGGAGTGTACTGAGAGAAGTTTCCAGAAGAGATTCCAACTGCATGCGTTTTGCTGATGACGTGTGAATGTGTGTGTGTGACCTCGCACAGGACCACAGCTTAGCCACCACACAGCAAGATTATAATTAAAACATTGAGACATTGAGCCAACCACTCGAAGCTACACACATTTATCATAGACAATAGCACCAATTATCAACTAATACCCACATATAACCACGACAAACTCACAACTGACTGAACCCAACTGAACCCAACTGAACCACCATAACTGTCTTGCCCGCTCACAAGCATCTCGCCAGCCTGTGGACAAAACAACGCCAACGCCATCAACGCTGCATTAACCGAAGAAGCCAACGCCACTGCCAAAAGCTAAGTACTCACACCCAGTGATTACACCCAGCAGAAACCTTGAGCCAGAAAAGCACATGGCACCCATTTAACCCAATATAAGATTCTGTATCAGAGGGACCCTAGCTAGACTACTCACAACATTATTAATACTGTTATTAATACTGTCGCTGTCAAGCCCAAACGCTAAAAGATAATGTGGTCCTCAAACCTACGACCCAACAACCAATGGATAAACATGGCCATATCACCATGCATCTGGGACTGCATGATACACTGCACCCATATCAAAACCCCACTTAATTTTGTAAAATAACACAATCTGTAAACGGCCGCCTGGTCATTGGACAGAACCGCGCATTCACTTATCCAAAATGAACGTCCTCGGCCAACATGAGTGTTGTCAAAATCTACCTACAGGACAGGCAGTTATTTTTGTCCATTGGAGATTTTGTGTCAAACAAAGTGAATATTGTATGTGGAGTTTCCCAAGGTTAGATTCTGGGACCATTATTGTTTAACCTCTATATGCTTCCACTTGCACATATTGTAAAGAAACACAAAATAAATTTCCATAATTATGCAGATGATTCACAACTGTACATATCCCTATCTCCTGATGACCTATTCCCCATACACTCCCTCACTCAGTGTATTAATGACATTAATGCATGGATGTCACAGAACTTTTTACAACTGAACAAAGACAAAACAGAAATACTCAGCAGCTCATCTTAGTTCTCTGTCTCTGGAGAGCAAGAATCAAGCCAAATATCTGGGTGTAATTATAGACGGCAATCAAAATTTTAAGAGCCATATCAATATAATCACAAAATCAGCCTTCTACCATCTAAAAACATTTCAAAATTAAGAGGCTTCCTGTCAAAAGCAGACTCTGAAAAATGTATCCATGCATTCACAAGAGTAGGTTGGACTACTGTAATGGCCTATTCACTGGCCTCCTGAAATCAGCTGTGCAGCGGCTACAGTTAATCCAAAATGCAGTTACACGCGTTCTCACTGGGACAAAAAAGTTTGAACATATCACACCTGTTCTTAGATCTCTACATTGGCTCCCTCTCAAAACTAGAATTGATTTTAGGATTCTGATACTTGTATATAAAGCTATAAATGGCCTTGCACCTCAGTATATAAAATAAATGCTAATTATACACGAACCAGCAAGAACTCTCAGGTCCACAGGCAGTGGTCTTTTAACTATCCCTCGTACCAACTCAAAAGCAGGAGAAGCTGCCTTCTGTATCTATGCCCCAAGTAAATGGAACACCCTACCGAGGGACCTGAGAGAGGCCACCACACTGAATACTTTTAGGTTAAAAACCTTGCTGTTCACTACAGTCTATGACTGACTGATGTGTCTGTCTGTCTGTCTGTCTGTGTTGCTGGTGTTTTGGCTGCTGCTAACCTTATACCCTAACTTAAACATCTCTAACCTTATACCTAAGCTTAACCGTCTCTAACGTGAATGACTTCTCCGGTTCCGGTGGGAGCTACCATTTCCGCTTCTGGTGACATCTTCGTGTGTGCGTTGCTGTTGTCTTTTTTTGCTGTTGTTTTTTGTTGTTGTTGCTGCTGGAGTGGATGTTGCTGCAGCTGTTGTTGTTGTTTTGTGGCTGCTGCTGCTGCTGCTGTTGTTGTTTCTGTTGTGATATTACAGTGAGAGGATCATAAGAAGGGTGTGTTTTCAGAGAGAGAGAGTCAAAAAGATCTCCCTGTGATGTCTTTGCTGTGCGTTAGTTCGTTGAGATGAGGTACACACTGTTGACTTAATATAGATGAGGATATTTCTGGTTCCGATGAGAGCTACCACTTCCGGTTCCGGTGATGTCTTCGCTTGTGTGCTGCTGTTGCTGCTGTTTTTGTTGCTGCTATTGTCTGCTGCTGGTATTGGTAAACATCTCTAACCTTATACCGCAAATTAACCATCTCTAACCTGAGTGACTTTTCCGGTTCTGGTGAGAGCTACCATCTCCGGTTCCGGTGACGTCTTTGCGTGTGCGTTGCTGTTGTCTTTCTTGCTGGGTTTTTTTGTTGTTTCTGCTGCTGGAGTTGATGTTACTGCTTCTGTTGTTGTTGTTTTGTGGCTGCTGCTGCTGCTATTTCTGTTGCACCATTAAATAGCGTTTGGATCAAGTTACTGGAAAAGCTGGAATGTACTTACACCAACCCTCTCAGTCATTAAGACCCATTATTAGGTGGAGAGCCGGAAGGGCATGTATGACTTCGAATCTGAAGATTGCAGGCCTCGATCAATGCGTGCAAGATGGCTGCAGAGCAACAAGTAAACATGTAAGATAAAGAAATCAATGAAAAACACAAACTTATGAAATACTAGTAATTATGACAAAATAAAGATGCAAATATGGCATGTGAAACAACGATGTGTCAAGTCAAGTCATACTTTATTTGTAAAGCGCATTTCATACCAGGGCAACACAATGCACTTTACAATGAAATGCAATCAAAGAAAATACATTAAATGTCTGTGCAATCATAAGAACAGTCAGTGCAGAATAAACAGATCTCACAGCATACAGAACACACAAATATGGAAGTCAGTCATTGATTGAGTGAAGAGTGAAGAGTGAAGAACAAGGGTTTTAACCTGCTTTTAAAAGTCTTGAGAGTGAGGGCCTCTCTCAGTTCCTCAAGCAATTCCATTTACTTTGAGCATAGCCTCCCCTGCTTTAGATTTGGTACGAGGGATAGTTAAAAGACAGTGGACCTGAGAGTTCTGGCTGGTTCCTGTATAATTATCATTTATGTTATATATTGAGGTGCAAGGCCATTTATAGCTTTAATTAGAAGTAGCATAATTTTTTTTATCAATCCTGCTTTTAACAGGGAGGCAATGTAGAGATCTAAGAACAGGTGTGATATGTTCAAACTTTTATTTTCTGTGACGTCAGTGGGAGCGAGTAGGGTGGCTTGATTGAGTAGGGCACAGCGTTGGATTTTTATGTTTGGCATGTCGAGCAGACGCACATGATAATGCAAAAATCTTTGTGGTGTCATTTGTGTTGGTTTACCAGTTTGTAGGATCAGTTCTAATTTAGAAGAAAAATATGCCACCGGGCGGAGTTTTCCCCCACGATCAGGGTGTGCAGAGCCATGGCTTGGGTCCCCTCCTCCCAGCGTCAACTCTGATAATGTCCAGATTCCCCTGTTTGACCTCATTTGCCCTGTGGTCATCTCTTTGGCGCCGTGGGACAGGTGCGGGCCCAGTGTCCTTCCTGGACGCAGCTATAGCAGGTGCTGCGGCCTAGGTTGTGACCTCCTCAGCCTCGGTGATTGAGACGGCTTCCATGGAATCCCCCACCTCATTGGGTCTGGCCTGAGGTGTTTTGCTGAGGCTGTGATGGACCTTGCTGACTTTGAGTGAGGGCCTGAGCCAGCATGATCGCCTGGGTCTGGGACTCACGTTGTTTCTTTTGATCTTGTTTGCGGTCTTTGTCCCTTTGGTGTGTCTCATAGGCGTGTTCAGTGTGGAGAATGGCGTCATCAGGGGTCGCCGTCTTCCAGGCGACAAATGAGCATTCCAACATGTCACTGAGTGGGAACATCAGTCCGTTGATGAATGCGGACTGTAGATGAGTCTCATATTGTGTCAGGGGAGGTGCCCCCATGTTTTCAGGTTTCACCATTCCACTGTGGTTGTGGAAAAAGACTTTCAGGCGTCCGGCGTAGGCTTGTGGTGTCTCGTCGTTGTCGCTGTCGAGGTCGACCACTGGTATGTCTACGTTAATGATGTTAGGTTCGTCGTTAATGACGTGGTTGGGTAAATTTGGAATGTTGACGCCGTATGGGAGGATGGGAGTCCAGATCCAGAAGCAGTATTTTCACCAGGAACATAGGATACAAAGAAGTACTTTGATTAGCAGTATACGGTGTTGATGCTGATGCTTTCTGCTTTCTTTGTTCCTTTTCCTGGCCCTGTCTCTCTCCCTGATTCCTGTCTCTCAGTCCCTTTTCCTCTCCCTGCTTCTCATTCTTTTTATTTTCTCTCTTTTAGCTTCCTCTACCCACTCTCCTAAAGCCCACCAATCGGCCTCGTACTTCCTCTTTTTCTTTTCTCTGTCTTGTAATCGAACTTTCAGCTGCTGTAGCTGATTTAGGCTAAAGCTTCCTCCTGTGGGAAAACCTCAGCTTTCCCATTCCATCAAACTTATCACTGTTCTTTTTATCTTTTCCCTTCATACATTTGTAACATTCCTTTGATTCCCTTACTTGGTGATCCTTCTGTAGCATTTCACTACTACTGCTACCCATGGTGTTATTAGGCTCCTTCAAGTTATTTTATTTTATTTTATTATTTTATTTATTATTGTTATTTTTTTTTTTTATTAATTTATTTCTTTATTAATTTATTTTATGAACCTAGGGATTTCCTTTGTGCCAATTTCAATAGATAAATCACATTCTATTTCACATACTTTATGATCTCAATAAAACTGTGGAAACCACATTTCATTTCACGTACTTTACGATCTTAATAGAAGTAAACATAGTTGTCACTATATTTCCAGGTTTCTTCTAAACCTTGGTTAGAATAAAACACTTCACTTTAGAAAAATCCGTTGGTATTTGGATCCTAAAATAAATCCTGATTTTAGATCTGATTTTTCATATTTTAAGTTTTAATTTCAGAATAAGAAATCTTCTTTTGAACACTCAACATCTGTCTTACCCCGCTACCAGGAACGTAGATCTAGGCGGTGCCCCAGAGTCTTTGCCGGCTCTGTCGTCGATGGTCCCCCTGGGCGCAGCTCGATCCTGTTCCGTGACGCCAAATTGTTACATAAATTAAAGGGTTGCTTTAATGTGCAGTTTATCAATCAGTGGTCTTAAATAAAGTAGCAGACAGACGTTGGTTTTACTTGTACAAGGGTCGGATCAGAGATGTGCTAACGAGCAGCTCTCTGCGTCTGAGTCAAATAGTTTATTTTCAGGTCAGGGAGTCAGAGAATATTTGGTCAGTTCGACATCCCAGATACAGAGAATATACAGATATATAATTGGTCAGAATTGAATGAAAGAATTTACCGTTTGTGCTGAAATAAAAGTGTGTGAATGGAAGCTACATGAAGTTGTGTTCTTCATTATGTGTGTGCATACACGTTTATGTGATTACATGGATTTACATATATTGTTACACCATCTTTTCTCCAGTATAAGCTGTAACAAGCGGTAACCCTGATCAGGTGACACACACACACACACACGCACACACACACACACACACACACACACACACACACACACACACACACACACACACACACACACACACACACACACACACACACACACACACACACACACACACACACACACACACACACAGGACACCCGAGGCTCAGGCGGCCTTCACTGATCTGAAACTTCCCTTACCATCGCACCCACACTCGGTTTTCCTGACTATAGACTCCCGTTTACTCAGTTTGTGGATCAAAAGGGTGGATATGTGCTATCGGTGCTGTGTCAACCCCATGGGGGAAAACTCCACCCGGTGGCATATTTCTCTTTTAAATTAGAACTGATCCTACAAACTGGTAAACCAACACAAATGACACCACAAAAATTCTTGCGTTATCATGTGCGTCTACTTGACATGCCAAACATAAAAATCCAGCACTGTTCCCCATTCAATCAAGCCACACTACTCTCCCCCACTAACGTCACAGAAAATAAAAGTTCAAACACATCACACCTGTTCTTAGATCTCTACATTGCCTCCCTGTTAAAACTAGAATTTATTTTAAAATTCCGCTACTTGTAAATAAAGCTATAAATGGCCATGCACCTCAGTATATAGAATAAATGCTAATTATATACGAACCAGCAAGAACTCTCAAGTCCACAGTCAGTGGTCTTTTAACTATGCCCTCGTTGTGCCAAAAGAGTCAAATAAGTTTGTGAGTCTTTGTGGCATGTGTCCAGGTCAGAGGAACACAAGACGATATCATAGCTCTCTAGCTATAGTGATATATAGTGATATATTTTTATTTAGTGCATAATAATTCTGTATTATGTATTGTCTAATCTATATTTCTCCTTCCAACCAAGAGTGCAGAGCCGACTGTTATCTGCTCACTAGCAGATAAAGTGGCAATATTCCTGTGCAGAGAATAGAATCTGTGTGTTAAGTGTTGTATGAATTATTGTTGTGTTTTGTGCGTAAACAGAATCGGTGAGAGTATGGAGGTTTGTTGTATGGTCTGAACCATGGACCATCGTCTGACCCACGACTCTGCCAGTCAACAGGGCCCATAGGAACTAAGGTGCGCTGAGCCATTTTGAAAATCTGTATTTGTGTTGACTGTCTGGGACGTGGTAAGACTTTGGTAGTTGTAGAATGTCTGTTTCCTCCTGGTGTGTACTGTATTTTGTGTTGCAGCATTATCGCTGAAATTAATGTTGTTTGAGTGCTGTTGGGATAAAGATGACGGAAATATTATTGTATTGTGAGGGAAATAGAACGACATGGAAAAGTGGATGAGAAATGGACTATTAAAAGTCACGAACGGAGATAGGAGGAAGTGAGTGGCTCGAGGGTTGGAGCACACTGAGAGAAGTTTCTGGAAGAGATTTCAACTGCATGCGCTTTTCTGATGACATGTGAATGTGTGTGTGTGATAAATCCCGCTCAGGATCCACAGCTTAGCCACCACACAGCAACCACTCCAAGCTACACACATTTTGCATAGACAATAGTGCTCATTATAAACTAAAACCCGTATATACCCACGACTGAACCCAACTGACCCCAATGGAACCAACACTGCACCCACGTCAACTGAAAATTACCACAATCCGTAAATGCCCCCTGTGTCTACATAGATGCCTTCAAAGTTCCAAGGGGCCCCCTCTCACAAATTGAAGGCACAAAAAAAAAATTCAGATTGATTTGTATCTATAAAATACTTAGTCCCTGGTGAACAATTGACAAAAAAAGTCAATTGGATGAACTACATCTATTATAATCAACAAGGCTTTGCCAATTACATGTTTCAATTGTTCGAGGCCCTCGGTGAGCAGCTAGACGCAACTTCAGTGGAATACTGCCTGGCTGGACAAAATATTCGGCAAATGGGGAGTCCTACTATCCAAAGCCGGTGTTATAATGCTCATTATTTGTTTTATTCTGATGTTCATCGGATGTTGTGGGTTTTGGGATGTGTTTTTCATTTTGTTATGCATTTCTGCATTTCGTTGTTATTCGTTTTATTCTAAGTTTCTTTGAAGCCTCTTTTATTCAGTCCGTGGAGATGTTTGATCTCCAAGGGGGAGTGATGGTGAGCCTCAGAATGATTGAACAAAGAACTCCTTCACAGAGCTTTTTAGGAGCTTCGAACATCTGGACTCAGCAAAGATAAAGATAAGGTCTTATCATAAGGTGCCCCTCTCGTTATGCACATGTACCTACCCTGCAGAATATCTGACCAGCTTGCTCCGATCATCCGTGCTCATGATTGAAGGTTGTGGGGGTGCAGCAAATGGCATTTTTGGCTCAAAAATCTTTATTTTCCTCCTTAGAAGAAGAATCTGTAATCATCACATGACACACCACACTACAACACATGCATGCACACACACATGCTTTAGATGGTGGTCGGTAAAATGTGGCCTCTGCATTTGAACCATCCTGGCTGGTCCTTCCTCCGGGGGTCAGCCAGGAGCAGTGGACAGCATTCGATGACACGCCGGTGACTTGGTTCCATCTGTCCATCGCAGGTCAGATGATAATGTGTGCATGTTTTTGGTGGGGGTCCTTACTGATGTTAGATGGAGGAAACCCCATGTGAGCACGGCGAGAACATGCAAACTCCACACAGAAAGGCTCCTAATGGGGAGAGAACCAAAACAAGTGGCAATAGTTAAGTGTCAGGCACATAAAAAAGGAAATGATTATATAATCTTGGGAAAATATGAGGCAGATGAGGCAGAAAAACAGGCATCAAGGTGTATCAGGAATACAGGCACCACTGGTAATCCGAGAAGCAGCCCAACCCTGGATGACATTGTAAGGGTGCAGGACAAGGCTGGCGTTTATGAGCATGATATGTGGCTCAAGAGGGGTGCAAACTGCAACTGTAGAGAATGGCCTGTGGAGGGCCAATGACAGACAATTGGTAACACCCACAGCATTGCTGAGGCTTTCAGTGCACAGCGCACATGGGTTTGACCACTGTGCAAGAGGTGAGGTAATTGGGAAAATCCGAAAACAGGGATATTGGTCCCCATATTTACAGGTAATGGTGGATCAATGTCTGTCTGAATGCGAAACATGTGCCAAAAATAATGTATGAAAAGGGATCACCACACCATTGGAACACATTCCAACCCCAGAGGGGCCATTTATACATTAAGTGATGGATTATGTAGACATGATTAAGAAAGTACATGGCAAAAGATATATGCTGGTGGTGATTGACAGGTTAAGCAGATGGTTGGAAGCGGTTCCCTCAGCAGACCAAGGAGCAGGAACGGTGATGAAATTTCTGACCAAAGAGGTGATGCCAAGGTTTGGCATTCCAACTGAGATAAGCTTAGATAATGGTTCATCGTTAATTCAAAAAACAGTGAAACCGGTGCTACAGCATTTGAGGTTCAAACAAAGGCTACGATGTGTGTATCACCCGCAGTCACAGGGAATGGTTAAACGAGTGAATGGAACACTAAAGGCAACAATAATCCAGATATGTGCAAGCACTAAACTGAATTGGGTGGATGCATTACCATTGGCACCAATGAGTTAGCATGCAAGCTAACCGAATAACACACCTTAAACCGCATGAGATGCTAACGGGTGCTAACCCATGCCTGTACTGGTGCTTCGAGGACCCTACAAAGGTCCATCGCTGGAACATAGGGTTCCAGAGCGCATGGAAGAGCCAGTAAGGGGGGGTGGGACCAGGTGAGGTAGTTTACCTGAGAGTCTTCAGGACACGTTGGCACGAGCCAAGGAGGAAGGGCCCTACAAGTTTTTCAGAGCAACTCCAACAGCCATTCAGGTAAAAGCATGCACCACATGGTATACTCTTAACCACTGTACTAGGGTGCCATGACAGGGATTCAGACCTCAACATGAGAAGGAATCAAGCCCAAGACCAGTCCAGGCCAAGGGGAGCCTCGGGCGGAACCAGCCCAGTCCCCAGGCTCTGATCGTACTCAGGCTGCTGTTGATCAGCTGCGGGCCATGGCAGATTCTATCGACCCAAGGGACGACTGTGGAGGAGGCCCGAATGAGGACCTCAGCACTATCAACATGGATGACCTGGCCTGACAACCAAACGACACAAAAGGAGGGTGACTATAAGCCACCCCATGCCGCAGCAGCTTCAAGGAGAGAGTACAAGCGGGTGGTAGAACAGACGGCAGGAAATGCAGCTAGAATACTTAGACCGATCCCAGCACAGTTACCTCAGGAAGTGGTGTGAACTATTGCAGTACATGAAAGAGGAACGGAGAGGAAACTGTGTGTTTGGGGGAAAGATCAAACAACAAATTTAGAGGCGATAACTGATCTTGGGTGTAACAACACTATAAGGGTTGTAGATGGACAATGGGATGTATGGGCAGAAGTGCATGGGCAGATGCAGGTACGCAACACTTATATACTGGTGGATAGGACAGGATACTCGGATGGTAGTGTGGAACCCCGGGTGGAATGGACTGTCCCGGCCAGAGAAGTAAATACTCCCGGAGTGGCTATAGCGAACACCACCTCTCCTACAAAGAAAGGACAGGGATGGTGGGAATCCATAAGGAAAAAGACAAGTGATTGTTTGGTTCAGTACATGCTAATGTTACGTACTCGAACACTCAGGACACTGAGCAAGGACACCTACTGTATATTATCAAGCACTAGGCAACAAGTAACATGCATGGCTGTCATATAAAGCCCAGCAACATACTTTGGAATCATGCTGGGCATGCGCTCAAGGAGGACAAACCTCACTAAGGGTAGTCCCAGTCAAAGATACTTGGCACCAGTGCCAGAGAAAAATAAAAGCATGGGTCCAGGACATGGTTCGGGTTCCGACTCGATATGTTCCTGATAGTTGTGCTGTGGAGAGTATGATATACCTTAGCTCCAATGTACACTGGCGAGCTGCACACTCCAGTACTGCTGTTTCACCAGGAACTCAGAAGCTTGTGCACGAAAATGCTCACAAGGGAATGTGAGTCTCTTAATGCAAGAATATCTAAGCATATTGTGGATAGGACAGTTCCGCTGGTAAGAAATCTAAAGGTTCTGCTATCTAAATGTTAGCATGGGACATCAAATGTAGTACAATAATGAATGTAGCTGATGAACCACCGGGTCTCACATCCCAAGGGGACTTGTATCAGAGTAAGAATGCTACTGTGAACTCGCTGTTACACCCAGATCAACCATTGGCAGACATCTTTCGGATATGTGGTGCCGGATCATTGCACAGCACCTTGTCAGCATTCTCAGGCGGGGTTTGTGCACAAGTACAGTTACGCCAGTCCGTTACTCTGTTAGCGGAGGGCTGGAATGTGGTCACAGCCAGCAAAGATACAGTCCGCCGCAGGAGAAAAAGGTTTGTTAACTCCTGACCCTGATGTGTACATAGATAGTATAAGTCAGCCTAGGGGGATATCGAACAAGGGGCAAGAGTGAGAGTGAGATTTCGACAGGAGCTGAAGACTTTTAGGAATCCTTTGGCTTATCCCTGGGTTGGGTACTTTTGCAAGTATTACATCGACTAAGAACATGGAATGGATCAATTTTGTATACTACAACCAGCAGAGGTTCATTAACTACACAAATTATGCCCTCTCCTCATTTGGGGAGCAGTTGTAGGCAAAGGGTTCCATGACATGGCAGAATAGGTTGGCATTAGACTATTTACGAGCAGAAGAGGGAGTATGTCATATGTTCACAGTCAATGCGGCACTTTTATCCCTTAGAACATTTTGCCCGAAGGTAGTTTTACTTTAGCCATGGAAAAGCTGAAAACGTTACGCCTAGAGGTAACGGCTGCCACAGGATTCAACGCTCACCGATGGGATTGATTAGAAAATAGGTTTGGCCAATGGGGAATCTGGCTGACCAAGATAGCAGTGATGGCCGGAATAGGATTTGTATGGTATGAGTAAGCAGAAAATGATGCATTCTACTTTGCATAATTGTCTGCTGTCTTATCCCATTATTAAGGTCCTGTTTAACCAAAATGATAGTTGGCCAAATTGGCGTCCAGGCGGCTGTGCGGCAGAGGGTCATTATGATGGACCAGGGTGCGCTAGCCAATCCAGTGGCTGGCCAACTATGACATTATGTCATGCCAGAGGGGAGACCATGCAACGGCCACAGGGGACCCCTCAACTGACTGGTGACTTTAATCACATCAATTTAAAGAAAGTACTTCCAAGGTTTGTGCAACATGTAAAATGCCCAACTCGTGGGGAGAACACACTAGACTGTGTCTATTCTAACATTCCTAAAGGCTACAGAGCCTTACCCCCCCCCCCCCCTTGGACAGTGAGACCACCAGTCATTGTTGTTAATTCCAGCCTACATCCCCATCAGCAGAAAGCCAAGACCCACTACCAGAATTATTAAAACTTGGCCAGAGGTGCAACCTTACAAATGCAGGACTGCTTTCAGAGTACAGACTGGAGTCTATTTTTTGACCAAGACATAGAAGAGTACACTGCAGCAGTACTCTTTTACATCAGATGTTGTGTGGAGTGTGTCACCATCAACAAGTGTATCCGTGTCTTTCCGAACAGAAAACCATGGATGACTAAGAAGGTTCAGCATCTTCTGAAGGACCTGGCCCACAAAAAAACAAAGAACTGTACAGTGCTGCCAGGCACAACCTTAAGCAGAGCGTCAGTTCAGCCAAAATGTCCTACAAGGAGAAGATCGAGGCCCATTTCACCTCCAGGCATACAGCACACATGTGGCAGGGAATACAGCACTTAACAAACTTTAGGGGCAGCAGGGACCAACTGACAGCTGCTAATACATCCAACTGGACCCTGCTGACCAGCCACTTACTCTCCAGCTAGAGGAGGTACATCGGGCCCTAAGAACTGTTAATGCCAGTAAGGCCGCTGGCCCGGATGAGATCCCAGGCAGCGTGCTCCGGGACTGCAGGGGTATTTAGAGACATTTTTAACCTTTCCCTAGCACACACCACCGTGCCAGCCTGCCTGAAAACCACTACCATCATCCCGGTGCCCAAGCAGACAAACATCATCTCCCTCAATGACTACAGGCCAGTTGCTCTTACGTCTGTAGTCTCCAAGTGCTTTGAAAGACTGGTCCTAGGTCACTTTAAATCATCCCCCAACCCCTCACTCGACCCACACCAGTATGCATATAGGGCCAATAGATCTACAGAGGATGCCATAAACACTGTCCTCCATGCTGCACTACAACACCTAGAGGAGAAGGGGTCATATGTCAGGATGCTTTTTGTTGATTACAGCTCAGCATTTAATACCATTATACCCAGCAAGCTGGTCACAAAAATGCTGGACCTTGGCCTGTACACTCATGACTGCTTGCCTCATCACCGCACAAATATGATCATAAAATTTGCAGACGATAAAACCGTGGTGGGCCTCATCTCAAATGGGAACGAGGTCGCCTATAGAGATGAGGTGCACAGACTGTCTGAGTGCTTTGCCCACAATCACATCTTTCTGAACATTAATAAAACAAAGGAAATCATCACTGATTTCAGGTGACATAGAGCAGAGCTCAGGCCACTGGAAATAGGGGGAGAGGAGGTGGAGAGGGTGCCTAATTTTAAGTTTCTGGGGGTAAACATTGGTGAGGATCTTAAATGGACAATGAACTCTGCTGCAATTGTAAAAAAGGCTTAACAGAGACTTTACTTCCTCAGAACACTGAGGAAGGCCCATCTATCTGCAAAAATGCTGGAGTTTTTCTACCGCTGCTCGGCAGAAAGCATACTGACTTACTGTGTAACTGTTTGGTTTGGTAACTGTTCAGCAGCTGACAGAGCAGCTGTCCAGAGGGTGATAAAGACTGCCGAGGGTATCATTGGTCTCCCCTGCCCCCTCTGGAGGACATTTACAAGTCCAGTTGCTGCAGCAAGACTGTAACATTGTAAAATACACTACACACCCTTGTCACCACTTGTTCACTCTACTGTCCTCAGGAAAAGGGTATAGGTCAATAAAGAGAAGCACTGCCAGATTCAGAACAGTTTTTATCCAACAGCAATCATTGAACTGAACTCTGTCTCCCCTCTGCCAACCCCCCCTGTGACATCATAACAAATGTTACTATAGACGGAATGCCATAGCCACTTTTTTAATCTGCCATAAGCCAATTTATATTTATACTTGTCTTTTTATATTGTTTTATATTGTGGGTGTTTGTGTGGGTGTGTGTGTGGGTGTGTGGTGTGGGTTATGGGGAGGGAGGGCGGGAGAGAGTGTACATTTATGTAAATGTGAATCTATGGGTGGGTTTTGGGGAGGGAGGGAGTAAAAAAGCATCTGAATGTTTGTAGTTTTTTTGAATGGAGAGACACCGTAATCTCATTGTATGTGCCACATGCAAAGGCCTAAAGGCCTTCTGATTCTGATTCTGATTCTACTAGAGGCCGCCCTTGCCCCATCTGCAGCTCCCTACTCAGGCCCAATTGCACACACCTGGGATCAATTACCTGCACAGTATTTAGTCCCAGCTTCCTAGTCATTCCTTGCCAGACCGTCAACTAGCTTACCCGAGTTGTATCACTATTGGCTCCCTTCCAAGTTCCAAGTTCCAAGTTCCAAGTTCCAAGTTCCAAGTTCCAAGTTCCAAGTTCCAAGTTCCAAGTTCCAAGTTCCAAGTGCATATTTCTAGTTCCTAGTTTATGTCTCGTTGTCTCGTCTTCCCCTTACCTGCTTGTCTCCTCTCATCGACCCAGTCTGTCTCTCCAAATCCAGCCAGCCCGGTTTACCTGCCTGTCTCTGCTCGTCGACCAAGGCTGCCCATCCATCTCCATCCAGCCTGGTTCCCCGTCTCTCCACCCGGATCCTGGACCCCATCTCCTGGTCATCATCAACCCTGCCCCGCCCTGCTCCATTCCTACCCGACCGGGTCCACCCGGCCAGCTCCACTGTCCGGGCTAATAAACATCCTTTGCCTGCCTTCCGTCTCCCTGTGTCGTGCGTTTGGGTCTCTCCCAGTTCTGGTCGTGACAGTACGGTCTGGCCAGGAAAACATGGACCCAGCCGACACAGAAGGGCTCCGCCGTGCACTCCGGGACCAAGGACTGTTGCTTGGGCAACATGACCAGGCCCTCCGGGACATCGCGGAACACCTCCGGACCATCTCGGCGGCCGTCAGCAGCCTGCAGGGTCCTCCGGCCCCTGTGGCCCCCCCGCTCCTCCGACCCGCACTTCTTCCCCCACCAGGGCTCCCAGCGCCTCTCTCGTCCCCCCCGAGCCTCACGTTCCGGCTCCAGCGCCTTACGACGGCGATTTCGGCACCTGCCGCGCCTTCCTCGTGCAGTGGCGGTGGTTTTTCAACAGCGGCCGTCGTCGTACGGCTCCGATAGTGCGCGCATCGCGTTCCTCATCTCCTGCCTGAGAGGGGTGGCTCTCGGCTGGGGTTCCGCGGTTTGGAGTCAGGGGGGCCCCGTGAGTCTCTCCTACGATCTGTTCACCCGCGAAATGAGGAGTCTTCGACCACCCAGTTTGCGGCAAGGAGGCCGCCACAAGACTCCTCTCCCTCCGCCAGGGTTCCCGTAGCGTCGCCTCCCTCGTCGTCGAGTTCCGGACTCTAGCCGCAGAAAGCGGCTGGGATGACGGAGCCCTGCAGGACGTGTTTCAGCGTGCCCTGAACGACGAGTTGCGGGACGAGTTGGCATGGCGGGACGAGCCCACGGACCTGGACCAACTAGTGGAGACCGCCATCCGCCTGGACAACCGGCTACGGGAGCGCCAGCACGAGAGGGCTGCCCGTGCCTCCCGCCCGTGCCTCCCGCGACCATGCCCTAGTCTCCAGCGCTCGCTACTCTTGGGCACCTCAGAAGTCCCCCGACTGTCTCTGATGCCGCTGCCCCCGGATCTCCCCCGAGGAGCGAGCACGCCGCATACAGACCGGCGCCTGTCTGTATTGCGGCCGGCTGGGACACCTCCGAGCCACCTGCCTGGTCCGGCCACGAGAGGGCGACTCCTCGGTAGGGTTACGTTCCGGTCGCTCCAGCGCCAACCCTCTCTCCCGTCCGCTGCTCCCCATTACCCTCTCATGGGGAGATATAACACTCTCTTCCTCTGCTCTCATAGATTCCAGGGCGGATGCGAGTTTTCTCAACCAGGGACTAGCACGCCAGCTAGGGCTGACACCCGTCCCTCTCCCCACACCGCTCGAAGTCAAGGGGCTGAATGGGTCACATCTGACCCGGATTACCCACCAGACAGCTCCCCTCACGCTGCTACTCTCCGGCAACCACTGTGAGTCCTTAAGGTTCTTCCTTATTGATTCCCCACTGAACCCCGTGGTTCTGGGGTACCCCTGGCTCCAGACCCACAACCCTCAGATGGACTGGCGTTTGGGCAGCGTGAGCTCCTGGAGCACACACTATCCTCCACCAGGCTGTAAGTCTGGGGATGGTAAACGCTGGTTCGAATTGAGCAGACACCCAGTAACTCGTAAAGTTCCCAAAGTGTACCTGACATAAAGTAAGTGCCCTGGTCGGTCAGTATTTCCTTTGGAATCCCGACTCGGGAGATCACCTGAAACAGTGCCTGCGCCACACTTTTGGCTGTAATACTGTGCAGGGGCACTACTTCTGGGTACCAGGTTGCATAACCCACTAGGACTAACACAAAACGATACCCACGGGGTATCTTTCAAACGGGGCCTCGGCTAGGGGGAGGGGCCTCAACTAGGGGGAGGGGCCGGAGGATTGACTAACTGGCACTCAGGACACACAGCGCACCATTCATGGGTTATAGTGAGCCGCCTGGAAGAGCATTTCCCGGCGGCCCTTTGGTACCAACAACTGGGTTATCTCCCCCTCCTGTCTGAGTGTCACGGCTCACTCGATATAACCTGTCCCTAATCACTGAAAAATATGGGTGAGTGAGCATGGCTTCTGGGCACGTCAATACGCCATTGATTTTAAGTACCCCCTCAAAGGCTCCGCGTAGGGTGGCGTCTTGCGACTGTTCCAGCCGAAAATTGTTGATAAGGAAGGTAACAGGGACCGGGGGAGGCCCTACTTGGGATCCCACCACCCCTGCACCCGTTGCGTTTGCCGACGACCCCTCCGCGTCACCATGGGCCACACAACACTCACATTTCCCTCCCTGCCTTGAATGCACTCTTCCAGCCTCTCTCATCAACCCGTCAAACCCTGGCCAATCCGTGCCAAAAAATCAGGGAGTGCGACAGGCGGGAACTAACCGCACCCTGTACCCTATGCTTTTTTCCCTTGTTACTAATTTCGAGCCGGACCATTGGATATGTGTGAATATCCCCATGCACACAACGAACCTCCACCTGTGACGCCTCCACCAAAGACCCGGGTCGAACCAGATGTCGCTGGACCATCGTCTGCAAACAGCCCAAGGCCAGCAAAGCCTGATGTCTACCTCCTTGTAGCCTAACCGGTACTTGGTAGGCTCCTTTCCGACCGAGGGAGGGATCCGGTAGGCTGGCGACCCGGACCACCTGGCCGAGTTCCATCCGAGGACAGTCGTGGTTGTCGTGGCCGGGCTGCCCGCAGTGTCCGCACCCCTGCCCAGATTTTTGCGCAGCTCCCTGATTTCCAGCGGCAGCACCACCACTGGAGCTGAGGGGGGACAGAGAGGGGACAGCATGGAAAGGGGAGAGAGCATCCCGAACCTGGCCAATCCCGCGTAGGTCCTGGTGTCGGACGTAGCGCCCCTCCAGACATTGTCCTCCGGGGCATCGCGACAGGCTGGGGACCCGGCGAATCCCGCGTGGGTCCTGGGGACAGACGTAGCTCCTCCACTGACGTTGTCTCCCGGGGAACCGAGACGGGCTGGGGACCCGGCGAATCCCGCGTTGGTCCGGGAACGGACATAGCGCCCCCCCGACGTTGTCCTCCAGGGCACCACGACAGGCTGGGGACCCGGGAAATCCCGTGTGGGTCGGATGCCGGTCGGTGGCCAGTCACGGCGTGCTCCAAGGAGCTCACTCTGGCGAGGACGCGCCCCAGCTGGCAGCGGAGGTACTCCCACTCTTTCTCCATCTCAGCTAGGCGTTTCCGCAACCCACGGATCGACACCGGAGTACCTTTTACTCGGCGCCCTGCCCCTCCCAGGTCCCTGCTCAGGTGCCACTTGTGGGGGTTTCTTGAGAAATTATATAGCGACAACGGCAGTCATTTCGTTAATGAGACGATACATCACTTAACTAAGGGTTTAGGAATACAATGTAAAAATCACTGTTCCGACCATCCACAATCTGCAGGCCTAGTAGAGAGAACTAATGGAACAATAAAAAATAAATTGAGACTACTGGCAGAAACAGGATTCAGCAAACTATGGCAGAAACAGGATTCACTTGGGTCGATTGCCATCCATTAGTATTATTAAACATGAGAATGATACCCAGTGTCAGAGGGCTATCACCATATGAAGTGTTGTTTGGACAGCCATACCAAAATCACCCACTAAAAGATTTTTCTGGGGAAACCAGACCTGAAGAAGCCACACTGGCTGACTATATGAGAAAACGAATAACTAACTAAAAGTGTTGTTGACAGCTTCGCTGAAGAATACCCACAGGCACAAGACGATCAAAAGGTACAACCCGACAGGTGTGGTGGCACATAGGTCCTTATGTCTGGACTTATTGTCCCACAAGCGAAAACACACTTATAGATAAAAAACACAGATTGAGTATGGTCTGCAGCCATGTATCCATGGCATGTGGACCTGCCGCTTGTAACCCAGTGTACATAACTATTAAAAAAGCACAACCTGACGATGGGGGGATCTATCGCTTGGCATCAGATAGCATGGGAAGAGACACAGGGGGACCATTTAAAATCATAGTGATACGAAAGCCACCTTCAAACACCACAACAACACCTGCCGCAACACCTGTACCACAAAAGGACCTTATTTAGACCATAAAAGTCAAAGACCTACAGGATACTATGGAATTAGAGACAGGATACTATGACTTGACATTTCACTGCATATATGTATGAAAGTATTTATATGTACGTGACGAATAAACCTCTTGACTCTTGAATCTCTTGATAAAAACATGTGGTTAGAATGGATAATGCCAGGTCGTTAGCCAAGAACGACTGCTATGCATGTTCTACTGCCAAGCCAAAGATAGGGACCATACCCTTTCCACTAAATTTTGAAAATTCGGACCATGGACTCCCCTGCATTGTAAAGTTATATGAGAAAGCAACCATACCTACCAACCCAAACTGTACTGATTTAGATTACCTATTTCCACCAGTGAATCAAACACCGACACCACCACCATTTGAAGTGACTAAAGGCAATTACACCTGTTTTACTAGGTTCGTCACCCCGGAACATCGAATGGAACAGCTACAGGATGATCAATGTATCTACTGACACCACTATGGGTAACCTTTCTTCTTTGTTGCCAGCCTCCACCTTTACAAGGCTGTGCCAAGACAGGGCTGACGTCTGGTGGCTGTGAGGGGGAAGACGGCTCAGGTCTAACTTACCAAGCAACTGGACGGGGACATGCGCCTTAGTTCATCTAGTAATGCTTTTCACCTTGATCCAGCCCCACACGGCACATGACGCTGCGCAACACCACTCTGCTAACAGACGACAAAAGAGAGAGGTGGCCCCAAGTGGATCTTTTGATACACAGGTTTACATTGACGCTATTGGAGTTCCCAGAGGGGTACCTGACGAGTTCAAAGCTAGAAATCAAATAGGTGCAGGTTTTGAATCTGCACTGTTCTGGTGGTCGACGATAAATAAGAATGTGGACTGAATCAATTATATCTATTACAACCAACAGAGGTTCATAAATCACACTAGGAACGCAGTTAAAGGCTTGACAGAACAGATGGCAGCTACTAGTCTAATGGTGTGGCAGAACAGAATTGCATTAGACATGCTCTTCACTGAGAAGGGTGGAGTATGCGTGATGTATCATCCTATGTGTCAGAGGCCTTCTCCAAAGGCTGATTGAAACTGCAATAACCGAGAAAGAACTAATGGAGATTGAAGCAACAACTCTTCTTCTCGACGGGGACAAAGCCTACGAACTACAAGGGACCTTCATTGCCTAAGAGTGCCTATTATCCTAAGCATTATGACTAGCACGTTGAAAATCACAAGAAGTGATGTGTTATGATGTTACACGCTTAAGGGAAATAGTGCATTAATGAAGCATTGATATATTATACAAACATTCATCCAGTTAAAATTTTCGTTTATGTGCGTACGTTTTGTGTGTACATTATGTTTTGTGTGCTACTCATGGATTAATAAAATATTTTTGTTTTATTGTAGTATAAACAGGGAGGAAATTATGAGAATTTGATTAATTACTTTGCTATGTTATGTAACCATGACCATATAAACTTGTGTGTAACAATATATCTAAATCTATGTGATCAAATATCAGCACACACTGTTAATTCCCGCAGATAGTATGCACTGTGAACTATCGAAAGAGATAAACTGTATGTAGAAGATCATTCTGGCTCAGGGCCAGGGAATGAGGAAGAGGAGGCAGGCGAAGGCAAAACAGCGCCAGTTGGCGTGTTTATTAAAAAGTCTCTTGAACAAAGGTCGCTCGTTGGCCAAAACAAACTCCGGACTCGCAGGACCATATATATATATAGTGTATATTCTTATTGTTAAATAAAAGCTTTTTTATAAACAAAATTAGTTGTGTATTGTTGAACTATTCAACGCTGTTCGTGATTGGCCCATTCAGCAGTATGTTAAGTAGCCATGAGGCTTTGTTTGTCCGCCAATCCATTTGGATTCTGGGAGCTGGCTGAATGAACCTGGTGTGAGTAAAACTTTGGAGGTGATGATCTTAGAAACATGGTTTGCCACACCCTTGTCTTTAACAAGTCATAGCTTTAAAAATATTTGCTTGATTTGCACAAGTGACACCTTATTTGGAAGCTCTGATTCTCCGCTTTCAAATGATGCGGGGGAAAAATCTCGAAGCCTGCAAATTAACATAAAGTATGCGGTGGGTCACAAATTCACTTTGAGACCAAAACCTTTTTCCTCTTCATTGTCATTAGAAAACTGGGCATTCAGCAAAATAATTTTTCACACAACTTCTCTATTTTCTTATGTTTTTCTTGAACTTTTATCTTCTACCTATCTAGAACTTTTTACCTTACTTGACCAGGGAATCTATACTTAATACCAAACATCTGTATACTATTCTATTTTCAATAAACACAACAAACCTGTGTATACTACTCTATTTTAACCGATTTTAGCAACATTCAACAGAGGATCACTCCTTCTTTTCATACCATCGTCTTCCATAAACACATGTTCGCATTAGCCTCTGTTTACGTTCCATTTTCTGATTACATTTATAATTACAGTCATTTTTAACTAGGTAAATATGTTAGGTTTGTTGGAGATGAGACTTTTCCAATACGTGCAACATGGGTAGAGTCCTGCATTCAAACACAAACCGAATTTGCAGAAGAAAAAGGCTCTGGTTACCTTCAAAGATTTTTTTGGTCAATAGTGTCTCTGAAGTGCAGGCTGGTTCTGCCCAGCAAAAAAAAGACCTGACCTGGGGCCATTTAAAAGTCTGGATCTCTGTATGACAGAGTTAGTCTGCAAGCGGAGTTCAAATTCCCAACCTGCAATGCAACTCATTATTAATTCTCAAATAATCAAGAACTGCTGCAATAACTCTGTCCTGTGGATGACCTATAGGATGACAAAGCACAGTTTTTGGTTATACAGAACCAAAACCGATCGCTCTCTTTGGAAAACTATTTTATCATGTTTGGGCTTATAAACAACTGATCACAACTCCAAGAGGGGAGATTCACCACGGGTGAGACAGTTAAACACAGAACCAAACAACATTTACACGGAAACATAAACATTGGACGACAACATACAGTATATTGAAAAACAGAGTTAATCAGGTCCAGGAAAACTGGAACAAAATTGGACACGTGGTCTTCTCCTGTCATAGTAATGGCAGTAAATGAGGGAGGAAAGGAGAGGAATGCAACCAGGAGGGTGCTGGGGTGCATTCGAAGCAGGTGTGGTGGTGTGTGCATGTGTGTGTGATGGGACCGCCTGCATGTGTGTGTGTGTGTGTGTGTGTGTGTGTGTGTGTGTGTGTGTGTGTGTGTGTGTGTGTGTGTGTGTGTGTGTGTGTGTGTGTGTGTGTGTGTGTGTGTGTGTAAGGTGTCCACCGGTGAGTGTACAAGACTTGGGTTCAATTGGTTCAGGTCGGTATTATGACCCAGTCCCAGGGAGCACGAGCAGACCGCGCACTCCAGGGGTGCACACATACAACCCACTCCCTAGTGAAGACACAAGATGCAGCCGCAGGCACAGAACCTGGGCCGCTGACACCAGGCACGCATTGCAGGCCCGGATCCAGGCCCCGTGACAACAGACCAACACCCCGAACCGCCCGCCCCACAGGCAAGCCGGTGGGACCCGCCCCACCACAGCTGACCAGACGCCCCACCCGGCTGCGAGTGCCTGTGCCCATCCACGTAGCAGAGTGTGCTCAGCATGGGGCACCCGGATGTTAGCCCCCCCACTCGCCGAGGCCAACAGGCCACCAGATATATGGGCCCTCCACTACCCCCAGCACCCAGGGGCACCCGCCGATCCCAGAAAAGATGAGTTTGTCCCACATACTTAAGGGTTGTATATCCAAGATAGTCTCTTTCATTATTTTAGACATTTTTTTAGAGCCTCCTCCACCGTTGTGAGATGCTTCGTGGAGGTTTTGAGGTCTGCATTGTCTCTTTGCATCCCGCCGACCATGCGGTTCAGGAAATCAAGGCTAGCTTTGATCTCGGAAATCTCTCAGAGAAGGGGAACAAGCATGTCCAATTTACTGTTTATCTCATCCAAGAAACTAACCTCTACAGTGCTTGGGATTAGATTGTCTGTGTCTGTTGCTGAATCTGTCCACTCTCTTTTCGCTGGATTATTGTGGTCCTGATTGTCTTCCATCACATACTCGTTATAAAAAAAATCAATATAATCCTTGAGGTCCTCCACTTTGGTTTTGCGCAGTGTTCCTTTTATATATATATATATATAAAATATATATATATATTATATATACTGTGTGTAAATATATATATATATATATTTTTTTTTTTTGTAATTCGCTTTGTTATTTGTCTGAGTTGGTGCGGATTGTCTGTGTTTTAGTCAGTGCACCAGGGCGCTGCCATGTTCGATCTGTACTCACTTCTGTCTTCTCACAAATCACAACATGCTTCCGCAAAAAAGTTTATTGTGTATCAGAGGGACAAATACAGCAATAAACTTTGACTTTGCAAAACCGACTGAACAACTGAGCCTTTGTCCTTCTTTTATGTCCGAAAAAACACCCTTCTCTAATTGCATGTTCTACCCCTTTCAGTGCCGAACCACTTAAAAGCCTGTTACTAGAATTTATAATTTTTTTGGGTTGTTGAATAACCAATCACATTCCTTGTGGGGTTGAGCCAATCACAGCTCGTAGTCCTGTGTGGCCTGCGTTCTGGTTTGATCCTCAAGACAACCAATCACAGCCTTATTACTAGGCACCCCCCACCCCTTTTTTTGGAAGAGGCCCTTCTCTATGATTCCATTTCTACCATATATGGGCTTATTTCCTTTTCCTACTGTCGGACATGACCTTGGCCCATTTCTTTGCTTCAACTACATTATTTCACTCTGTTTTTGTAAAAGACTTGAGCTCCCTCTTCTGGTTTTATGGCATACATTTTAAATGTTATTTTTTTTTATACATATATCTTGTGGTGGTTTAGTATAACAGGTAATAGGTTATTTTGATGTGGGGTTACTAATTAACCACAACAAGAACTAATCTTAGCAACATGTTGTTACTATGCCCTTAATAAGCAAATGAGGATATTTCAGGCTGACTTCAACATGGAATCGATATGGCCTATGTTACACAATAGAGCAGTAACATTCTGATAAACTGTTTATGCTGACCCCCCTTCCTAGTATTTCAAGGACTTGACATTATAAATAAATATAAAGTAAAAGTTAATAAAATGTATTATTAATAATAATAATAATAATAATAATAATCATAATAATAATAATAATAATAATAATAATAATAATAATAATAATAATAATAATAATAGCGATAATAAGAACAACAATAATAATAATAATAATAATAACTATTATTATTATTATTATTATTATTATTATTATTATTATTATTATTATTATTATTATTATATTAACTTTCAGAGGAGGCAGTGAATTTAGTTCCAATTAGATATGCAGCTGATTTGTCTGGCACTGTGTGCAGATAAAGCATGTGTCCACTCGTGCCCCCATGTGGTGAGATTGGTACAGTACGGAAGAATCCTCTTCCCAAAATGATCTGCTGTAAAACGGCAACACACACTAATGCATCATTAAATTTAAAACAATACGTTTTACATTGCATTAGTTTCACTGTTGTTTTTCATTTCCAAACACTTCAACCCAAGAATAAAGTCTACATTTCAAAACATTCCACTGATTCCTCCATTGCTGAAAGCAGGGAAGTGCAGCTGGCAGTTGAGACCTTTTTAGATAAGCATTCTTTTGCCATTACTAATTCCTTCACATGCAAAGATCCTTGTTAGATCCTGCTGTTTCCTCACTTGAATGTTCCTTCTCTTTCCTGTTTCAGCTTTCATTCTTTCATTGCTCAGCTTTTCGTTGTCATGTGCAACAGGGCTTTGGAGGGAGGCTGGCACCACCACAGCCCCCCAATGTGTAAGAGGGGAAATTAAGAAAGAAATTACAAAAACAATGGTGCTCCAGTAAATCTAGCAGCATCACCTCACTTACCACCTGACCTGCAGCACAGCGGACATGGCCGCTGCCTCCGTCCTGACCTCACCCTGGCTGACAGAGTGGCCATTACGACTAACTACTGGAGGGTGTGCCAAAAAACACACTTACAGTTCCCAAAACCATGGGTTAGGCCGAGCAACAGGCTTATTAGTGTAGAAGTGTAGTGTAGATGAGTGTGTTTGGTTTATCCACACAGATCAGTGATCAGATCTCCTATTCCTGCAAAAATAGGTAGCTGGCAGTGTTGGCGTGTAATTGTATTGTTTTCCTCTGGGTCCTGTTAAAAAAACGCCAATATATTTTCAAATAAACATTTTTTAACATTCATCTGTATTTTTGTCGAGGTCAATTTAATTTTTTTATAACCACGCACACTAAACTTATTTTGCCCAAATATCTTGTCCTCCAACTGCAGTTTGACCATTGAAACGTGTTGGCCAGTGCAGTCCAGGCCCATTGAGAGAGAATGCTCACATTCTGCCTCTGGTTTCTGTCAACGTTAAGCTGCTTTTAACCATATCTTTAGCTGAAGAGTCTTGAGCTATCGACCAAGCCTGACTGAAATCCCTCCAAAAGGTCTCTGCAAAGGACTCTGCAGGATATGGACAAAATTCACTGATAGAGAGAGAGGGGGGCTAGGGGGCAACAGTGCTATGATAATAGATAAATACTCAATGTCAGTTGCCACCATAACCACCCATAATCTATCAATGGTTATCGATATATTACTTTCCCTCTTGCCTTATTTTTTAGAGTTAAAATAACTACACCTTGACTGAGGAGCTAGTTCTTTCAAACAACTTGACGGCGCCCCATGGGCCTGGCTATTTAAGCAGTCAATCCCTCCTGCTCTACCTGCTTTTCTTCCTGCTTTTCTGAGCCCTCTCCATCTCCCCTGCATCCACCTGTTGGGCTTTACTCTTCTATCCAATGGGGGTGATTCAAGCTCATCACTCATATTTCGAGTTCACTAAGTATAACTATCAAGTTATACCATGTAAAGGACTTTTTGAAGGACTGTTAGACTGTTCAGGACGCTAAACGGATGTTCAGGGATGGAGTGGAGCGACAGATGGAGCAACGGGACACCAGATGCTTGTGGCAAGGGCTGCGGACTATTACGAACTACAACAGCAGCTCCTTCCCAGCCATGAGTGTGGACGCTTCCCTAGCCAATGAACTGAACTCCTTTTTGGCGCGGTTTGAGTCTGGCAACAACACCGCTAGCTCGCCAGCTAATTCGAGTTACACTGCTGGTGATGAGCGAGCACTCTCAGTATCTGAGCTGACGTCAGGAGGGCTCTGATGCGTGTGAACAGCAAGAAGGCTGCGGGCCCAGATGGCATATCTGGGCGAGTACTGAAAACCTGTGCTAACAAGCTGGCCCCGGTGTTCACTAGGATATTCAACAGCACCTTCTTGAACCGTCCAAAGGTTTCAGACATGATGGGAGTTCATCCAAACTTTCACGGATCACGCCTCCTCGCCTTAAACATGAAACTTACACT
Source organism: Zeus faber (assembly GCF_960531495.2). Taxonomy (NCBI): domain Eukaryota; kingdom Metazoa; phylum Chordata; class Actinopteri; order Zeiformes; family Zeidae; genus Zeus; species Zeus faber. The sequence continues at coordinate 5,415,113 of NC_137204.1, forward strand.
GAAATCTTCTGTTCGCTGCTGATGTTTGGTGAGTCCGATCCACTCTGACATTAATGACTGTCACTCTGCTCTACAAATTCCTGTACTTATAAACCATAGACCAAAATTACGTAACTTCCCTGTGACATACAGGAATCAAAACAATTTACTATCGGTTCGGACTCAAACTCTCAGTACCCCCCAAAGCCATGCACCCAGAACATTAAAAATGTCTCTATTAAACATAAGGTCACTAACTAACAAGTCATTTTTGGTTAATGAGCTTATAAGTACTCATAATCTGGATTTCGTTCTATGAACTGAGACCTGACTGGATAGAAATGGCTCAGTCGCACTCATTGAGACAGCACATCCTATTTTGAAGTTCATCTAAACCACTAGAGCTGACCAGAGAAGCGATGGAATAGCTGCTGTCTTCTCTGATATCTATACCTACAAGGAAATCCTCCTCGGAGAATTCACGTCTTTTGAACACCTTGCTATTTCTATAAACTCCAGTGCCCCGATTTTAATCATTGCTGTCTATTAGCCACCAAAATCTAAATGTGGCTTTTCATGGACAGCGGTCCACAGCTTAGACATTATTTTAATGACCTTGGCTGGCGTAATACCCTTTATCGTCTCCTTCTGCTTCAGTATGGTACATATCGTAGAAGTACTACGCTCGTACTACCTCGCAAATTCCGTCACACGCACACCTTGCTCATGTTTTTCTATTATTTTGTGCTTTAAGTCAATGGACATCATTCGCTTCTTCTCAGCACTTAGTTTTTCGGACCCATGGTTGGAAAGAAAATTGGCAAAATAACTGCACAAAAAGCACAAATCAGGAGCACAAAACACAAAAGAGATGCTTCCACGCTCAGGTAACCACGTGAAGTGAACGAGTGAGACGCAGGATGCTCGACGGATTCACTCGCCACACCAACTAGCAGGGCACCTGAAGCTCGCTCCTCGTAACTCACATTTTTGCTCACAAGTCAATACAAAAAGTCGACGGAACGACGGCTCGTAACTCGGAAAACTCGTATGTTAGTGCGCTTGTAACTCAAGGTACCACTGTTCAAAGAAAAACAAAAAGCCCCCTGGAGAAATGGAGCAGTAATTGGGCAGCTTAAGATTCAAGATTCAACAGGTTTATTCATCACATACATATACATCCTTTCATAAATATATGCAGTGAAATCTCAATGCAACGCACCCGGTGATTACACACAATATGTCCTAGACTGAACACAGTAGCTACCTAAGAATTTCTACTAGATCAACTAACTGATTCCTAAAACGTAATGCAGTAAGTTGAATACTATAGAATCAAATAAAAATATATAGAATAAAATACAATAAATAAAGGGAATAGGCTTATGTATATGGGATAGACTTATGTATATGGGATAGGCTAATTATGTATATACAGATATGTGCATTAAAGTGGCATGTGAATAAAGTGAGGTAGCGTTTGTGAGATACAGTGGGGCAAAAAAGTATTTAGTCAGCCACCAATTGTGCAAGTTCTCCCACTTAAAAAGACGAGAGAGGCCTGTTATTTTCATCATAGGTTCACTTCGACTATGAGAGACGGAATGGGGGGAAAGAATCCAGATAATCACATTGATTGATTTTTAAAGAATTTATTTGCAAATTATGGTGGAAAATAAGTATTTGGTCAATAACAAAAGTTCATCTCAATACTTTACTGTTATTTACCCTTTGTTTGCAATGACAGAGATCAAACGTTTTCTGTAAGTCTTCACAAGGTTTTCACATACTGTTGCTGGTATTTTGGCCCTTTCCTCCATGCAGATCTCCTCTAGAGCAGTGATGTTTTGGGGCTGTCGCTGGGCAACACGGACTTTCAACTCCATCCAAAGATTTTCTATGGGGTTGAGATCTGGAGACTGGCTAGGCCACTCCAGGACCTTGAAATGCTTCTTACGAAGCCACTCCTTCTTTGCATGGGCGGTGTGTTTGGGATCATTGTCATGCTGAAAGACCCAGCCACGTTTCATCTTCATTGCCCTTGCTGATGGAAGGAGGTTTTCACTCAAAATCTCATGATACATGGCCCCATTCATTCTTTCCTTTACACGGATCAGTCGTCCTGGTCCCTTTGCAGAAAAACAGCCCCAAAGCATGATGTTTCCACCCCCATGCTTCACAGTAGGTAAAGAAAAAAAGTTCTATTTTGGTTTCATCTGACCATATGACATTCTCCCAATCCTCTTCTGGATCATCCAAATACTCTCTAGCAAACTTCAGACGGGCCTGGACATGTACTGGCTTAAGCAGGGGGACACGTCTGGCACTGCAGGATTTGAGTCCCTGGCGGCGTAGTGTCTTACTGATGGTAGCCTTTGTTACTTTGGTTCCAGCTCTCTGCAGGTCATTCACTAGGTCCCCCCGTGCGGTTCTGGGATGTTTGCTCACCGTTCTTGTGATCATTTTGACCCCACGGGGTGAGATCTTGCGTGGAGCCCCAGATCGAGGGAGATTATCAGTGGTCTTGTATGTCTTCCATTTTCTAATAATTACTCCCACAGTTGATTTCTTCACAACAAGCTGCTTACCTATCGCAGATTCAGTCTTCCCAGCCTGGTGCAGGTCTACAATTTTGTTTCTGGTGTCCTTTGACAGCTCTTTGGTCTTGGCCATAGTGGAGTTTGGCTTTGTCTTTTTCTTTTATACTGACAACGAGTTCAAACAGGTTCCATTAATACAGGTAACGAGTGGAGGACAGAGGAGCCTCTTAAAGAAAAAGTTACAGGTCCGTGAAAGCCAGAAATCTTGCTTGTTTGTAGGTGACCAAATACTTATTTTACCGAGGAATTTACCAATTAATTCATTAAAAATCCTACAATGTGATTTCCTGGATTCTTCCCCCCCCCATTCTGATGAAAATTACAGGCCTCTCTCATCTTTTTAAGTGGGACAACTTGCACAATTGGTGGCTGACTAAATACTTTTTTGCCCCACTGTATACAGCACAGTATACAACAGTACGGCGCAGCAATACGGTAACACCGAACAACCCAGAACAGTGACAAGTATGCGGTACAGTATGTTACATACAGTACAGCAAGGTAGTGGAGCCTATGTGTCTGGCTCAGTGAGGACCCCTGGTGAGGTCAGCATTGACAGTTCTAATGGCTTGCGGGAAAAAACTCTGTCTCAGTCTTTCTGTTCTCTCTGTGTGACTGCGGAGGCGCTTGCCTGACCACAGCAGCTGAAACAGTCCGTTATTTGGGTGGTGAGGATCCTTCATGATCCTGTGGGCTCTGCTACTGCACCTCCTGGTGTATAAATCCCGCAGGGAGAGGAGTGTAGTTCCAGTGGTACGTTCAGCTATACGCACCACCCTCTGTAGGGCCCGCCTGTCCTGAGCAGTACAGTTCCCAAACCGGGCAGTGATGTTGCCTGTCAGGATGCTCTCCACTGCTCCAGAGTAGAAGGACTTGAGGATCCTCACCGAGACCCGGAATTTCCTCAGCTGCCTGAGGTGGAAAAGACGCTGCCTCGCCTTTCTCACCAGAGTGTTTGTGTGTTCAGTCCATGTTAAGTCCTCTGTGATGTGGACTCCCAGGTACTTAAGCTGCTCACCCTGTCAACAGAAGTCCCATTAATCACCAAGGGCGCGTGCGTCCTCGGTTGTAATCCTCGCCTAAAGTCCACAATCAGCTCCTTAGTTTTGCAGACGTTCAGGCGGAGGCTGTTCTGGCATCAGAGTGACAGGTCAGCCACCTCCTCGCGGTAGGCCTTCTCATCGCAGTCAGTGATCAGGCCCAAGACAACGGTGTCGTCAGCAAACTTGATGATGGTGTTGGAGCTGGACCTGGCCACACAGTCATGTGTGTACAGGGAGTACAGCAGGGGGCTGAGCATGCAGCCCTGGGGGGATCCTGTGTTCAGGGTGAGGGAGCTGGACATGTGTTCCCCACCCTAACCACCTAGGGCCGGGCTGAGAGGAAGTCCAGGATCCAGGCACACAGCGGAGTGTTCAGTCCAAGCTCCTTCAGCTTGACAGCCAGTCTGGTGGGGACTATGGTATTGAAAGCTGAACTGTAATCGATGAACAGCAATCTCACATAGGCCCCCTTCCGGCCATCCAGGTGCGTGAGCGTGGTGTGCAGTACCTGGGAGACCGCGTCATCCGTGGATCTGTTCTGCCCGTACGCAAACTGCAACGGGTCCAAGGTGCTGGGGAGGGAGGAGCAGATATAATCCTTAATCAGCCTCTCGAAACACTTCATGACCACCGAGGTGAGGGGCAGCGGATGGTAGCCATTCAGGCAGGCAGGAGAGGCGATTTTCGGGACAGGAACGACGGTGGACCTCTTTAAGCAGGACGGGACCACTGATTTAGCCAGGGAGATGATGAATATTGTAGTGAACACCGGGGCTAGCTGGCTAGCACAGGGAGAGTGCGCGCTCATCCCCAGCGGTGTAACTCCAATTAGCTGGCGAGCTAGCGGTGCTGTTGCCAGACTCAAACCGCGCATAAAAGGAGTTCAGTTCGTTGGCTAGGGAGGCATCCACACTTGTGGCTGGGGAGGAGCTGCTCTTGTAGTTTGTTATAGTCCGCAGCCCCTGCCACAAGCATCTGGTGTCCCGTTGCTCCATCTGAAGCTCCACAGTCTCTCTGTACGTCCATTTGACGTCCTTCACCGCCCTCCGCAGATTGTATGACGCCGCTTTGTAATTGTCCATATTACCGGATACAAGACCGTCGTTGTAAGCGGCCGTGCGAGCAATCAGAGTGCAGCGGATGGATTTATCGACCCACGGCTTCTGGTTTGGAAATATCCAAACTTTCACCGTGGGAACAATGCTGTCCGCTAACGTACCCACGAAGCTCACCGCTACGTCCCTAAACTCGCGGATGTCACTTGAACTTGATTGGAAACCGGAGCACCAGTGCAGGCGACCGCAAGCGGCGGCGCCACTATTGCCTAGAGAGAGCCAGAGAGAGTGTCGCCAGGCAGAACGAAAATGGAGAAAGACAAATCTTCAGGTTCATCATGAAATTTACAAGGATAGACTCAATAGAAGACTACAATATAGAAATTAAACAGGCCAGACAGTCTTTCTTCTCTAAAATCATTAATGAAAACCTCAACAATAGTAAAGTGCTCTTCTTCACTGTTGATCGACTTATTAATCCACCATCTACGACCCCGTCACAGATGCTCTCCACTGAAAAATGTGAGGAGTTCGCTACATTCCTCAGTAACAAAATTATAGCTATCAGGAATGAATGAATGAATGAATATTAGTGCCTCAACATCCAGAAATGAACCTACCCTTCAATTCCCTTGTAATATGACTGCAGCCATGTCTCATTTCGTCCCCTTAGACATAAAAAGACTGGATGATATTGTTGGTCAGCTCAGGTTCTCCACCTGCTGCCTGGACCCCCTCCCTACCACATTTTTTAAAACAGTTTTTAACTGCCTAGCGCATGAGGTATTAGAAATTTTAAATGGCTCTCTTCGATCAGGTATATTTCCTGCAGCATTTGAAACAGCTGTCATTAAACCACTCCTGAAGAAGAGCAATCTCGATGCAATAGTTATTGCCAACTATAGGCCCATTTCCAACCTGCCGTTCCTCAGCAAAATACTTGAAAAAACAGTTTACCTTCAGCTTAACAACTATCTAACCTCAAACAGCCTTTTAGACACCTATCAATCTGGCTTTCGACCTCACAATTGCACAGAAACAGCACTTATTAAAGTTGTGAACGATCTACACATAAACACTGATGCAAAAAAACAAATCTGTTCTTCTGCTCCTGGATCTCAGTGCTGCCTTCGACACTGTTGACCATCAGATTTTATTAGCGGGATTACAAAAATGGGTTGGCCTATCTGGCCCGGTTCTAAATTGGTGCAAAACCTATCTACAGGAAAGGCATTTCTTTGTGTCCATTGGAAATTTTGTGTCAAACAAAGTGGATATTGTATGTGGAGTGCCCCAAGGTTCTATTCCGGGACCATTATTGTTTAACCTCTATATGCTTCCACTGGCACATATTGTAAAGAAACACAAAATAAATTACCATAGTTATGCAGATGATTCACAACTGTACATACAGTATCCCTATCTCCTGATGACCTACTCCCCATACACTCCCTCACTTAGTGTATTAATGATATTAATGCATGGATGTCAAATAACTTTTTACAACTGAACAAAGACAAAACAGAAATACTCATCTTTGGTGCAAGGGCTCAAAGACAGAAAATTGCAGCTCATCTTAGTTTTCTGTCCCTGGAGAGCAAGAATGAAGCAAAAAATCTGGGTGTAATCATAGACGGCGATCTTAAGAATTTTAAGAGCCATTTAAATCAAATCACAAAATCAGCCTTAACCTTATACCTAAACTTAACCCTTGCTTACCTTATGGCTAAAATGAAGCATCTCTAACCCTATACCCTAACTTAAACACCTCTAACCTTGTACCTCCTCTTAACTGTCTCTAACCTGAGTGACTTCTCCGGTTCCGGTGAGAGCTACCACTTCCGGTTCCCGTGACTTCTTTGCGTGTGCGTTGCTGTGTCTTTTTTGCTGTTGGTTTTTGTTGCTGCTGCTGTAGTTGATGTTGCTGCTGCTGTTGTTGTTTTGTGGCTGCTTCTGCTATTTCTGGTGCTGTTGTTGTAGTTTCTGTTGTGATATTACAGTGAGAGGATCATAAGAAGGGTGTGTTTTCGGAGAGATAGTCAAAAGGATCTCCCTCCCGAGGTCAGAATGAAAAACTTGACCCGTAATTTAGGGACGCTAATTTAGACGCTAATTAGTGACTGGATTAATATGAGACGGTGCAGTCAGTTGAAATGTCCGTTTCCGGTGAGGGCTACCACTCCAGGGTCCGGTGACGTCTATGCTCTGCGTTACTTCGTTGAGTTGAGATGGTACACACTGTTGACTCAGACAGATGAGGAGATTTCTGGTTCCGGTGAGAGCTACCACTTCCGGTTCCGGTGACGTCTTCGCTTGTGTGCTGTTGCTGCTACTATTGCTGCTGCTGTTTTCTGTTGCTGCTATTGTTTCTGCTTGTATTGTTGTTGCTGCTGCTAACCTTATAGCTAAACTTAACCATCCACCGTGACTGGATTTAGATGAGATGGTGCACACAGTTGAAATCTCAGTGTCTGGTGAGGGCTGCCACTTCCGGTTCCAGTGACATCTTTGCTTTGCGTTGCTTCCCTGAGAACTGTTGACTCAATACAGATGAGATTTCTGGTTCCGGTGAGAGCTACCACTTCCGGTTCCGGTGATGTCTTCGCTTGTGCGCTGTTGCTGCTGCTGTTGCTGCTGTTTTTGCTGCTGCTATTGTTGCTGCTGGTACAGTAGCCGCTAGTGTTGTTAATGCTGCTGGTGGTGTTGTTGGTGCTGCTTACCTTATACCTTAAGTGGTGTTTTCGTTGCCACTGCTAACCTTCTACCTAAACTTAACCATCTCTGACCTTATTCCTTAACCAAATCATCTCGAACATTATACCTAAACATAACAATCCCTAAACTTATACCTAAACTTTACCATCTCTAACCTTATACCCTAATTTAAATATCTATGACTTTGTACCTCAACTTAACATCTCTAACATCTCTTACCTGAGTGACTTTCCGGTTCCGGTGAGGGCTACCACTTCCGGTTCCGGTGAGGCCTTTGCGTGTGCGTTGCTGTTGTTGCTCCTACTTTGGTTTTGCTGTTGTTGCTGCTGGTGTTAATGTTGCTGCTATTTCTGTTGCGGTGGTTGTTTCTGTTGTGATATTACAGTTAGAGGATCATAAGATAGGTGTGTTTTCAGAGAGAGAGAGTCAAAAGGATCTCCTTCCCGAGGTCTGATTGAAGACTTGACCCGTAACTTAGGGTCGCTAGGACCGTGACTGGATTAAGATGAGATGGTGCACACATTTGAAATTTGCGATTCCGGTGAGGGCTTCCACTTCCGGTTCCGGTGACGTAATTTCTATGCTTTACTTCGTTGAGATGAGATGGTACACACTGTTGACTCAATACAGATGAGGAGATTTCTGGTTCCGGTGAGAGCTACCACTTCTGGTCTGGTGACTTCTTCACTTGTGCGCTGTTGCTGTTGCTGTTTTTGTTGCTGCTGTTGTCTGCTGCTGGTATTGTCACTGCTGGTGTTGTCGTTGCTGCTGCTGCTGGTGCTGTTGTTGGTGCCGCTAACCTTATACCTTAACTGGTGTTGAGGTATACCTCGACTTAACCATCTCTAACCTGAGTGACCTTTCCGGTTCCGGTGACTTCTTTGCGTGTATGTTGCTGCTGTTGTTGTTGATGCTGGTGTCAATGTTGCTGCTGCCGTTGTTGTTGTTTCTGTGACTGTTGTTGCTGCTGTTGTTTTCTGTCGCTGTTGCTGCTACTGTGGTTGGAGTCGCTTTTATTGTTGTTTTTGTTGTCTTTGTTGCTGCTTTTGTTGTTGCTGTTGTTTCAGAGGCATTTTTTTGTAATGACCGGCTGACAACTACGTTCTCTCTTTCTTTTTTGTATTTCTTTGTAAAGCGCATTGTGTTGCCCTGGTATGAAATGCGCTCTATAAATAAAGTGTGACTTGACTTGACTTGACTCCCTGGCCAAGTCGGTAGTCCTGTCCTGCTTCAAGAGGTCCACCGTCATCCCTATCCCAAAGATTGCCTCTCCTGCCTGCCTGGATGACTACCATCTGGTGGCCCTCCCCTCGGTGGTCATGAAGTGCTTCGAGAGGTGACCAGAGCCATCTTCTCATCCAAGCTGGAGCCAGAAAACGTCTTTAGTCAATAATATTCTAAATACTGACTTGGTTAATCACTAAAAGACTCCTGCCTGTAGAGCCTGCAACACTGAGAACATTGGATTTCATTTCGATTTTTAGTTTTTTATTCCTAATAAAAACTTTTTTGATGAGGTTATTGATCAACTAGGTCATTATTTAACTGGATTGATCAATACCCCTGCTGGTTTAGAAGTATCATCCCAGTAGAAGCCTCAGTAATGTGCATAACTTTCAGCTTTGCTCGAAAAGTTCTGTACGGGAAATGTTTGCTCACTACAGTACAGTAAGTTAACTATTTAATTAAATAAAACAATGAAAAAAGGTACTTTTCTAATTATTTAAGTCATTTTTTTCCCATCACCACCGACATATCATAAATAAGATACCTCCATAAAGTCTAATTTATGGAACAACATTTCCACTTTGCTCTCGCTTTCATTTGAAACACACTAAATCTTTGCAAACCAATAGAACACACAGGACTGACTCCGTCTAATGTCTTCACATTAATGTTCTTAAAACATTTAAAAAATACCAAAGTCGTAGCCCTGTTTTTTTTTTTGCCCTGACATTAAGCTCTAGTCTATACATCCATCTGTCTACTCTCTGTCTCTTATCTTCCTTTTTAATTGCTGCATGTGCAGAATTTTTTTTATTATTCTTAACTTTCATTTAGTGTGTGTTGTGAACCCCCTGGCTGCAGCGGTCAGGTCTGGTCAGTGTCTCTGGGATACCCGCTTGTCACGGTCAGTCCCTCCAAAGCCACAGCCTTTCTGGGCAGGCTGTTTACAGAACCCAGTGAGGTCAGGTTTAAAGAGGCAACGGGACACACATCCCTGGGAATGTTTTTTCAAATTGCGGGAGCATGAAAAAGAGATCCAATATGGCTTCCAGAGCTTTCCAGAGCTTATCAAGTTGATTCACAAACAAGCAAATGCAATATTTTCTACTCCAAACCGAATGGAGCCACAGAAAGCCGAGTTTAACAATTTGTTGACAACTGCTAATCCACTAAAATTTCCTGATAAGAGTTGTGGTTTTGGATACCGACCAAGTAAAACATATAAAAAATAAATTAAAATCACAACGAAAAATTTGCATTTCTGTGTGTTATTATTAGAATATCACATCACTATTGTTCCTTATGAATTGAGCCTCTTCGCTAGAATGCATCAAGAGATTAATGTTTAATATTTTTCGCACTTCTTTTTCAAAGATCTTTGCCTGGAAGTGACTGCATGGCCATGTGCGCTGTCCAACCCCTTATGTGAGCGTATTCTAAAATAAATTAGTTTAAGGAGGAAAATGTTTAGTTTAACTCACTCAGAGTTGAATATTCTGCAAATAAGTGTGTCCTTATAATAAACAATGTCTACATTGTGTAACTAATATATATATTTTTTGCCAACTAAAATGAAGGAATTTAGTTAAAGACATGCAAGTGTGATGGTGATACAGCTCTCTGAGAATTCTCAAGTGTCCATTTGGCACGGATCTATCACTGGTCCACAGCTCTGGATGACTGGAGGCAGCTGCTGGAGGCAAACTTTATCCTGCTTGCACAAACCACAAAAAACCTCGCTAAGCACAGCATCCCACTCCCTTGCGACTAAAACAGAGCTTCCATAGAACAGCAAAACCAGATTCACACTGAATCCGCCATCGCATCCAACAGTTGGATCCTCCCCCTAGTGGTCATTGGATGGATAATATTTTCCACTCCGTTTATATAGTGTTTGCAAAGTGCGAACAAAAATAAAAAAGACACACAATTCAAGATTCAAGATTCAAGAGGGTATATTGTCATTTCAGCACATTTCACATACATAATGTGAAATTTACTGATAGTTAATATGGTGACATCCAAAGTTAATGTTAATAACGTCATTCTTTTATATATATGACTTTTTAACTTGTTTACTTAGTTTTAAGTCCAGTAACAATAAAAAACCTGACTGACATCACTTCCGGTTGTACTGTCGGACCCAAACTTGTCACAAGAGTGAACATTTGAACACATCCCAGAGCCTCGATCAGACGCGGAAATTCCGCACCGCGTCACAGCTTTTCGCATACATAACCCGAGTCTCCATTGGAGTGAATGGACACCCAGTTTGTTCTTGGCATGTGAAGCAAGCTTAAGACTGCAGACAGAAATCTGGCCTGAGAAGCCTATTATCATGTCCATCTCCCATTAACCAATTAAAACACCCACGCACACACGCACACACACACACACACACAAACTTACTCCCTTTATGCTCACACATATATAAAAAGGAAGTGCTCCGTTCCTACTTGAAACTGTCCAGATGTTTATCCTCCTGTCGACAACCAGGAGCCGATTTCTGAGCTCTCTTCTCTTTCTGCAGGCGTCACTCAGACTACTCTGCAGCTACTTCATTTCCACATACACACATAGCTAAGGAGGTTGAGATCCTTAGATGTCGATGGTAGAAGCACAATATTAGAGCTGTGGTTATATGTGCAACATAAACAAGCCACCAAACCCTTTATAGCCTCCAAAAACAACAGAAAACAAAACCCCCAAAAATATGATATTTTTTAAACCTTTTTATCTGGGTCAAGGAGGGTGTCTTTCCCATATACATGATAAAAAAAATCTGCAGCCGTGTTTCAAGCTAATTCACAAACCCTTTTTTCGATTGTTCTCTTTGCTTTGGTTTTTAAAGTATATAACCTGATTGCCAGTCTGAACTTAGAGTTGGAACTCCAAAATTACATTTTTGAAGATGTCCGGCACAAAGGTCATAATAAATGTCAATGGTGACAGGAATCCTTTTGGTCGGCCCCAAAGCCAAAAGGAATCAGAAGCAACAAGCCTGGGTGGTTTTTCTAGATTCTGATTTATGTTTTAACTCCCATATTAAGAAACGAAAAAAAGTATAAATATTGCCAAAGTACGGCCCTGCCTAGCCCAGAAAGATGCTGAAAAGCGAATACATGCATTTATTACAAGTCAAATGGACTACTGCAATGCCCTTTTTGCTGGCCTCCCTAAAAAGTCCATTGTGAGACTTCAGAATTCGGCAGCGAGACTTTTAACAAGAACAAGAAAGCAAGACCAGGTCACTCCAATTTTGGCTCCCAATTTCCTTGAGAATTGAGTTTAGAGTCCTGTTACTTGTATACAATGCTCTGAATGGTGTTCGCTGTCCATATAGAGCCCTCAGCTCTTCCGCTGCCAGCCTGTTAGAAGTACCCCACACCCCACTCAGAAGAAGATCGGAGAGGCAGCCTTTTTAACAATGCTCCCCAACTATAGAACAAGCTACCAAAGAATATTAGAGAGGCGGACTCTGTACAGTACAGTAGGTGCTTTCAAGCGAGCAGCTCAGGCTCTCATTAGTTTTTCAGTTAGTCTTCTGGGTTGTTTTTAAATCGATTTTTATTTTTTTAATGTAAAAAAGATTAGAGTCTAAAAAAAAGTTTTTGAGGTAAGACAGATGTAAGAGGTGGGAGTAGGAAAAGAGACAGGATGTGATTTTTGGCAGAAACCCATGGTGAATGGGTTTGAGAGTAGGTGTGTCTCGGCGATAACAGTGAATAGGAATAAAGTGCAGATAAGAAAAGTTAGCACATGGGTTTATTTTGTGCATTTTGGGTGTCGTGACAATAAAATCCAAGACTCACACAGTACAACTGCGGGGGCTGTTTGATTGATATTTGATCTCTTTGGTCTTTTTGGAAATTAAGATATTGTATTCCGATATAACCCTGTGTTAGATGCAGTGTGGTGGTCCTCCTTACTTTTCCGGATCAGCCAAAAAACAAAAAAAAACATGAATCCACAGAAACTCGTCACCATGTCCAATTCACCTGACTATGAGAATGAGTGATGTGTTCATTACGAGGAACGGGTCGGAAAACTAGAACCCATAAAATTGTAAATCACAGAAAGACGTCAACGTTTTTTGGATTTCATGGAAACTTATCCTGTCGGAAATTAAATCCACAGAAAAGCGTCACAACTAAAATTATGTAAGTTGGCTTCCCTTCGCAAGTCTTCCCAAATATGCCATTATAGCCCCAAACAACACCAAACTTCAATTTCCGTCACTGATAGATAGATAGATAGATAGATAGATAGATAGATAGATAGATAGATAGATAGATAGATAGATAGATAGACAGATAGATAGATAGATAGATAGATAGATAGACAGACAGACAGACAGACAGATAGACAGATAGGTAGGTAGGTAGGTAGGTAGGTAGATAGATAGATAGATAGATAGATAGATAGATAGATAGATAGATAGATAGATAGATAGATAGATAGATAGATAGATAGACAGATAGACAGATAGATAGATAGATAGATAGATAGATAGGTAGATAGATAGATAGATAGATAGATAGATAGATAGATAGATAGATAGATAGATAGATAGATAGATAGACAGATAGATAGATAGATAGGTAGATAGATAGATAGATAGATAGATAGATAGATAGATAGGTAGATAGACATAAGCGACTCAATTGGACCCTGTGTATTGCTGCCTGCAGCTAAATGTATTATTATTTATTTTTATTTTTATTTTTATTTTTATTTTTATTTTTATTTTTATTTTTATTTTTATTTTTATTTTTATTTTTATTTTATTTTTATTTTTATTAAGAAAGGTCTTTGGAATATCAAAAGAACAAATCCAACCCCCAAAAATACAGCAAACTTCATTATGCTTCTTATTAATTTAATGTGTGAATAGTGCCGCATAAATTTGCTTCATATAGACAGATAGACAACAGTCCATCTGAAGATGGTTTAAATTCACCTTCTTGCTCAATGGAACTTAGTCACGTGCTTTTTTTTTTAATTTGAAATTTGAAAATCAGAAAACAACATTTCAAACACTTCACACGGCTTCATAATTACCAGCGTAAGCAGGAAGGAAATGATGACTGTCCCTATCACTCAGAATAGACTTGGTTTCCGTTCTGATGGTGTTAGATTAGAATACTCAGCAGAGTAGAGCTTTCCCAGGTAGACAACATTGTCAAAAAAGTCAACGGTGAAACCCATCGCCTGCAGAAAGAGGAACAATCAAGCCCCTGCAGCCACGTGTCCCGACCTAAATGAACGACTTCCTATTTTAGAAAAGGCACACTTCTTTAAAGATTTTCAAACGTGGTGACCTCTGGATTAGATACAGCAACACAAGAATATGTTAATTTGATAGTCAGCAGATGCGTTTATGGCAGTGTTTGAACATATGATGAATAGGAGAACTTTTTCAGAAGTGACAAAAAGTGAGTTACACCTACGTACAGCCAGTACTTTAGTGTTCGTTTCATAGTGTTTAGTTTCTTAGTGTTTAGTTTCATTTATAATGGTACCTTATTAAGTAGATCCCGAAATTTGGTTCTTATCCAATACTTGAGTGATTTTCAGACAAATCATTGTACTTTGCTATTTAATCTTAATTTGGCTTCATAAACCCTTGGTCACATATATTTCCTTTCAACTTTGAAAGCTTTCAGTAGAAGTTTAGTTTGTAGTGTTTTCTGCGATTATAATTGCAATTCTCTTCCTGATATTGTGCTTAAAGTGCATCACTTATCACATGGCTGTACTGGCTCCTTCCACGTTACCAGTCAGTACATGCAGTCAGAAGAAGAAGTAAAAATTGACATGGGCTTTTTGTTACTTATCATCCTAGGCAGTGGGGGACAGTAATGAAGTACATTTACTTGAGTACTGTACTAAACTACATTTTTTCATCTATACTTTACTTGAGTATAATTTTCTTTGGGAAACGTTCGACTTATTTACTCCACTACATTTGAAAGACAAATATTGCATTTTCAGTCAGTGAGTGAATTTTCTTTTCATTTCTAAAATGCAATCGTCGATCATCACAGGAGAAAAAACAATCACCGTAAACTACTCCTTGTGAATTAATACAATCTTTATTGTTTTTTGGGTTTTTTTTGTTTGTTTTTTCGAGTCTGTCTGTCCAGCCAAAGGGTTTCTCAACAGTGTTGCTGTTGCCTATTCCACAAGCTTTTTATTCAACAAGTTCTACAAGCAAGTCAGTGCATTCAGTACGTTGTTTCAGAGTCATTTGTTTCTGCAATGCATTGTGGCAACAAAACAACAATGCGCTGACATTAAAAAGAATATGTACTTATGAATACCTCATTATTTTTAAAAGCAAAGTACTCCAGTACTTTAACTCAAGTAAAAATATGACTGGACTACTTTCACTTGTATTTCAATAATATTTAACCAGAAGTATCTACTTTGACTCAAGTATTGGAGTTGGGTACTTTTTCCACCACTGATTGTCGGTAAACCTAAGATCATTTCTTGGATCGTCATTTCCTTTCATTTTTAAATCCTTTAAATTATGTGTCTCATCTGAAAACACAGCTTGTTTAATTCCGCGCCTGCGGCATGGATCTGTTCTCTCTCGTGATATTCTTTTGGAGACTATTACTATTTATTGTATTTGTCAATTCGGGTTTATCAATTAATCTGCTCAACCTCCTCTGGGAGAGCAGTTCTTTCCATTGCATGCACGCAAATAAACAGTGACATTTCTTCAAACAATTCTCACAAAAGGACAGCAGGTTTTGCGTTGGGTGGTAAGTGTGTATGCTAGAGACAGAGATCACAGTTTTTAAAATAGGCTTGATCCTAGAAGATCTTTGAGATAAAACTATTTAAAATAAGCCTGGGGTTCTACAGGGCAGTGGGCTCAGTTTACCCCTTTGTGGGTTAGTGTATATGGGACTTTAACTACACAATCCTCTTTAGTAATGAGCCGTTGAAATGGTACATCAGATTGTGGGATGCTTTAAAAGGGAACAGTTATTTTCAGCATTAACATTACCCAAACTATACCCCCTGACTTGTTACATGGTCCATAGTGGCAATTCCTAGAATCCTGCAATCAGGCTATTAGAGTTGCTGGGCTGATGTATTGCTGGTGTACTTTTTGGCCTCGCCCCCAGTGCAACTTGAAGATTAAATTTACACTTGTTTGACCTTTTCCAGGTGAATAAGCTACATCAAGATTCAAGATTCACACTCACATCTTTTACAACAGGAAATATAATGGTTTGGCGTCATAAATTACCTTAACTACTGTTGTTGTGACTTTTTCTCCTTATCGCACTCTTCATTCACTGCAGTATTATTGCAGCGTTATCACAGTGCCTTTGCAGTGTCAATAGCATATAGTAATAGTGTCAATGTAATAGAAACAGTTTTCCAATCTGAAATCTTATTATACATTTCTAATGATTTACTTCTCTTTTAGACAATAGTTCAAGTGCTCCATGAGTATTTATAAGGACCTAAATACATACATTAAGTAGAGTAATATGATGGATACTTGAATGGAAATAAGACAGACCTAACTAGAAGTTAGCAAGAACCAAGAAGAAGATAGATGATGTTCTCCACAACCCCTCACTCTTTAAATGCCTGAACAGTTACCCGTAAAGCACTATGTATTTCTGTCAGCTAGTATAACAAGCTGTCCAAGCTGAAACAGGAAGCCGCTGTTGCAATCTGCAGAGCTCGAGCAGGAAGTGGTTTGTTTTTCCCTGCATATTTCATCACTCTGTCTATAGGTCCCAATATATCTATAAACATTTACAAATAACCCCCCCCCCCCAAAACATTTGCACCAGAGTATATAGAGTATTTCGTGTATCTGCATTCAATCTTCAATAAATCATTTATTATGTGACGAGGTCAGCCACCTGTTGTTCTGTTATCGAAAATCCTTTTTAAATGAATGATAATCAACTCAAGATTTCATCAGTTAAGAAAGTGTACAGTACTTTGTTTTTGAAACACATCATTTTAACATTGGTGGAAAAACAACCTATCTTAACAGCTACATTTTCTATCTATATATCTGTTTGTTTGTCTGTCTGTCTGTCTGTCTAGACTTTGATTTGGTGTTCATACTTCTCATAATGCAACTGAAATTACAGTCAAATCCCTTGTACATTCAAATTCACTTGGTAAATTAAGTTAATGGTGTATCTGATTGTAATTAAACAGAGGATGAAGATTTGTAAATTTAATATTATCCTTATTATAAATACCTGCATCTACCATGAAGTGGAAATCCATCAGATTTTCTTTGCTGGGGGGATTACTCTCCCCGAATACATTCTTATAAAGTGCGAGCTACAAAAAGCAACAAATACATCATTTTTAAACCACATAATCATACTGACTACCATGTATCACTTATCACAGTGCAAGTCTTTCACACCATGTTCCTCATTGGTCCATTGTTAATGTTTCCTTTTCGATGTCTCCCAATGCGCAATAGGGGGCGGAGGTCATCACAGAGACAATGGATCCAGCCTTTGTTTGCTTGTTACTACCATTATTGTTATTACGTCTACATCATATTTCATCACCTCTTTTTGACAAGAAGGTTAATTGTTGTTGTTTTTACAATTTACATATAAACTATGAATATGACTTTAAAATTAAGTAAATCAAAAATCTATTATATACAATTTCTTTAAGTGTCTCTTGCAGAGAGGCATAATGGGATCACTTTAATATTGTCCCTTTATGTAAATGGGGTTGAAAGAGGATAATGTAGCCCTGGCTGCTTTCAAAGACAGTGAAGGTCGGTGTTGTACAGGTGGGCAGGAAACAGACACACGTGTTAGGATATGAGGTCAGCGATGGCATGAAATAGCATGAAACAGCACCTGTCTGAACAACAAAGTTTGAATAGGTACAACTCAATATACAGACATATCCCACATCATATCCTACTACAAACAAACAGATACTGCATGCCCATACTGTATGCATACAAATAAGTTGCACATAATTGCACATTATTTTTGAATGCCCACACTCATACTATATGCAAGGGTATAAAGCTCTATGTTCTCTAGGTCGATGTAAAGCTATGTCTATAAGAAAACCATCTGCAAAAATCATTCATTATTTTTCACCACATGTCAAGATATGAACTAAATTTTATAGCCACAAGGTGAGAAAATATTTTCCATTATCTCTTTATTTCATGTTCAGTAGATACATTACATTACATTTAGCAGACGCTTTTATCCAAAGCGACTTACAATTATTCAAACAGCGATGGACGCAGCCATCAGGAGCAATTAGGGGTTAAGTGTCTTGCTCAAGGACACTACAGCATGCTAGCAGGAGGAGCCTGGGATCGAACCAGCAACCTTTAGATGACTAGACCACCAGCTCTACCGCCTGAGCTACCAATACCATATAGTATACCATATAGTTATTATTACAGTCAGAGGAAATCTGACTAATTCTTCTTATATATATTTATTCACAAAAACAATAGTTTGTGCCACTCTTGCTAAATGTGAATTGATGTTCTTCTGTTTCACCTACAGCTTGAGTGAGGTATACATTACATTTTTGCCACAGTACGAACAACGGACAAAATTAACTTAAAGGTTTATTTTTTGTTCTTTTGACAATTTTTTCATTCTTCTCTCTTTTTAATGATTTCTATATGATCCTCTTTTCAGAAACTTGATTTGCACTGAAACGCTCTATTGACACAACACAATGCTAAAAAGTTTAACAAAATTGAAGAAATGTGTTAGTCACTTGTCAAAAGAAGTCTCGGGCAGTTCATTCAAAAGGAAAATATGATGTTGCTATGATAAGGTTTGGAGGAATTTTCGCCCGCTTGTTTGGATGACAAGGCAATGGTATCCATGTCGGTATCCGTGTCAGCAGCTGTTCGGAGCATTTGTTGTGATTCCCTCTTTGTGTGTAAAACGCCAAGGTAACAAAAGTCGAATAAGTGTGTAAGTGAATAAGTGAATGATTGATCATGACCCACCTGCCATATTTGTGCAGTCAGGCGCAGATGCTTATCTTAAACCGCACACACACACACACACACACACACACACACACACACACACACACACACACACACACACACACACACACACACACACACACACACACACACACACACACACACACACACACACACACACACACAGACATTTGTAAACACTACTCACCTTATTGCTGTGTACATATTTGCCTACAGACACATCTAATGTGAAGGAATGCAGTAGGACACTGATTGTTGTGTCGTTGTTCTTCTTTGAGATTCCAGATTCCAGGACAAACTACCATAACACTAGAGCCTGTTTGTTCAAATGCTGGAGTGAAAAACAAGGTGAGACATAGAAATATAAAGAACTAGTCTTCATTGCACACGTGTATTTGTTAGGGGCTGTCAATGCTTTTCAATGGAGAACCTTAGTGTGTTATGAAGCACATAACACACTAAGGTTCTCCATTTAAATGCATCAACGCCGAGGTGGTTAATGATGTTTGTCCAGCTGTGTTCAGAACCAATGTCCAGCCAAATATACATAAATACATCTCTCTGTCTCTGTCTCTCTCTTTGTCTCTCTCTCTCTCTGAACTTGTTGTTTTCCTGCATGCCTAGGGGAAATATCTGACAGTTGTTCAGACACGTTCCTCTAATGCTTACTGTATGTTAAAACCGCACCTGAAAGTGTATATCTGATGAGCATGTTTAGGCTTTAACTGTCGCTCGGGTTCTAATAAATTCCGTCGTTTAGAGGGCAATAAAACAACAACACAACCTGTGGGTATATTTATGCAATATGGAGACACGACAGAAAAGTCAATTTTTTTCCCCAACAGCAGAATAAATGACACGACTACTTTTATCTGAGAGAACAGTGAGGCCTGTTCCATTTTTATCTCAAGTCAATACACAGCAACAGGCAGGCACGTGCGCATGCATCCTCTCTTTAACACACACACACACACACACACACACACACACACACACACACACACACACACACACACACACACACACACACACACACACACACACACACACACACACACACACACACACACACACACACACACACACACACACACACACAAATTATCAAAGTCTGCCGTCTGTAAAATCCAATTGCAAATTGCAAATCATTTAAAGTTAAATATTCTGTTCAGCTTGTTATAGATGTGTTTATTGCTGTTTTAGTTGCAATCTTCTCCAGGCTAAAAGTATCTGAAACACAACAACAGCAGTACATAGAGACATGGTTGAGGTCTCGTTAGAACCAGGAAGTTTCAGACGACTTGTCATTTATCAATATTGACCTACATTTGGAGAAGAAATGTAATCGTAATTTAATTAATTCGTTTCAGGAGCGGGCTGCTTTGTGACATCATTATCCGAAGTTATAGAAGTCCCCCCCCCCCAGCCACTTGCAAGTGAGATACCTACACAGACAGGTTGAGCCAGGGCTGCAGGAAAACTGTAACTCGTGCTGCGTTTAACAAAACATGTGGCACAAACAGCCAATTGTACAGATCAGAGAAACAACCATGTGACATGATCCATTGTACAATTTTACAGCACCAGGGCTGGTGCTTCCTCCTCTCTGTCCTCGGCGGCGGTGCTCTCCAGCCGGCAGCGGGCAGTGGGCATGAGGCCCCCTGGAGCTGACACGCCGGGTCTTCCTGAAACACCAATTTAAACTCGAACTCTCCCTCCTCCCAACCCGAGCTTGGTGCGGGCCCCATCCCCGCAAAAGCAGAGTGATTTTTAGTGACGTCTGGTCTGTCACGGTTGGAGAAACCCTCTGCCTGCTCCAAACGTCTCTGCATATAATCACAGAGCCCAGATTCGAGAACCTCAGATTACAGAACCTCGAAAATCTGTAATACGTACCAAACATGAGTAAACTGGACCCTGTTTATTGAATTGGAATCTGTCCAAACTCCAATTTGTCTCTCACTAATTCCTTGTTTTTTTGGAAGCAAGGGAGGTTCTACGAGGTTCAACATTTGGCAATATTCACTGTGTGCCAGTAAAACCTGCACAAAGAAACAGGCTGAAACCACCATCTATCAAACAACACAGTATTAAAAATAAAATTCTCAGAGCAGAGACAGAGGTGTGGCAATCATCGGCCCCAAAATGTTTGGTGGTTTTGAGTGTTTTTTTAGGCCTCAGGAGAGGGTTGCACAAGCAGGGAATCGGAGGTCATGGGCATGGCCACATGACTCAAGTCACAGCAAGTGGACCCATGTGGATGGAAGCAGTGGGAGGTGGGTTTTTGGGCCTTTCTACCGAGGCCTACAACTCCCCCAGGGAACTCAACATTTTCTAGGGCTTTCCCAGGCTGAGATAAGACTTCTTGAAAAAATGTTCTTCCAATGAACTTTTTTTTTTTAAATCTTTGCTGATGATTGCTGAGTTGTATTTTTAAAATCGTATTAGCTTCCTACTTATACTAGCTTATACTGTATGTGATACGCTAACAGATGTAATTTATTATAAGGAAGCTTTGAGGATTAAAAAACATAATTTACATACAGGTTACACCTCTAAGGGGCAGTTTCGCAGACACAGATTAGGCTTGATTTTAGACCAAAATAGACTTTTAATCTGAACTAACTGAAATGGCCTTTCTCAGGCATGGTTTAAAATAGTCTCAGTGGCTTGACCTAGTCTTTGTTTAAATTATCGGATTTTCAGGAGGAAGATTAGAGCTAATCTAGGTGTAAATGAAGGCTAAAATCAAACCTGGCCAGAAGCAGGTTTATCTTTGTATTAATGGATGTGGGCCTCCAGGTCGAAAAGGTTGACCCGGACTAAGACCAGCACTAACACCAGACAGAAGAAGCCAGCTAGTCCTCCATTACCTTGGTCTATGACTTCCTTGTCTCAAACTAATTCATCTTAAATTAAACAACGTCTCAGAAAAGCATTTGAAAATTCAGGATTCATTTAAATAGGATTAGATTAGTCCTGATGTAGATTAAGCCCTGTCTGTAAAACTGTCCATAAGTGTTGGAGGTATGTAAGCTGTTTCCTTCCTTCCTTCCTTGATTCACCTCACAACAGTTCCCCAGCTTTACCTGCAATTTGGCAAAAGTTGAGAAGAGTTGAAGTGTTTATTTATTCTTCTTCTTTATGCTTTCTCTGTGCTGCCGATGAAAGCAAACATTCTCCACAGGTTCAAGGTTCCACGGCATAAAACCGTCTCCGCTTGCGTTCGGGTGCTATTGGAGAGCTCACCGTTGTTCCCTAAATTCAAGGAAGAAAACCACGAAGAAGTGAGTTTTGAAAATAAGAAGTGGGTACCATGCTATGCATTTTTAAATTGGAATTCACATAATTGCACATAATAATAGCAGTCGCATAACTGGATTTGTGAGTATTAATTCCCAACCAGCACACAGTGCGAGTGGTTTTTGATGAAGTTGTTTTAAAACTACCACCGTGCAGGTGGATGAGCTGGCATCAACTAATTTTGCAATTTACCAAACATCACAGTCTGAGATACAACATAGTGTTTAGACATTATACAATTTTGCAAATTCACATTAACATCCTCCCCTAGGAACAACTCGTTTACAGTGTCTAGATAAGTTAGAACCAATTTGTTAGTCTTTGCATTTTCCAATGAGCACAAAATCAGCTTCCGACTTGTTCCCGAGTAGACATCAACATATTCAGTCTCTGCAGCTGTTTTTGGCCCACACAATCCGGTATGTCTAACCACGGTACGACAATATTTGCATAGTGAGTAACATCTGTTTAAGGGGGACATTAAGGAAGGATCCTCCTATGTAACAGTTCTTACAGGAAAATAGTCAGAGGAGAAAGAAGTCCTAGAAGACCTTTTCTCACACACACACACACACACACAGGCACACACGCACACACACACACACACACACAATACACATAGACACCTATATTGGTGGTGCAATGATATTTGACAGAATATTGTATTGAACTGTGCACTACAGTACATAAGTGTGTTTTTATTACTCATTGGAAACATAAAGAGGAGGTTTGTGGCCTTTGTGAAAATGTTAATTTTGTAATGTCTTTTTTTGTTTAATTTCTACATTGGTATGTATGTATCTCTGATGTAGTTCAATATTAAGTTATTTTAAAATTGAAAAACCACTGTTATTTTTGCCAATATTGAGCTAATATGTATATAGTATATATTTATTGCATGACTACAAAAAGTGAAGCAACATCCAGGCCTGGATCTAAGCCTAATCACATTAGGCTTCTTATGGTCTAGTTGTCATATGGAGGCACAGGCAGATGAAAAATATAATTTCCTCTAAATGTTTATTTCAATCAATATTGTTTCATTTTTCATATTCAATTAAAAATTTTAAATCTTGAAATGTGCATGGAAATGCATATTTAAATAAGTATTCACTCTTGGTATAAATACCAAAACATATATAACAGACTTTATTATTATTTTATTATAATTACCTAAATGAGGTATAGAAGCTTATAAAACGAATTGTGCGTAATCACCGGGTGTCATGACCTTTCACTGCATATACGTATGACCATATGTATATGTATATGTATGTGACAAATAATCTGTTGAACTTGAAGGACGAGAGGCAAATAAAGTGTCTGCCTCGTGCATTTAATCCATTTAGCCCTGCCAGGACAACATCTTGAAGAAATTGGCACAGATTAAACTTGTGTGTTTCAAATGTTCCAAAAAAATGTAACTTTTCTTCAAACTAATACAAACCAATGGGCAAATTTGATATAACAGCATGACATTGGCTGCAACATGTTGTCTGCAATAGAGTTTTCCATCCCAACTTAATGTAGAAAAGAACAATGAGCACAAGACTCTGCTTTGGGCTTTAACTCTTGAAGTTTCTACCTTCAAATTTATGCAATATATTGTTAAGTACAAATGTAACATATTTCAATCATGAATTAACGAGAATAAAAGGGGGAATGGTCTGTTTTTTATCATTATTGTTTTTATTATACCATTACATATCATTTTAATTTTCATTCAACATGCGCTAGTTCTCAAACTACCGTCCAACCACAAGTAAACTCTGTGACGTGGGTGTGTCGGCTGCACCTTCCCATGAAGACACGTCCCCAAAGCACACGGTGTGAAATGCGCTGCGGGGGAGGAGTCCTCGTCGTGTCTCTGGAAGAAAGCTCTCGACGGAAGAAGAGAAAGACAGACAGAGCATAAGGGACCTCGACTGAACAGAGGTGTTTATCGTAGGGGTGGTTGGCCCATTTGTCATTTGTTGATGGTTCAATTTCGTGCGTAAAATGGAGATTGGGAAAGCTTGGAGTGGCGCGCTGCTGGAAAACTTGGAGTGTAAATCTGAAGGGACAAGGTAACTAACGGAGAACGTCGAACATATTTTCCGAGTAGAACTTAAGAGTTTGAGGCCAAGGGGAGAAGGTACTGTAACTGAGAGGGGATACCTGATACTTTCTTCCAGTAGAACTTGGAGTATGAACCCATCAACCCAAAGGGAGAAAGTAACTGAGGGGACACCTGCCACCTTCTAGTAGAACCGTGAGGAGATGAACAGCTCGGTACCGACGGGCCAAGCCCGGCAGCCCACGATCCCCGCCATCATGTTCCTCTTCGGAGTGGTGGGGAACGTGGTGGCCATCGTAGTGCTCCGCATATCCAGGAGGGAGCAGAAAGAGACCACCTTCTACACCCTTGTGTGCGGGCTGGCGGTGACCGACCTGCTGGGCACCCTGCTGGCCAGTCCCGTCACAATAGCGACCTATGTGAAGGGATCCTGGCCCGGGGGCCCCCCGCTGTGCCAGTACTCCGGCTTCGTCCTGCTCTTCTTCTTTTCGGTGCAACTCGGCATCGTGTTCGCCATGTCCGTGGAGAGGTACCTGGCCATCAACCACGCCTACTTCTACAACGACTACGTGAACCAGCGGTTCGCTGCGCTCACCCTGTGCGCCATCTACTTGTTCAACGTGCTGTTCTGCGCGCTTCCCGCAATGGGCCTGGGCCAGGTCAAGCTCCAGTATCCGCGCACCTGGTGCTTCATCGACTGGCGCACCAACCGCACCCAGCTGGCCACCTACAACCTACTGTACGCGGGCGTCAACTCCCTGCTCGTACTGGCCACTGTGGCGTGCAACGTGATGGTGTGCGGCGCGTTGATCCTCATGCACCAACGCTTCATCCGCCGCACGTCCCTGGGCACCGACCAGCGGCGCCTGGCCGACCCCAAGCGCAGCAGGCGGAGTCTGGGGCGTTTGGCCGGAGCGGAGGTCCAGATGGTGATCCTGCTCACTGCCACCTCCGCGGTGGTCCTGATCTGCTCCATCCCGCTGCTGGTTAGTGGGACTTGTCGCTATGTAAGAGTAGGAATGACCACTGTGTAGAGCTACCACCATGTAGAACTACCACCGTGTAGAGATACCACTATGTAGAACTACCACTGTGTAGAGCTACCACCGTGTAGAACTACCACTGTGTAGAGCTACCACTATGTAGAGCTACCACCATGTAGAATTACCACTATGTAGAGCTATCACTATGTAGAACTACCACCATGTAGAACTACCACCGTGTAGAACTATCACTATGTAGAACTATCACTATGTAGAACTACCACCATGTAGAACTACCACTATGTAGAGCTACCACCATGTAGAGCTACCACTATGTAGAACTACCACTGTGTAGAGCTACCACCATGTAGAACTATCACTATGTAGAACTACTAGTAGAGCTACCACCATGTAGAATTACCACTATGTAGAGCTACCACTGTGTAGAGCTACCACCATGTAGAACTATCACTATGTAGAGCTACCACCATGTAGAATTACCACTATGTAGAGCTACCACTGTGTAGAGCTACCACCATGTAGAACTACCACCGTGTAGAACTACCACTGTGTAGAACTATCACTATGTAGAACTACCACCATGTAGAATTACCACTGTGTAGAACTATCACTATGTAGAACTACCACCATGTAGAACTACCACCGTGTAGAACTATCACTATGTAGAACTACCACCATGTAGAATTACCACTGTGTAGAACTACCACTGTGTAGAACTACCACTGTGTAGAACTACCACTATGTAGAGCTACCACTATGTAGAACTACCACTATGTAGAACTATCACTATGTAGAACTACCACTAAGTAGAACTACCACTATGTAGAGCTACCACTATGTAGAACTACCACCATGTAGAACTACCACTATGTAGAACTACCACCATGTAGAACTACCACCATGTAGAACTACCACCATGTAGAACTACCACCATGTAGAACTACCACTATGTAGAACTACCACCATGTAGAACTACCACTATGTAGAACTACCACCATGTGGAACCCACTGCTCAGTATGCAAAGGTATTGGAGTGTTGGGTAAAAATGATCTAAAATGAGATACATCTTAATGATTAGTGCAGTGATATCAGTGAACAAACCAGAATGGAATATAACATAAAATGATAGAATAAAACATGATGAAATATAATGGATAAATTATATATTTACATTACATTTAGCAGACGCTTTTATCCAAAGTGACTTAAAATTATTCAA
The DNA here is from genome assembly GCF_960531495.2 of Zeus faber. Classification (NCBI taxonomy): domain Eukaryota; kingdom Metazoa; phylum Chordata; class Actinopteri; order Zeiformes; family Zeidae; genus Zeus; species Zeus faber. Next base: position 5,441,327 of record NC_137204.1, read on the forward strand.
ACACCGACGGACGCAGCCATCAGGAGCAATGAGGGGTTAAGTGTCTTGCTCAAGGACACTACAGCATGCTAGCAGGAGGAGCCTGGGATCCAACCAGCAACCTTTAGATGACTAGACCACCAGCTCTACCTCCTTACTATATTATATAATGGAATATAATAAAAATAGAAGATATAATGGATTTGAATGGAATACAATAAAACAGGGTACAATGCAAAGGAATAGAATGCAATAGAACAGAGCAGTATAGAATGGAATATAACAGAATGGGGTAGAATAGATAGGATATTGAATTTAAACATCACTGCATTTATTAACAGGACCCAGTTTATTATGTGGAAATAAGATATTGTGTCTTCATCACGTAGTCTCACTGCCACACTCATTTATGCCATGTGCAGCAAATAACGTTATGCATAGCATGATAGAGCTAATGGGAGACATACTGTACTGTACAGCAGAGACAGGCCATTATATAATTCAGCAATTTACTTCTACATTTGAATGTTCCAAACTATTTTATTTAAGTGTTAAGTCTGCACAATTAAAGGTTCAGTGAAGACTAAGAACCGACATAAAGTACCATGAATATCTAGATTCTGTATATCTATAATATGCACTATACATGGGGGGAAGCAACGACTTTATTTCACTCAAAAACTTCTCCCACTGCAATGTTTGGGCTATCATTATATTGCTTACCACAGATTAGTTTCTGTGGTATTTAGAGAAGACTAATGTTGGATATGCCCCAGGGAAACAGCAAAAGGACTGCTTATATCATGATGATCATTCAGAGGAGCGTTCCTGTTTTTGTTGGCCCCTGCCCATTGCTTCTGTACTGTGCTTGACGGGAAGTTACAGTGCTGGATTGCGACCATTTCACATGAGCTATCCCACACCATCCACACACACACACAAGAACCTGTGCAATAACTGTAATAAAGGGTGCAATATTCTATAATAACATTAACTGTAATAAGTTAATACTCACCTATCCATTATTAGCAGTGTCCAGACGGTTTAATACATATTAGTATTTTATTAATGATACAGAAATATCCTAACTTAAACCATACTCATATTTATACCTAGTCAATACTTATTAGCTAACTTTTCAGCCCAGGGCATAGTCTTTTGTGTAATTTATCTGTTTATCCACAATGCACTAACAACACCATGACAAACTCCTTGTACATGAAAATGTGTTCCATCCAATTTTGATTCTGATTTACACAGCTCAAAAACAATGCACATTAGCAATCAATTTTGAATTTAATGTCTTTGTAAGCCATTTTTGATACATGGTTAATAATCAAATTTTATTTTTCTCTCTGATGCCTTCAGCTGAGGATATTTGTGAACCAGTTGTACAGAAACCCGGTGCACGAGCCTCTGGCGAAAAACCCAGACCTCCTGGCAATCCGCATGGCCTCCGTCAACCCCATCCTGGACCCGTGGATCTACATTCTGCTCCGGAAGACCGTGCTCCTCAAGTTGGTGGAGAAAATCAAGTGTCTGTTCTGCAAAATGGGCGGACGGGGACAGGGCAACATGGGTCAGTTCCATTGCATGGACGGACGCCTCACGTCATCCATCGTTTCCCAGGATTCCCCCTCGCTGGCGTCCCAGCAGCTCACAGAGGTCGGGAGAATGTTAAAGAGCGTTCCGTACCGGTCGAAAGGATGCGACGTGAGGTTTCATTCGTTCCAGGAAGGTGGGCATACCACGACCCATTCTCCGGGCGCAGATAGTTTTCTGCTGCAGAACCTGTAGAATGCTCCAGATGCACCCAAAAACACACTTCTAGAGACACTTCCTCTGAGTCGCAAAGGACCACACTCTTAATGTGACGTTCAGGGACAAGGCCTTCAACCTGCAGGAGAAATGCATTTAACCGGAAAACTCAAGAATCCATCGAGTGACTTAATCCCCGTCAAATTTTCTAATGTAATCACTTCTTACTCATAGTGGTCAACAAAACACAATTTAACCTCAACACGCTTCGTTACAAAATATAACCGAACTACACAGAATTTGGAGTTTGCAGTATATCGCCAAATGGAAAAAAACCCAAAGCATCACATTTCTGAGGGTGAGAGTACGTTGCAAATTTCCAATTTTAAAACCACTGCCATTTACTGGCTTGCAACGTAACAAGTAAACAGCTGGAGTTAAAATGTGAATTGTGCATTATGCTAATTTATTTTTCAGAATTTTGTTTTGTCTTCTCTGTGAGAAGGTCCCGTAGGTTACTAGTACATTGACAAAACCTAACCCAGTGTCGTCAGAATTGTTTTCAACATCTGCGAACGACATGACCAAAGAACTACGACCATTTTCCCTTTTACATTTCATAATGAAAGGCAACTATACTGTGACTACTAGACTTAGTTTACAATATACTGTACAGATATTGGAGGATTAAAAAAAAGCCATGAACCCATTGTTTTATCAAAGGTATATATCAATTTATCACATTTTTTGAATGTACCCTTTTGGCAAAATTATCAAAATCAGCTTCATATTAGTACCATGAGTCTTAATATCTACTGTCTAGTTACCTAGCATGGTCCTCTATTAAAAGAAAAACACTAGTAGGTAATACACGATTTAGGGTACCGCTTTGAATGTTTTGCCAATGTTTTGATTTCACATAACATTATGATTACACCTGAAACATTTATTTTCCTGTGGACATGATGTATTTTGCCAAGTTGACAAATAAAATATTTAAAATATGAAATCAAATAAAAAATAGATATATTATTGAGCCACATGTAATACACTTCTAATACTGCTTAGAAAACCTTTTTTTTTAAATTACATCTAACATTGTGGTGGAGCTTGTAACAATCTTGGCAGTATGCTATCAGTAAAGGGGGAATGCAGCGAGATAACAATCCAGATGTACAATTTCAATATTGCATCAGCTGAGCAAGCAAAACCTAATCGGAGCCAGAGTTTGGGGCGGACGGGATATTGATCCTTCCAGCCCATGTGGGCCTTCATGTTAGATGAGAGAATCAATAGTGGGGATACAAGTGAAATAGATGGAAGACCCTTTCATCAGCCATTGCATAGGGCTCAGGTAGAGCGGGTCGTGTAGTGATCTGAGCTCCTCCTGATAGCGTGCTGAAGTGTCCTTGAACAAGACACTGAACCCCTAACTGCTCTCGTTGAGCTGGTGTGTGCCTTGCACGGCTGCCACCGCCATCAATTTATAAATGTGTGTGTTAATGGATGAACGTGAGGTATGCACTGTAAAGTGCTTTGAGTCGTATGACTAGAAGGACTATAAATGCACCCCATTTACCATTGCAACAAACCTTGTTGGTGGGAAACATGTACAAAGTATTACTGTGTGCTGATGGCCAAATACCCACTTGCCAATTATCCCATTAGAAGCCACACACAAACATGGGTCAACCTAATTTCTCCTGTAACCAGACCACAGCCATCAATTTGTAAAGATACACTCTGCCGTAATTCTGACGCTAACTGAGTCATGGCATTTTTCTCTGAACACACGCTGACGCTGAGAAGGCTGTGACCTCACTCAACGCGGTCCAAAACAGATAAAACTTCCTTTTGGATGAAGGCATAGATGAGATAAACGGCAATGATGAGAAAGTAAAAAATGTAAGAGATCAGTATAGAATCGGAAGTATAGAATCTCTTTTACACACACTACCCTGCCAAAACTCTGGGTTATACAACGATCAGCCACAACATTAAAACCACCTGCCTAATATTTTGTAGGTCCCACTCGTGCCGCCAAAACAGCTCTGACCCGTCAAGGCATGGACTCAACAAGACCTCTGAAGGTGTCCCTGTGGTATCTGGCACCAAGACGTTAGCAGCAGATCCTTTAAGTCCTGTAAGTTACGAGGTGGGGCCTCTAAGGATTGAGCTTGTCGTTCTGGCACATCTCACAGATGCTAGATCTGATCAGACCCTAACCCCGGCCATCCACATGATGTAGAAGAAAACGTAATTCATCGGACCAGGCCACCTTCTTCCACTACTCCATGGTCCAGTTCTGACGCTCACGTGCCCATTGTAGGTGCTTTAGGTGGTGGACAGGGGTCAACATGGGCACTCTGACTGGTCTGTGGCTACACAGCCCCATACACAGCAAGCTGGAATCACTGTGTGTTCTGAAACATTTCATATATTTTTATATCAGCGCCAGCTTTATCCTTTTCAGCAATTTGTGTTACAGTAGCTCTTCTGTGGGTTCAGACCAGACAGGCTAGCCTTCGCTCCCCACGTGCATCAATGAGCCAGTTCACCATTTTTTTTGGACAAAGAGAAAATACTGTAAATTAAATGAAGGCCTAAAATATACAATCTCACAAAATGTATGATCTAAAGTCTTTAATACCCCTTTCCCACTGCACCAAAAACCGGTAACACTCTCTAAAATTTAAAGCTCAATTTGTCATCAGTGGGAAAGGAAAACCCGGGTCTCAGTCTCGGGTCAAATGACCCAGCAAGAGACCTGTGTTTTAATCGGCTCCACCTCCAATTGGCTCTGATGTGAACAGGACACCCGGGTCGACACGCTCATTTTGGCCCCTTTCAATGCATGATGCGACGGCATTGAAATCCCGGACGCTGGTGCATAAACAGGAATACCCGTGTATCATTCCATCAATTCATAACCCATTTAGAATCCAAAATCAAAACACACCTTGAAGGAAAACTTGGGTAATAGGCATAATGGGTTCATGCTCATTTTTGAACCCTGAACTTGCATTTTCCTAGTTAATAGCATGGAATATTTCTGTCCATTCTCATCCTTCATTCCAAGGTACTTCTTTGTAGACCTAGGCACTCGGGAAGAACTGCTAAGATTGTTCTTCCATTTCAACTCATAGAAAAACTAATGTGGTAATGGATCACATATGTTGAAGAAAATACCATTTGCAGGGTGACATTTTGTGGAAGATTTTATTTTGGTTTTCAAGTTATACACAAAACATACTTATTCACAAAAAAAGCAAAAGAACAACAAAAACAGAGAGACAAACTAGGTAAAATTAAGGCATAATATCCTCAAGTCATTATCAAGTAATTTTGATATGCACATATTTTGTCACATTCTCAACTCAGTGCAATTGCTGTTTTGAAATTTTCTGAGTCCATGACAATGCAATCATGTAATATGGAAGACTTTGTAGTTGTAGATCACATAATACCAATCATAATTACTATTGAAAAAACAAACTTGAAAATATTATACATAAGTACATTCAAAATTCTTGACATACTTCTTTACATAATTCATCATAATATTTTTTAAGAACCCCTTTCTTTGCCTGTACACATTTATAGACAGTTTTGGCTGGAGAACAGAGCCACTCCGGCAGAGGAGATAACTACCTCTGGCTTTCTGGAATCCATTTTCCCTGGCCTCGCCTCTGACACAAATTTAAAATGCATGTCAAAGGTTATATTTCTGACCTAATGGTCCACCATGAATTTTGAATTTGTGTGTTCATGCCATGTTAAAAAAAACAACCTAAAAAATAAAGACAGAAAAAAAACATCTTCTGATTGGGTGGGAAAGTGCGACAAAATGCATTTTAACAGCTCTTTAACAAATTATTTAGACAATGAGACCTTGTTTTGGATGTCAATACTTGAAGACACAAGCAACTCTAAATTACATTAGTTTAACTTTTTTTTTTTTTTTTTTTTTTTGAGTTGTGCAATCCTGATCTCACATCTTTCCACCAGTGGACAAACTCAGGGACCTCGGGCTTTGACAAACTGTTCTTTCGACATTGAAGCCGCATCATCTGAGCCATCCTTTTCCATCAATACATTCTTGGCGTTCCCCTCGGCGTCTACTACCACGGCGGTCCTCTTCAGCTCCTCGTAGCTCCTCTGTCGGTCCGCCACGGCCACGCACGCCGCCAACACATCATCGGACTCAAAGTCATAGTCCTGCTCCAACTCCGGAGCGTTCAGTATCAGTCTGTGCGCCTCCTCCTCCTGCAGAGACTTCTCCTCCACTGCCCACTGCTGCTGCTGCTTCAGCCTCCGTGCCCAGGCCAGGTCCTCCTGCCACAGGCTGCGCTCGCCTGGGCACAGGTGGATGGCCACTTGGAAGGACCGCACTGCCTGCAGGAGGAGCCTTAGCTTAGAGATGAACACTCCCCCCCAGCCCACACACACACACACACACTCTTTACTTAAGATAAGATAAACCTTTATTAGTCCCATCACAGTGAAATTAACTTTGTCCAGCAGCAAAAACGGGACAGCAGAAAATAAAGAGCATATCAAGTACTCACTATAAACAATATAAAAGCCAGGGTTCATAAGCCAGGGTTCATTCTGGTATACCAAAATATTCAAGGACGTTCAAATACTTTTTAAGCACTATTTTTCCATTTTCAAGGACATGCAAAACAAATTACATTTTCAATGTGATCTTTATTCATTAAAATATAATCTTAATCTCATTGTTAGTGTACACGTTGCAACCATGATGCAAATCTCCCGTTCCACCACATCCCAAAGCTGCTCTATTGGATTGAGATCTGGTGACTGTGGAGGCCATTGGAGTACATTGAAGTCATTGTCATGTTCAAGAAACCAGTTTGAGATGATTTCAGCTTTGTAACAAGGTGCATTATCCTGCTGGAAGTAGCCATCAGAAGATGGGTACACTGTGGTCATAAAAGGACGGACATGGTCAGCAACAATACTCAGGTATGCTGTGGTGTTTAAACCATCCTCAATTGACACTAAGGGGCTCAAAGTGTGCCAAGAAAATATCCCCCACACCATTACACCACCACTATCACCAGCCTGAACGGATGATACAAGGCAGGATGGATCCATGCTTTCATGTTGTTTACGCCAAATTCTGACCCTACTATCTGAATGTCGCAGCTGAACTCAAGACTAATCAGACCAGGCAACGTTTTTCCAATCTTCTTTTGTCCATTTTTGGTGAGCCTGTGCGAATTGTAGCCCCAGTTTCCTGTTCTTAGCTGACAGAAGTGGCACCCGGTGTAGTCTTCTGCTGCTGTAGCCCATCTGCTTCAAGGTTACACGTGTTGTGCGTTCAGAGATGGTATTCTGCATACCTTGGTTGTAATGAGTGGTTATTTGAGTTGCCTTTCTATCGTCTCGAACCAGTCTGCCCATTCTCCTCTGACCTCTGACACCAACAAGGCAACTTCGTCCACACAACTGCTGCTCACTCGATATTTTCTCTTTTTTGGACCATTCTCTGTAAACCCTAGAGATGGTTGTGCATGAAAATCCCAGTAGGTCAGCCGTTTCTGAAATACTCAGACCAGCCCGTCTGGCACAAACAACCATGCCACCTTCAAAGTCACTTAAATCCCCTTTCTTCCCCATTCTGATGCTCGGTTTGAACTTCAGCAAGTCATCCTCACCATGTCTACATGCCTAAATGGAATGAGTTGCTGCCATGTAATTGGCCGATTAGCTATTTGTAATAACAAGCAATTGAACAGGTGTACCTATTAAAGTGGCGGTGAGTGTCACACACACACACACACACACACACACACACACACACACACACACACACACACACACACACACACACACACACACACACACACACACACACACACACACACACACACACACACACACACAATTATTAATCTCATTGCCATCTACTATTATAAGTGTAATATGATTTACATTTCCCTATTCGAAAAAAAACATTTCTGGCTTTCTATTGTGACCACTGAGATTCTACATGGAGAACAATTACAACCAATCCATAATTAACATGAGTTTCTAATCTGTTCAGACATGAACCAACAAGCTATTGTTCTGCCAGCAAGTGTGTCCTCTATGTTGCTGACAGTTGGCAAGCAATGAACATGATCCTTAAGTATGTTTGACAACAGGTTTAACTTGCCGACCAGCCAACTGAATCTTTCCTCTAACAATTGTATTACTTACATAAGCATGTTGACCACTTACTGAGTATCAGCCAGCCTGTTGAAAAGAGGTGATGTGTGCAACAAACAGGATCACACTTGCGATGTGGCCCATTACTTATGTGCTGTCGACCTATGGTGTTACATAATTTGTAGGCTTCATTGAAACAGGCAAGATGGGTTAGATATACAGTATGGAGCCAGTGCAATCATTGAGACTGGCAAACAATAGTTCCAGTTTGACTAGAATTATTTAGTTATTCCAATTATCCAATCAGAATTGAGTATTCAACCAGGCCCTGAAACGTTGATTAATAATGGAACATAATACGCAGCTAGTGATATAGCACTGTTATATCCTTATATTATACATTCCTTATAATGTAGTCATTATTCCTCTTATTTCTTTTGGTCAAGGCAATGACATGGAAGATCATTTTGCAATCAATCACTACCAGGATCTTCAAATCCATTGAAACGTTATAATTTTGTTTCTTTTTTTATTATTATTTTTTTAATCACTCTTATAGCTGTCTGAGACAACTTCACACTAGGCCTACATTCCATTTCATATATTGCGCAATAAAACTGTGTTTCCCAACAGTATTTATAAACAAACCTAAGGACCAAAGCCTTTTCAACTGCCACTGGCAGTTTAACATTTCTGGTATTTTGACAAGTCTACAGCTGCTTTCACACATGCACTGTAAAACTGAAATTATCCAAACATTACCTGGATGAGCTGTATGTGTGAACGCAATTGTCTGAATCATTTGACCCAGACATTACCCAGCCAGCACCCTAGTACATAGTCTGCCTAATTTCAGAATGAGTGGCATGTGTGAACAGAGCAGGTAATTGTCTGGATCATTCACAGCAAGCGAGTGGGCGTGTCACGTGTTGACGTTTCTATCATGCGCCAGTTATTTACCTTCATGCAGATCTTCATGCACAGAGCGTAGTTGCTGCATACTCCTTTCTGCTTTCTTAATTATTCCTTTCCACTCTCCCGTTTATATTGTGGATGCGTCCAAATACATTAAAGGTCAGCACAAAAAAAAGCCCAACTACTGATAAGTCTGTAGCCTCTTCCTCCATCTTGGGTGTGCTATAAAACTCCGGAGTGTAATTGTGTTACGTCCTGCCTCATGCAAGCTCTATCCAGGCTCTGCCCCTCGTCTAAACCAAACGGATTATTTCCAGGTAGTGTAAACACGTCTGACACTGACAATCCCTGTTTTTTTTGCTACATGTATGAAAGGTTAACTCCGGACAATGTCTGGATAGTCAGGTCCGGACATTAAATGGACATTGTCCGGAGTGCATTTGTGTGAAAGCGGCTTATGCCCATGTCTATACCTTAAACAATAAATCGCATGTTCAACATGAAGTGAGAAACACTCACAGGCACTTCATTATGCCACTTTACGTTGTATTTGGGTATCTCAGTTGTCCTCCGAGTTAGATGTGGTGGATGAAACTAAAAGTGCAAAAATATAAATCAGGCAGAAATAGATTGTCAAAGAGGTAAAAGAGCTACCCAAAGAGAAATGGGGGATCGCTGCACTCAACATTGTGCAGAAAGAAGCTACTCAAACATGTCTTTGCATAAATCTTCTGGAACTCGACTCAACACGCCTCATTAAAAATAGTAGATGTACTTTTTTTGTTTTTTTCCCTTCCCTGCCCTTATTATGTTTCAAGGTGTGTATAGATTTGGCTTAGCTATAGCTTTAGTAACTTTCAACACTTCCCATTGTCGGCTCGGGTAGGCCTCTGAGCTGCTGGGCATGTGGGGTCTATACATACAACCCCAATAGCCAGAGTAGGGTATTTGTATTCAACCCTGTTTGTTATGCCTTAAATGGGAGAGCACGCAGCTATGATCAGCGAGTTTAACATCCACATGTTTGGGCTTGTTCTGACACAGTTTGAGCCACCTTCCTTGCTGTAGGCACTTGGGTGTGCTTCAGAAGAGGCATTTCGTCTCGGAGGAAAGGCATTCATATAAAATATTAAGTCTAGATAACTAAACAAACACACGCCCTTTCCTTCTCAATGGTTTACAGTAGGATAAGAAGTTTAACAATGATCAGCTATTCACTTGAAATGGAATAAAGCCTAACCCTAAGTCCCTAAAAGATGATTATTAACTCAAATTATTTGGATGGTAGAATCCGTACTAACCAGGTCCACCTCTCCAAGGCTGAGCTGAGCCCGTCCCAGAGTCTGCCATCCTTCCCACCACAGGGGATTGAACTTCACAGCCATTTCTGCTGCCTTCACGGCTGGAAACACTTCCTGGAGAATGGTCAGTACCTGTAGGTCCGACAAAGGACAATGCATAAGTGCTTTTTGAAAATAGCGGGTCTGTTCATGGTTACCTACACAAAGGCTTAGCTTCCCAAAATCAAAGTAGTTTGGACACAATTCATATTAATAGTTAAATGTTATTTTATATATAACATAGATACACACTACTCACAAAAAGTTAGGGATATTCTGCTTTCGGGTGAAATTTCAGGATGAACCCAAAATGCACTATAACCTTTACAGGTGAACTTAATTTGACCTTCTCTAAACTTTTGAATGCACATGTCCAACTGTTCAATGTTTCAGTACTTTTTGCACAACTTGCTGTTCTCTAACAAGGAGCTGAACGGCAAAATTCACAACAGGTGTTTGATCCATGAATCGACCAATACATTTCCTGGTCAATTAGAATTGGTATTTAAACAGTCCTCTTCATCATGCTGTTCACATTTTGACATCATGAGACCAAGACGACACCTAACAAATGATGAACAGTACCTCGCCATTGTGAGGCTTCAAACAGGATGTTCTCAGAGGGAAGTGGTCACTGAGCTTAGAGTGTCACAGAGTGTCATCAGCAGGTTGCAACAGAGATACAGAGAGACTGGAAGAGTCACAGAAAGGCATAGAAGTGGACGTCCTTTGGCCACATCCCACACTGATGAGCGCTTCATTGTGAACAGTGCCCTGCGGAACCGGATGACGAATGCCACTCAACTCAAGGCACATTTAAGGGAGGTGAGAGGCACCCAAGTGTCACGTCAGACCATTCAAAACCGTTTACATCAGCGTGGTCTGCGTGCTAGATGACCTGCAAGGGTACCTGACCACACCACCAGGCGCAGGCATCATTGTCTTGCACGGGCCAGGCAGCGTTGACGCTGGACGAGGAACCAGTGGCCTCAGTGCTGTTCTCTGATGAAAGTTGATTCGCGTTGAGCAGAAATGATGGCCGCCAACGATGTTGGCGACGTCAAGGACAGCGCCATGCATCGGCCAACGCTGTCACCAGACGAGCCTTTGGTGGTGGTGGTGTTACAGTGTGGGCAGGTGTGTCCAGTCAATACAGAACTGCCCTACACTTTATGAATGGTACAGTGACAAGCCCATACTACCTGAATAACATCATAAATCCAGTCATTGTGCCCCTGCATGAACAACACAGGCCTAATTTATCTTCATGGACGACAATGCTCCAGCTCATCGAAGTCGCATCATTAGGGAACGGCTGCTGGAGACTGGGGTACCTCAAATGGAGTGGCCTGCACTTTCTCCAGACCTGAATCCCATAGAAAACCTACGGGATCAGTTGAGTTGCCATGTAGAGGCTCGTAACTCTGTACCCCAGAACCTCAATGACCTGAGGGCCGCCCTTCAAGAATAGTGGGGTGCCATGCCTCAGCAGACAATAAGTCAAGTTATTGAGACATTGACATTTTTTGTTGTGGTATACCCACCACTGTTGTTGGCTTTTGCTTCAATAAATTGTTTGAGATGAGGAAATCACCATTGCATGGCTCTTCTTAAATGCCCTACTATCATGATATATCACTGTAGTGTGAACTTTTTAGATTTTCCAAAAATTTCACCCAAAAGCCAAATATCCCAAACTTTTTGTGAGTAGTGTATTTTTCACTTTATCTTCCAATTGAGAACTATTTATTATCCTGAATATCCCTCATAGTGATCGGGTTGTTTATGAAGTCAACTGTGGCATTTTTGCATGATTTTATTTGCTAGTTAATCACTGGTTGTAGGAAAAGTATTACCCCAACAACCAAGATGTATCTTCTAAAAAATGTTAATCCAAAATGTATGCTGCGTCAAACTAAGTCCAATGCCTCCATTAAGATATTTATAATTTTAAAATGTTGGATTGATCTGGTGTTAAAAATGACAACTCCGTTCTAAACTGGAAAAATTTGTCACAAACCAAAATCAGCCTTCTGCTTCTTCCGTCTGAGAAGCTGATTCACTTATCTGTGCATTCATCACCTCCACACTCAATTACAGCAACAGCCCCCTTTATGTCACATCCACCAATCCTCAATAACCTTCAATGTATCCAGAACACCATGGACTATCTGCTTATGCTTTCCCCAAGAACCACATCAACCCAGCCTGAAAAACCGCTACTGGCTGTCCATCCAGTAACTAATTCAATATAAACTTCTCATTACCTACAAATCCCTCCACACATTGCCCTACACTTTCCTAACTGACCTCTGTCAGTAGCAGGCCCCTTCCCGAAGCCTAAGCTCTGCTGACGCAAACATCCTGATCGTGGCATAATGGCCAAAATAACCTGTTTCACACAACTTTACACTTGCGCATCATTATTCTTGAGAGTAAGGGTCAAATGTAATGAGATTTCAACTGTACAAGGCAGCTGCAAATCAGCTCTGGTTATTTTTTTGTTCAATAATTACACGTTTGGTACTATGTTTAACTGCTAATCTTTAAGAAATAGCCATTAAATGTATTTGTGTTATGCATGTACACCTCTATATGTTATTTCCATTGCTGGTGGGGCATTTTTTCTCAGGGAAAAAATGCACTGACTGTAGATTGCAAGAAGTAAATAGCATCCACAAGTTGTGGTCAATAAACTGTCGATATAAATGAACATTCACAAAAAAGAACAGCATCCTCGGATGAGACGATATCGCCACCAGCTGAAGTGACCAGGAAAAAAAACCCAAAACAATAGATTAGAAGGAAAACTTTTGAGAAAAGAATGTGACGCTCATGGAGTGAAGACAAGTTAATATTCTTGTTTTGGCTGTGACTGTGCATAGCAAAAAGTATAGGATAATAAGAAAATGATCATAGCAGTGATCATTTTGCAGGTCTGGTCCTAAAGAGATTTCCTTCTCAAATGTCTAAATAGGGTGATTTCATTATGGTACAGTTATAGAAGACACTAGGAGAAAGAATTACACAAATTGAGATGGTAGTTTTAAGCTATTTCAATATTGGTATAATATAAAATCATGATGTTTACCAAATCATGTTTTTAAAGATCATAGAAAATATATAAAAAATGCTTCCATGGACCATTGGAAATTGTCTGTTGGCCAGTGAATTTATTATATTATTATATTATATTATTTCATAAGATTAACGAAGCATGTAAGGTTGCCTATTAATACACTATCAACAAAGCGGAAACTGATTGGCTTGTATCGGGAGACTGAATTTAAGCTAATGGGAACATAATTTGCCCAAAACACCGCAAAATCGGATTTGCTCAAAGCAGCACCTGGCATGCAATTTTGCGGCAGTAAACACATCCCAGAATAGAATTATATCACAGGTGGCAACACAAATACTGTGCAATGGGAAAGTAAAGCGCACACACAAGGGAAAACACTCAGAGAGAAAGAAGGATATGGGTCACTATGTGAAGCTTGTTTGGAACATGCAGCATTTTCCAAGATGTCATCACCATGGTGACAACAGCCATCATACTCAAAGGCATACCAGCTCTAGGGGGTCCTAGTGACTATGATGGCTAATATACTATCACATGTCTGCTTGTCTTCATGAGCACACATACACAGCAAGGTTACAATAGATTTATGTACACAACATGCTTCAGCTAATTATATTACTCCATCATGAAAATATGAAGTTTGAATAACTCAAAGGTTTTCTCTTTACGAACGCCAGTCTTAAATGTTATTCTCTCTAAGAGGCTCAGAGAGAGTTTCTATAAAGTGACTATTCCATCCTGTCTATGCTTTGCAGGGAACATCCAAATAATGCAAAAAGCCCTATACCACGATAATGTTCTTTGATACGACTGAAATAACTGTCCAGTACAGATAACACAGGAGACAATACATTCCTGTTATAGGAACCACAGTGCTTCAACCATATTTTACAAGGAAATAAAAACAAGTAACACTATACAGAGTTAAAGCATGACAAGTCATGACAAGTATATTTTTAGTTCTTTGTCACAAAAGGTCTCCAAGTGCGTTACGGGCTCCCATTCAAAGGCTTGCTTTGATGGCATTCTCTAAAACCCTGAGCCCTCTGAGGGGCATGGAAGAATACAATTAAATAAAATAAAAATAAAAAAACAGAGGGGAAACTGCAAGGGCAAAGCGAGCAATGGTGTGTAGGTACTATATGGTTGTGACATAAGAACAGTAAATCAGAAAAAAAAGCAAAATAAACAATTCATCAATCAGTATCAAAGCAGTGAAATGGGAAGATAAACAAAAACAGTGATAAATGTTTGGTTGAATTGTACCTGAGACTTCATCTCATAGAGAAAAGGGTTGTCTGGAGTAAGATGAATGGCCTCATCCCACTTGTTTACGGCTTCCCGGTGTCTACAAAGAATGTATGCACGCACGCGCACGCACAAACACACACACAGACACACACACACACACACACACACACACACACACACACACACACACACACACACACACACTATCAAATCTAACTCATAGAAAGAAAGAAACAGACACTGGCATCAAACTTGTGTTTCATGCGGTCAGTAAGTGAATTACTTGATGTGGTTTCTTAGCTAAACATGCATTGATAGAAGGGACAGCTTAACTGAACGAACGCAACAAACAACACGGATCCATTGGCTAGCAACAATTACAAACATGCCTGACCAAAGTACATATTTGGTGAAATAGTAGAGACATGGCAAGCAGGGCTGGTATGTTATATTTTAAGACCATACCCAATGGACCACTATCCTCCTCATAAACACTAATAAGTGTCGCTATAGCAAAAGCACGCTACTGGAACACGCTATATGGAAATATGGCACTGTCACCGAATGCTGTGATAATCCAAATTATTAAGTACAGAAATTTGATGCCCAGCCCTAAACACCACCAAGTATTTTAAATTACAGATTGAAGAGAATTGCATCACAATAATAACCACACACATTGTTCTGGGCTTGTAGTGTTCAGTGGCTAATACATATTAAATATATATAATCTCTAAATTTCTGGGTCAGCATATGCATACAGTTCAAACAAGGGTTGAGGCAAAGCAAACAAAGGCAATCCATCTGAACCAAGTAAAATGGCGCAGAAGGGATAGCAGAAACAAAAACATTAATCTGCATATACTTAGCGCCAGGGTTCAAAGACAGTTTACTGTGTTGTCACTGTGTTGGAGCTAAGGGAGTGTTTGAATTCTCTGGGTCTGAGCCCCGTACAAGTGGTATGTTTGAGTGTGTTGCAAGGACAGTGATATGCTCTATTTCTCTCTAACAGCTGTCTCCTCCTCAGGTCAATATTGAACAAAGATCTGTTTCAGTTGAGGGGACCAAGATCAGGCCATGGGAAGAGTGATCTAGAGATTAATATGATTGATAATTGATGATTGCCGTATCTATTCGAGTTTTATTGGACAGGCTATCCAGATAAAATGTGAGAGTTTCAGTTTGTTGTTTCTCATGTTTAAGCATCTTTGAGGTCAAAGTTTGAGGAGTATAGAGAAACAATTTTAGTGGATCTTCCTCAGCTGTGACAAATAGTTCAAGTTCCAGCATTTTATTCGTCACATACGTATACATACTTTCATACATATATGCAGTGAAATGAAATGCAACGCACCCGGTGATAACACACAATACGTCCTAGGAAAATTAGTAAAATTTACTAAAAAATTAGTAAAATATAGCAATGCGAAAACACAGCATTGAGCAAATAAAAGTTTGATAATAAAAAAAGTGATCTGAGAAAGAATGTTTGCCTTTTTTACCACATCATCATTGGGCAAACATGTTTTCTAACATATAGATTCTAATTTGTTCCAAACTGGTGAGTGGAAATACGGATGTATTGTTATGGGATGTGGAGTGTGGCCCCAGACTGAAACAGCACGGACATAGCTTAGTAGAGCTATATATCGTCCAATGATAAGTCCCAACAGTGTTTTCCAAGTGTTTGATGGCTTTCTAAATTCCTTTCAGAACAACAGCAGTTGACAATTCAATGGGTTCGACAAAAAGGAAGGGTTTGACCAAGGGCAAGAACATTGCAATTAAGTATATTATGTGGTGTGAGGGTGGTGTGATTTAAGTGGCCACACCTGTCTTGGGTACTAGTCTTACTAGTCTTCACTGGGCCGATGATCAGGGGCGGCTGTGCACCTGTTATTTTTATTGAGTTAGGTATGAGAACCCTGTTTCAGATTCCAGGCATATTATTGTATTTTTCTTTCTCTGCTTGGTTGGGGCCCTTGGCAGGGGATTTTCCCTGCTCTCAGTTTTGTGTCAGAGGTATATGGTTTGGGGTGGTGTGATTTAAACAGTAAAAATTCAAAGAGGGAGGGGAGCAAGGATTTTCTGACTGACATCCTTGTCCAGAAATCACTAAATCATTTCCACAGTAAAATCAACTAACCAATTACCCTACCGTAACTGCCAATTACAATAGTGGAAATATTAAACAACTGAAGTAGGTCAGTTTGATTTCCCTTACACATTTGTCTATTGAAAACAGTCAGATACACACTAATAGAGTCATGATTTTCTCTGTCAGCGAAGCAATGCTGCAGGTCGCTATTTTTATGTTTAAATACAGTGACTGACTCAATATCAATTCCATGATAGGCTTGGGCGATCGTGCAAAATTGCCGGGGCGCAGTGATGTGCGCATGTGCGCGGGGGGCTCGCTTGCGTATAGAACGTTATTTTATGTGTCAAATGTGGTCTCCCTGTTCCAGAAGTGCAGGATAAATTATTTAAAAGTAAAGTTTTAACACAAAAACATCCAGTTTTTATTAAATTAAGTCCCATATCAACAGAAAGCATGGGGGAGACATGTATCCCCACTGTTCCGACAATGGGGACACAGGTTTTTTGGGAAGGGAACGGGATAGTCCCTTAACTCAGTTTTGTGAAAATCTTTGTTTCGTACATGTAAGAAACAAACAAAAATAAATAGATCTAAAATAAAGACAGGCACGGGAGCCAGCGAGCACCTCTGTCTGGAGGAGTCGATTTCCTTCCCCTTTTTCATGTCTCTGCACCGGACTGTAGCAGGGAAGTGAGATCCGATCACCAGTAGTTACTCGACAGAGCGGGGGAGAGCCTCTGCCTCCTCCCTCCCTCTCCCTCTCTCTTTCCACTCCAGTTTCAGAACAGGTCAAAATGCACTTACACCGTTTCAATGCTCAGATGTTTCCTAGTGGATAAAAAAATCAAATTAAAAAAAATTGTCTGTCATCAATGTCAATCACAATCGATGGAGTTGATCGCCGATAGACGATTTTATCGGAAATCTACCAAAGCCTATTCCACGTAAACATTAAATGGAATTTAGTATTTTGTAATGCAGATTGCCAGTATATTTTCTTACATTGCTCTACAAGCAATTCATTAATTAATTCCTTTAGGGATGCACCGATTTTGAAATTCTGGGCCGATACCGAGGAGCAGACTCTACTACGCATGTCTGCTGTAGTGATTTACTGGAGTGAATTACAGCTTTTTGAAGGGAACTGGATCTTATGGCTCCATTCGTTTTAAAAACCAAAATTATTTTTATAATATTTTCGAAAAACAAGTTTCATGATATTATACATGTTATTCATGAAATTTTTTTTGTGCAGAACAGGTAGAAAACACAAATGTTCACACATAACAGTAAAATAACCTTTAAAAAGTAAAGGTTTTATCAAAGTATTACTATCCAAACCTTTGCACTAAAGACTAGTGTGAGTGTGCCTTCACTTTGTGAACCTGATGTGACAGTGGCTGCACTCCTTTTCAGCCAGGGCACCTCTTCTCTTAAATGGAGGAAACATTTGCAAAGAGCACAACATATCTGTCTGTAAACCTTGGCAAAAAAACCTGTCTCATTACCCAGCGAAACTCGGTTCCCTTCGTTCCTACAACAGAGCCGTTCAAAAGAATCGGATCGTTCATGAACGGCGGGCCAGACTTTACGAAGCTGGTAGAGGCCGTTTTCTCTGGAATATCTCACTTAAATGGCTTTGATAAAAATCGTGGATTGATATAAAAGTTGTTTCTATTTATTAATTACATTGAGGCTGATGGAGGATCTGGACATGGTGATCTCGCATGGCTCCAGGTTATAACTTGTATAAATTCTTATATGTAATATATGTAAAAATGTTGTATAATCTATTTTATTAGTCTTTATGGATGTGGTGAGGAAGGACATGCAGGCGGTTGGTGTAAGGGAGGAAGATGCGAAGAACAGAAGGTATTGGAGGCAGATGATCTGCTGTGGCAACCCCTAATGGGAGCAGCTGAAAGAAACCGAAGAAGAAGATCATCACTATAGCAACATCTTGTCCCGCTTTGCCATCGTACCTCCCCCTGGCTCCCCCGATTCTGTTATCCCATTCCCGTGTGTCCATCACCCATGGTGTTTGTTTCATTCTCTAAGGAAACAGAGTTCAATAAAATAACCTAAATCTAAAATGAAAACACACTGTTCTGGCTTGCCGTTTGTGCCTGGGTTGGCAGCGTCAGAGCGTGCGCACCCCATCGCTGGCGCACTGTAGGCACCTTCAGTACCGTCAGAGAGGGAGACAGGTGCGCACTCTTTAATTTAGCTGATGTGAAAACCGTTCCAATGAGCGTAGGGCAGTGGTTTTCAACTGATTGGTCCCGATCCAATACTATGTCACAGGCCTACTTCGAGTAGACTGCTGGTGTATGCGTCCACTTCTTCAAAAATCTATTAAGATATATTTTTAAGTGTACCGAATTTCCGATGCTATGCTTTTATTTTGAAACATTAAAAGACTGTGCACTGTTATGTTTGGGTTATGCCTTAATGACGAAGGATGAGATTGGATCTGAGCCTAGACCACTTTATAAGGCATTGAAAGGCATACAATTCTGGCGATGAGGTTTTATATGCAGTTTTACAGCAGACTAGAGAAAATGACTAAAGAAAAAAAGGCAAGCCCAAGAGTCTTAACAGAATTTTCAGTTTTAGAACTTTTTTCTATTACCTAGTTACCGCAGGGTTACACAGTGTGGCGCATTCTACACAACAGCACCCCCTTCTGGAGAACTTCTGATGGTATATGGGAAAGCATCATGAGAACAGAATTATTGTCACTGTCACTTGATCACCAAAAAACTAAAGTCAGACAAGTTTTTTGACATTTATATCTTGAATATTTTTGCTCATTTTATTATATCCATTCTAAATAAATCAACAGTAGAATCCTTGTGGGCTTTGGTATTGAATTCAACTGATTCTCACTTTGGTCTTTGGGGCCATAGGGGTCCATGGCCTGTGTCCAAGGGGTCTAAGGACAGTGTCATATGTACATTTTTTTTAAGTGTTACATTGTTTAGATAAAGTACATTCTACCCAAGTCCGACTTAAAGGTAAACCATTTAGTATGCAGTAGCCAGTATTTGCAAAAATTCCCAGCACTGTGATGAAACAAAATCAAAATATTATTTAAGGTTGAAAAACATTGACAAACTTTATGCACAAATATACACATATTATATATTTATGTACTTGCTACATTTTCTCATGTTGATGTAAATATCTCTGTACATCATTTTCTTCCAACCATGCCTTGAGATTGAGTGAGGGACATTTAAACATATAAACATGAGTGTTTATAATGACAGTACTGACTGCTAGAATAGCATCAATGTACTTTCTTTCATATGATTAACTAAGTTCCAAACTGTTGCACTGGCCATACAAGTGAACTGCCGAAGGACATACAATTACATGCACATAGCGAAACCCTTCTCACCTGCCTTGCTCAGCCAGCACTGCTCCTTCATCCTTCAGTCTCTTGCTCTTGGCCGCACAGTCCTCCAGAAGGACCTCACGCCGTCTTTTGATGGCCTGCAACCAGTCCACCTCGTCCTCCCTGGACACCTCAGCAGCT
The DNA here is from genome assembly GCF_960531495.2 of Zeus faber. Lineage (NCBI taxonomy): Eukaryota > Metazoa > Chordata > Actinopteri > Zeiformes > Zeidae > Zeus > Zeus faber. Next base: position 5,461,471 of record NC_137204.1, read on the forward strand.
CCCTTCTCTGCCTCCGCCTCAAACTGCTGGACTCTGGACCTGGACACCTTGTCCCCGGCCTTCCTCTTCCATCCAAATGAAGCCATGGTCTGAGAGGGAAACCACCCAACAGCTAGTGATAACCAGACACCGGAACAGTTTCTCCCCACACGTTCATTTCTCTCATTTACTTTTCAGATTTACATTATATTATAATTTATTATTACGCCACCTGCTTTGTTTTTCCAGTCTTTCTATCGTTTAACTGCATCGTGCATTTGAATCTTACGAACAGCTAAATGCATCCCAGAGCACGCAATGACAGTGTCCCTGTCACATACCTATTAAGCCACTTAAAAAAAAAAAAAAAAAAAAATCTCACCGCTTGCACATCGTACTCTTTGTAAATACTGTTTATTAAAAATCCTATTTAAGTGTATTTTCTTTCTTCAACTTGCGCTATGTATCATTTTTTCATACACTGTATATATTAAGAAAAATATATATTGTGAAACACTGTGACTGTCTTGAGAGCTCTCTCTCGCACTGTGATTTCTGTTTTTTGGTTCCTTCGTAGTCAAGTTTCCGCTGCTGTGACATGACTTACTGAAAATAAAAAGGAACCTTTAAAGAGCTCTCTCTCTCTCTCTAAAGGGGACTTGGCCATGCTCAAAAACTGGAGACCTGTTGCAATGCTTTGCACGGACTACAAACTTTTCTCAAAGGTCCTGGCGAATAGGCTGAAGGGAGTTTTAGGGCTGTTGATTTCCATGGACCAATCTTACTGCGTGCTGGGCAGATCTATTAAGGGTACGCCTCCTGAGCTACCAGGGGGCCTGAGTTGGGGAACGAGGGGGATGAGGGTTTTGGGGGTGTTTTTGGGCTCGGAGCAGTACCAGATGCAGAACTGGGCTGGTGTGGTGGAGAAGGTGTGTGCCAGACTGTCCAGGTGGAAATGGCTGCTACCCCAGTTGTCCTACAGGGGGAGGGTACTGGTTGCTAATAACTTGGTCGCCTCGACCCTATGGCACCGACTGACCGTTCTGCATCCACCCGGAGGCCTGCTAGAAGAGATCCAGCGGACCATCGTCAACTTCTTCTGGTCCAGTCAGCACTGGATTAGAGCTGCAGCCCTCTATCTGCCGGTCCAGGAGGGGGGGTCAAGGCCTGATTGACGTTGCATCCAAGGTCAAGGCGTTCTTCTCTTATGACAAGCAGCGGTTTCTGCTGGGGACCGAGGGGATGGACTTGACAGCGCTGACTCCTTTCTATCAGTCGGTGCTGCAGTCGTGGCGGGTTAAGGTCCACCGTGACACCACGTCTGCCCCTGGGATGTGGCTGTTTGGAAACCCACTGCTAGACCCTGGCCTCCTTTCCTCCTCCAGCCTGCGCTCCAGCTTGCTCAAGGCTGGGTGCGTCGGGCTGGGTCATCTGCTGAAGGCGTCCACGGAGCAGCCCATGGGGACAACTGGCATCAGTTCCTCCAGGCTGCTGCACAGTTTGGTGGATGAAGTCTGCGCTTCACTGCCAGTGGCCTATAGGGCTTTTATCAACGGCCGTGCTCTGCCTGACCATTGGGACGGTGAGGGCGAGGTTGCGTGCCCTTTGCTGACTGTCTCTCCGGCTGTGCAGTGGGAGGAGGAGCAGGACAGCCTCCTGACCTTTGCCACTCCCAAGCTGGGGGTTTTGAGGCAGTAGGCAAGAAAGCTGCCTACTATGCCTGCGTCAAGGTGGCACACCTACGCTCTCTGGCAGGGGTACGGCTGTCGGGGTGGACCCAGTTCTTCGGCCCCGGAGCGTCCCCTGATGGCCGCTGGCGTTCTCTGTACAAGCCCCCCATCGACAAGCGTGTGGGCCACCTCCAGTGGAGGATTGTGCATGGGGCGGTGGCCACAAATAGGTATCTGGCACGCCTCGACTCCAGCACGGGGGCGGGATGCGTCTTCTGCTCTGAGAGGGAGTTGCTGCAGCACCTGTTTGTGCCGTGTCCTAGGCTGCGGGAGCTGTTTCGGGCTACTGGAGCGGTGGGTTCGGGGTCTGTTTCTCCTTTAAGCTCTTTGTTTTCGGTCCTGTCTACACTGTGTCAAACGAATCTGTCCATGTCCTGGTGAACACTGTTTCGGGGGTGGCCAAGCTGGCCATTTGGAAAAGCAGAAGGAACGCTATGCGTGGTCAGGGGTCAGTAGACCTGGCCCAGATGACGGCCCGCCTCAAGGTGGAGTTTGAGTTTTACAAACTGACCAGCAAACTGATCTGGATTTTTCAGGAGTGTATGGGGTGTTGCTGTGCTCAGTCCAGGATGATTCCCTCATTATTAACATGTGATTCTTCCTGTGGTAGCTGTGATCCTCTTCCTGAGGTCTCTCTCTCTCTCTCTCTCTCCCCCCCCCCCCCCCCCCCCCAAAGGAGGAAGTCTGGGCTACAAAGGGAGCTGTCCATATAGTCAACAGCTGTCTCAAACCTGGTGAAGAAACCAACAGATCCCTGCGTTCCTAGTTATCTCCGAAGAGAGATGTCTGTGCTCTTGCTGCCTATTTACCGGTTGACTGATTTGTCTCTGGTTTTTGTTATGTGTTTTTGGTTCCTTCGTGATCAAGTTGCGGCTGCTGTGACATGACTTACTGCAAATAAAGGAATCTTAAAATTGTACAACGCAAAGGGATTAATAGAAATGTATCTTTCTAGCTAGTTGTGGCTCTGGTCGTGTGCTAAGAATCGTTTATTCGCCATAAGTGAGCCATTGGCTGATCCTCTAATTGGGTGACATACAACTACATAGATAATCAAATAATAATAAAGACAAACATAAAATAATGACCGCATACGTACGTACGTACAATCTACCAGAACATCTCGTCAAAGGCTTTGTCGTGCGAACAGAAGTCTCCGTCGGTGGCCCCGCAGCTTGTGACCCGGAAGTGGTACATGTGGGCGTCCGTTGTGCTGCATTAATTTTCTGTCGGAAATCGGAAATATCTGACCTCATACTTGCAATGGTGCTGTCTAAGCTATCTAAGTCGGAATTCCAATAAGGATTGGGCCAGATCCCTCGCGTCCGAGTTAACCGAAATAATGGACATGAAGTCAGAGCAATATGCTGTTTGCTATGTTCGTGGGCTTTAATTTTAAAATTCAACATTCAGAATTTGCTGATATTGTCTGCGCGACATTGTGAGGTGGTCTACTATCACTCGGAAACAGGATGTTTTCTTTTGATTCTCATATGAAATCAGATGTAACGCGGCTGATATTTGCTATTTCAGTGGGCTTTAATATTGAAATTCAACATCAGAATTTGCTGATATTGTCTGAGTGACACTGTCAGGTGGTATAAAATCATTCTGAAGTGGGAATGGTCAGTGGAAAAGGGACGTTTCCTTACAATTCTAATGTGAATTCAGAGGGAACACGCATATTTGTTATTTTAGAGGGCTTCAATTTTTAAAATCAACATCAGAATTTGTTGATATTGTCTGACTGACATTGTGAGGTGGTCTACTAGCAATTTGAAGTGGAATTGGTTTGTGGAAACAGGAGGTTTCCCCATAACTCTAATGTGAATTCAGTGATACCATTTGCAGGCGGTAGTTAATATTTTTCTGCTATTATTAATTGTATTTATTATTTAATAATTATTCATTTTGCTTTATTTAGTTATATATATATATATATATACATATATATATATATATATTTATTCATTATTGACTGAATGAATGTCAAATTTACCGCAATGTCGCATTTCTATTGAAATCAGTTCTTTCACGCCCTTACCGTAATTACTGTAATTTCGAAATTCAATATTCAGGATTTGCTAATATTTTCATTATAATTCATTTTATTTATTATTTATAAATTATTAATTTTGCTTCATTTGGTTATAAATGTATTCTTATATTAATGTTTATAAATTAATTCATTACTGACTGAATGGATGTGAAATCTCGTTCACCGCAACGTCGCTTTTCTTTTGAAATCATTCATTCGCGCCCTTACCGTAATTTCTAGTACATATACGCGCCGTAAAGCGGAGGTTGGTTTGGCCGTGTTTTTCGGCTGTCTTTACCGCAGTACGGAACTGCACTGTCGACTAGGAATTTCCAGGGTTTAATTGAACTCAACACAAGACACGGCCGCTGTAAAAGCAGATTTATTTCACTTCCTATTGTTTATGGCGAATATATATATATATATTTTTACATGTAAACGTTACATCTGTAAGTAAACCATGCAGGCGGTTGGTGTAAGGGAGGAAGGTGCGCAGAACAGAAGGTATTGGAGGCAGACGATCCACTGTGGCGACCCCTAACGGGAGCAGCCGAAACATTCGATTCATTTTCCAATTTTAATTATTTAACGCAAACCCATTGCTGTACAGTTCCGCCAAGCGTCATAGTGAACTCTTCTAGATCCATAGGTATCATGGTCTATTGACTGCTCACCTGACATTGTCTGGGTTAATTAATGCTAATAAGTTCATTATTTCGTTTTTAAACGAATAGTTATTAATAGGTTTACCTTCAGACACTCAGGTCACAAGAAAAAAAAACAAAAAACAAAAAAAAAAGAACAAAAAAAACAAACAAACCTGGAATGGAAATGTGTGCAATTTGGCTGTTTATTAGGCAGTTGTGTATACAAATGATTTCAACACTGTCCATTGAAATTTACACTGGTCACTCGGGCAGGGTCCCTTTACACACCAAATAAAAATAGGCCAACATTTCTTCAAAGCAGTTCAGACGGATAAAATAAAAAATAAAAATCCTGCAAATAGCCCCTTGTTTGGGCTAACACCATCATAATGTTTACAAAGGTCATGGTTTCACACATAGAACTTTCCAACAAGTCCCATGACTCATCCTTATGCAAAACAAAGTACTTGCAACTGCCCTTAAAATCTTAAAATTGTTTAGCTATACAAAAAGTTTGAAGACCATAGAGCATCATTTTCCACAGATCAGTTAAAAGAAGCTCAACGGTCCTTTTATCAATTCGTAAGCTTTCAGTCAAAACCTGCATTCAAATAAAAACCTGCAATTTGTATTCATTCTTTTCAGTATCAAATAGATTTGTTGTAATAGTCTATTTTTATTTGTATGATAGAAATCAGAAAATTACACATTTTTGTAAAATATAAATATCTCTCAGTACAGAGTGTTCTACTCAGTTGTTCATGACATTAGAATGTGACCGAATAAACCTAGACAATTACTATGGTTTCAGCTAATTGTTAAATACTGAGAATTACAACCGATTTTCAAAAACGTTTATAATTTTACAGAATAACAATTTGACAAATTTCAGGGGATGCCAATTTGATCTCTTTTACTGATATAAAGTACTGAGAACTAGAAGGCAGCCAAACAAGAGACAATTGTTAAGACTCAAATTGACAGAATTATCTCGGGAACCAAGGGGATGTGTTGTAATCATGATTAAATCACAGCCAAACATTTCTCAGGGTATACAATGAGGTTTAGAAAAACATGGGAACCTTTAATAAAAGTGGCCTCTCGAGGGAGTGTGTGGGCCGAGAATATACATGGAGGCGTATGATATTGATGACATTGTTTTCATGTATTCACCTACCAATACGCATGGTTCATGCACTGCATGGAATTGCTACAAATAACTTAAATTGAGCACAGGGCCCAATGTATTTGTGAGAGATTGGCAGAATGTACGAACTACCCACATTCAGTTTGTGAAAGTGTGTACAAACTTAAAGCAGGCGAAAGGCATGTCACTCCGCAATTCTGCTCTAATCTTTTATCATTAATATGTCACAAAAGGAAATGAAATACAACATACTTAAAACAATAATAATCAACTTGTCAATAACAGACACCGAAAATAATTATATATATTTCTAAAATTTGACTGTGATTGCAATCAGCACTTGCTCAAGTAGTGAAAAAAGCAAAATTTGTATGGAAGGACAATCAAGTGTATCCATGTAACTGATTGAAAACAGATATTGATTAAAAAAGAAAACAGTAAAAAAAATATCCAGCAAAAGTCCTTAATGCAAGAAATTTTTTTTTTTTTAATCTGTTAATAATTAATTTCCGATATAAACTACACTCCCCAACTTAAAGCACTGATAAATATATTCAATTCTTTATATATAAAATGCAGGGAGAAAGCCATGTTCATACAGACTTGCATCATTACAAAGGACAAAACCATGGAAATCGAATCTTTGAAACTAAAAATAAACAACTAGACCTAACTCTGACAAAGCACTCGTTTTCCCTGACATAAGAGCGGATCGGTGGGGTGGGTGAGGTGAGGGTGGGGTCGTCGCGCTGCTTAGAGTCCAATGAGCGTGGTTGGCACTGGTGCAGAGCCCTGAAACGTCTGCACCGGTTCTCTGACCTCCATTTCGACAAAGAGAGAGCAGCAGAAAAGAAAAAGAAAACTGTGCAAAAGTGCTTCCTAGACCATGGCGTCGGCGGCAGCAGCAGCATCCTAAACTCAGCTCGTGGCCTCCTTCTCTGCGCGTGTTCCCTGTACTGCAAGAGGATTGGCGTTCATCAGCTACAGTACTGAAAATTCAGTGTAAATCACTCGAGTTTCCTACTGGCGCTGGGGCGTCTTCGAGGGAGGGGGTCGTCCGCTAACAAAAATTGATCGTGAAAATGTAAAACCTTCTCATAAAAAGTTATCCTGTCGAAACTAGTAAGTAGCTCGTCACTCATCGTTCTCTCTAATCCGCCGTCTCCTGCCGGCGCGATAAACAACATCCTGTCGGTTTGGGGGACTACAACCTGCGTCAGTGCCATGGGAACATCAGTTCCCCCACGGCGGGGAACGGACTGAGCCATGAATCGGTTGCATGCTTATTGCTATAAAGACACTCTGAGAGAAGAAAAAGGAAAAAAAAAAAAAGGCAGGCAAGCTATCGTGCAAGTAGCTTGATAAGATTTGCGCACATCTCAAAGAACTCTATGGTGTGGCTACCAGGCCGCGGGTACGTTGGGTTGTCCCCGGCTCCGCTCGAGTCGACGGATGAGGTCAGAGACGACGCCAAGGAGCCCTCCCCCGCTTTGGTGGGGTGCGTGGGGGTGGCAGTGCCCAGACCATCCCCCTTCGCCTCTCCTCCCTCCCCCTCATTCTTGATGGTTGTGCGGTAGTTCCCCACTGATCCAGAGCGATGCGGCGTGGCCGTCCCAGATTTAGTCTCCAGCATATCGTCTGAAAAACACAAATAGCAACTTGCTGAGCTAAAACAGTACAGGCAGTGTTAAGATGGAGGCATTATTTAAGAAGTAGAACGTTTTGACCAAAAAGATGTGTTCAGTACAATAGAAGAACAAAGTGACGCAGGTTCTGATTACTATTGTTTTCAGTGCAAGTCCCGGAGGTGAACTTTTTGTTTTTCTCGCTCTGAGAGCTCCCTTTGTCACAAATGGTCCAAATGCCCTTGCTTCATGGCGGGGGTGAACCCCCTTTTTGCCTCGCCATATTTAAATACACCAAAGCCACAGCTGACTCCTCTGCCACGGAATCACTCTGCGCCCCCCTCGTGGCACGGAATGAAATAAATAAGTAAACTGACTTCTTATCGAGTATTTTCAATATGTACCTGAATGTTCTGGTACATGGTTCTTACATCTGTTCTTCTTACATCTTTTAAAGTATGCCTCCGCCTTTAGTCTAGACAACATCTAGAGGAAGGATTGGTCAAATCAAGACCAACACGAGTGAGGAACCACTTGCCTAAGTGCTTGTTAACAAAATTAATCCAACATAGGAATGCATCGAGTTACAAACCGACAGATTTATTTGAGGGAAGCAGAGATAAAACATTCAGAGTTAATCCCGCAGGGCTACGCCGGTCAATCCTTCACCAGCAGGAAACTCCGGTACGCAGCCAAAACTGAAGGATTCCTGTTGTGTACCTGCTTGTCACTACAACCAGGCTTGGTATAACCAGGGCAGAGACAGGCTGCCACTGCTTAACCACCGGTCCTTTCTGCCTTTTACTAAATGCCTCGCTGACACACAGAGCGGGTCTGCAATCTTAAATGCAGAAATACAAGGGTGCTTCTGACATGGGTGGAAAGGATTAGATTAGATCAGAATAGTTACATGTAGGGCTTTGTAGGATGAAGTGATTTTTCGCTTTAACCAAATATTTGTTTGATCTTGAATATCAGTCGTTGAACGAGCCAGTTTGTAGGCTAGTTGCTCATTCAGAAACTTCAGAACTGTTTTTTGGTGTTGTCCTTAGGATGAGTGGAAATATGATCAAATTCATTTGTGATATTGATGAAAAATAGTCACAGTATAGTTGTAGTAAAGTTGCTGCAAAGTTCAACTTCTGTTAAGTGGGACAAGAGAATTTGTGGCACAAAATAAAGCAAACATATTTTGCGTGTGTTTATCTTGATTTGCATCTCTGATAGGGAAGTCCATGGGAGCCATATTAACTGTCAAATCTTGTCCTGTACAATTTGCTCTTTGAGAATATGAATTTCTAAACAAAAGAAGTGGCAGAATTTTCATGGAGTTGTGTAGTTGATAGTGTTGGCATGCAAGTAAATAAGCTACCAAGCTTCCAAACTCTATACTAGGGCTGTGCCTGACTAAAGATTTTCGTAGTCGACTGTTAGTCGTCAGTTCAAGCCATTAGTTGACTAATCGTCATCTGCTTATGATATTAATTTAATTATTTAAATATGTTTTTGGTTTAGGGTTAGGGCATCAGATGATCACCATCAATGGTTTGATTTCCAAGGCTGAGAAAGAATGTTATGACTAACATTGTTAATACTGTACTACATTACAGATAAATACAAAACCAGCCTTTAAAATATACATTTACAAACAAAGCCTGTTAATTACACTGGTTAAACATTACATTGGTTAAACTTTTAGGTCATTATTATTTTATGAATGTACACATTAAACTTACATATTGACATAATTTGCACTGAAATGTGGCGTCCGGAAGATGGTTTTCCCAGTGTCTGCGCTTTCACACATGCACTGTAAACCTGAAATGATCCGGACATTACCGGATAACTTGTATGTGCAAACGCAAATGTCCGAATCATTTCACCTGGAGATTACCCGGACTTCACCCAGCCAGGACCCTTGTACAAAGTCTGCGTAATGCTCGATTGAGCTGTATGTGTGAACGGAGAGTTAATTTTCTGGATCATTCCCAGCGAGTGAGGAGGCATGTCACATGTTAATGACATCACTATCATGCGCCAGTTATTTACCTTTACTTGTGTGGCTCTTTGTGCATGGAGTGTAGCCGCTTCGTACTCCTAGATGCTTTCTTTATTATTATTCCTTCCCACTCTCCCGTTTATATGGCGGATACGTCCAAATACATTAAGTATCAACCCAAAAAAAGCCCAACTACTGATAAGTCTGTAGCCTGGTCCGCCCTCTTGGGTGTACTGTAAAACTCTGCAGTGTCATTGCGTCACGTCCTGCCTCCTGCACGCTCTACCCAGGCTTCACCTCTCTTCTAAATCAAACAGAGTATTTCTAGGTAGTGTAAACGCATCTGATACGTCCATTCTCTGGCTGTGTGCTGCATGTGTCAAAGGGTAAATCCAGATAATGTCCGCATAATCAGGTCCGGACATTGTCCGGAGTGCATGTGTGAAAGGAGCTTAAGACTCTTCTCGTCGATTAACGTTTGGTCGACTATTTGGGGGCAGCCCTGCTCTATACATCATAGTATATAGCGAGTGAGCGACATGCTACTTTACGGTCTAAACTCTAGTGAATCTTCCAAGGAGCTGCAAGTTTGTCAGTGTTCATGATACCAATATCAGAAAGAGATTGGTTGAAAAAGTGACTCTCGTAGAGCAGCCAGGCTGAAGCACTGTTCGCCAGGGAGTACATGAACAGTTATCAAAAGTTTGTAAAAAAATAAAAAATAAAAAAGTGGAAGTTAGTAGTTGAAATTTTAGGCACACCTGCATGACATACCAAGAACCTCTGACCAAAGCAATGTATGTAAATGCTGCATCGGTGGTATGTGAACAGACCTACCGTCTATGCTACGGAAATCAAGGAGGTAGGTTCTGCTGTCCACTTGGTAGAGCTGAAGGCTCATCTTGGTTTGCATCCCAGTGATCGGGTTCTTCCTCCGAACACGCAGGTAGTACGGGTTCACCACCTGGCATTTATCAAGGATGAGATGATAAATTACTAAACAAATTATTGCCATTGTATAAAAACTACAATTCATTCAATAATTATTTCATATTTAAAGTAAATATTTACTTAAATATTTAAAGACATTCCGGAAGAACACAAGGAGTATTGGTAGGAGCAGCAGAGTTTCCTAGAAAAAAAGATAACATTTTCCACATTTCTCTTTTGCCTCACAGCAAGAAGGTCCTGGGTTGGATTCCCGCATGGGGCCACTGTTGGCACCGCACTCCGGAGAGTATCTCCTGATTAGGGGGGCTTTCTGTGTGGAGTTTGCATGTTCTTCCCACGCTCACGTGGGGTTTCCTCCATATAACATCATAGCTTTATGTTGTTGATGCTGTTCGACGCTGTTCGTGATTGGCACATTCAGCATTATGTTAAGTAGCCATGAGGCTTTGTTTGTCTGGCAACCACATTTGCATTCTGGGAGCTAGCTGAATGAATTAAGTGTGGGTAAAACTTTGGAGGTGATTATCTCAGAATCACAGTTTGCCACACCCTTGTCATTAACAAGTCATAGCTTTAAAAATATTTGTTGATTTGCACAATTTGACACCTTGTTTGGAAGCTCTGATTCTCCACTTTCAAATGATGCGGAAAAAAAGAAAGATGAAAGCTGCCAAATGACCCTTAAGTCTGCTGTGGGTAACATGTTAAAATTAAAAATGGAATCGTGGATTTTGGAGAATCGTGACACCTCTAGAATATATACAGTATGTGATTTGACTAAGGATAGGGATGCCACAGTGAGGAATTTTCCCCACCGGTTAATAAACTCATGACAACATCGCTGTTACCGGTAACACTGGACATTTTACAGTGTCCCCATTATGCACAGGCGCTAATTAGGCATGGAGGGAGACAGGTCCTAATCTATTGTGCTGCGTGGACAAGCAGTCACTCTCACTTTTGTAGCAACCGGCTAAGAATTGATAATACTCTTGGTATTTTACAAATTAGAAAGTTTTTCACTTGAGGAACATCTGCGCCGATACGCAAAAGTTAGCTAAATGTTTTTTTTTTCCCTAAAAAAAATAAGCTTAATGACGGTGGGTAAGTACTCTAATTGGTGTACGGCCGAACACACTGTACCACGATAACCACGGCATCCCTAATTAAGTATAACAAAATGAAAGCTACACTAGATCGATAATGATTAACTATAATGGCTTTAAAGTTTCACCATTCAATCACCACTTCCAAATTCCGGAACCAAGTCCAGAAGCAGTTCTGTCTATGACTTCATCACGTAGCTGTGTGAGAGAAAAATGATTATGATCAACTATTTTGAATGAAGACAAAGGCCTCTACCTCCAGAAGGGGGTTTTAAAACATTTGTTTCTGTCTCCCCAGGAACTCCCCAGAGTTCATGTAAAGAGAAATGTTTTCTCCCTACAATGTCCATTTTAACATGAAAGAATCAGATCACCCTTGACCCTGTTTACCTTCTATGGAGATGAAGAAACTCAACAGGTGGCGCAGACTTGTTGGAGACCTCTGACCCAAGCCACACCCTGTATTTCTGTATAAAGCCTCGTGTCTTTTCCTGTGATATCAGATTGATCTGAGCGCTGCTTTGTAGCAGTACTGAATCTTTCTCTTTATTCTGCAGAATAAATAATCTTGAATATTCTCAGTTTTGTTTTCTTGTAGCGGGCAGATAAACCTCACCAATCATTGCGGAAGAATTTCTTCCACAGTTTTGCTTGCCTCTGTTGGAACTCTTCATGCCCAGGTTGTGTGCACAATGGCAGGCAGGAAACTACCGTAAAGACATCCGAGAAGGATTCGTCTGAACATGATTGGCAGATCCAGCAGAGAGCAACACGAGATCTTGGAAAAATTAAGGTGAGGACTAACTGAGATATTGTACCGATCAGAGAAGATCGAAGGAAAAGCTATTGTGTAAGAAATGGCTCTGAGTAAAACTTCTTTGTTAACTCAGAACCCCCCCCCCCCCCCCCCCACATAGACGTATGGCCTGCTTGCGTGTGGCGCAACAAGGACGGGACAGCAGATAATTGGTCCGGAGGACTGAAAAAGTGGCCAATATTGTATCGATCAAGAGGATCGTGGGTTTTTGTTTGTTTATTATTATTTTTTTGAATATATATATTTTTTTTTCAATAATAACTCAACATTATTGAATACATAATATTATAGAGTATTGTTGATTCCTCCTAGCAGATGCGTTGAGAAACTTCTGGTGTTGTAGAAATACATACATTTAATTAATAACTAGAGTAAAAGTGATTATAAAGAAAAAGGGAATAAAAATCAAACAAAATAATAATAATTGTTATTATAATTGTAATTATTGTTTTGTTTATTGTTTTATACTAATTGTTTAGATTTCATTTTGGAGGTATTGATAACCCAGGTATGCAACTTACTTTCTAACTAGTTTCAGTAAGTTTTAAATAGTTAGGAGGAGAACCGAGTTCAAGGTCCCACTGTGTGCCTCTATTTGCAGTATAATAAACTTTCACATGAATCCTGTGTGATCAAATTGGTGTCTGGCCGATTGATCACTCTGGAACCCGTATGGATGAGAAGTCAGTTCGGAGAGAGTTTCTTGGGTTTTGTTTAGCCTACTGGCTGATAGAATCTTAATGAAACAAGCGAAGGTATTAATGCAAGATAAGCGTGGTATGTGTGCTGTACATAACATTTTAAACTAGTTTCACACAGGAGTTCTTGGTGTAAAAGTAGCATTATAATCGGAAATATCTGGTAGGATTGCTAGAAAGGATACCGTAAGGTTTCAAATGAATTAGGACATTGTTTTTATTTTATTTTTTTTAAATCTTGACAATGAAGATGGGAAAGTTTGCCCATGATGCATTTTGGATTCTTTGATTAGGATGAAACTTGGGAGAAGAGTGCGTGTAAAAGTCATTTTAGTAGGACATTGGTTCAGCAGAGGAAGCTGCAGAACTGAATAATTTAACTAATAGTCAAATGTTGTACAACAGAGATCTATGCTGTGGTAGTATGAAGAGATATTGCACGGTTTGAACTGTTGGATTGTGTTCAGAGAGATGATTGTGATAATAGTGTTGTGGTGAGTTGAAGCAGGGTTTTAAGTTGCTGGAAAGTGTTTTTGGTCCATTAAATGTGACTTTGGTAAGGTTAGGAGTATGGTGAGTTTTTTTTTTTTTTTTTTAAGAACTATAGTTGTTAATAGTTTGTTAATAGATTTAATGGAAAAGCATTCCCAAATTGGTAAAACTAAATTGATCATTATAAATTAAAAAGGAAAATTGCTTCCAAAATGTTTTAAGACATCAGAGAGCAGAAATGATGCATAGTAGCACCAGAAATGAATTAGTTTTTGGTTTATAAAGAGTTATTCTTTTTTTAAATTTACTTTATTTTTCCCTTTTGTGTTCTTGTGTCAAAGTAATCTGCTGGTTGAGATAAGATAATCCTTTATCTTTCCCACAGAGGGATAGTCTGCAGTGTTACAGCGGTAGTAAATTGAATGGCACAAAGCATTAGTGACTGGTAATTCTAAATCAAAGGATATGAGAAATAATTAAATAGTATAGATTAAACACTATACATTAAATCATGATATCGCATGAGTGAATTGTTAGTTTTGGTGTAATATACAACTGTGTTTGTACATTTCAAATCCTTACCGGTTACTCTTTGTTTTTCTCAGGAGGACTGGTGATTGTTTAAGTTGATCGAACAACATTATTAATACTATTAATTTTTATTTTTGTCTTACTAGAGAAGTAATCTTGATTTGACATTGAATAAGGTAAATGTTGATATACAGTATAAAATTTAACAAGTAGTTTAACAAAGAGGAATAATTGTTTTGTTTTGTATACAGGAGAGGTAATGGATTGTGTACGTTCGCTTACTAAAAATTGAAACACTTAAATAAATGTGAAATACGTTGGCCATTTAGATGTTTTTTTTTTTTGTTTGTTTTTTTATTTGGACATTTAAAATTTTTTAGTTTAAACTTGAAAATATCTTGCGATTCGATTAATGTTGTAATTATATATTGATGAATTAACCAACCCATCTATTCAGTGTTTTATTTCCACAGTTTGAAGCAGGAATCTGCAGTTTTGACTTTTGACCGGTGTAGATGTGACTGCATCTGATTGAGAAGACTTGGAGGACTGACAAAGAGATCAGATCAAAGAGGATTGCTCTACAAATGAGTAAGGCCATAATATGTCTAGCATTCAAAGGTCCTTGTACATTGATATTACTATTTGTATTTAACTGATTTGCAAATTTGATTATTTAATAGGTTCAATTGGAATTATTTTGGGATGATATGCATGCAAGTATATAAATGGAGAGACCTTGATTGAATTTAGCTCTATATCCCATATTGAGCCCAATCGTTAAAATGTATAAAAGCATCAGATATTATAGAGTGCATTATAGAACCAGAATAATTCTTGATTAGTTCTTATTTTAATATGACATTCTAGTTGTCTAGTCTAGTCGTTGAAACAACCTTCAGAAGCTGAGTTAAGGATTACTGTGTTAAGACTGAGGGACACTGTTGTCAGAGCACCCTGGAGTGATTACCTCTATGACACTGCTTCCTACAGTGGTAGACCTTTGCTTTCATCTTATGATAATGTATGAGAACAATACATTAACCACCTGAGGGTTTTTTCACACAAGCCCAAAAGCCTGATATCCTGCTGAGAGACTTGCCTACTCCTGCATTTCTAGGAAGGTCTGTGAAAACCTTGTATACAGAGATCCAGTTTGGCCAACGTCAGGCTGAAATAGAAAAAGAAAAGACTTGGGACTTTTCTGAACAACGAACATGAAGTGTTTGGCCTCCAAGTGCAGCAGACGCACAAGTGAAAAAGATGCACAATTGAGGAGCCTAATCAACTATGCTTCTTTGGAACTGGATTTGATGATGTCACTACATCAGACACGATAAAACTGAATGACTGCAATTGGAATTTCTTCTCCAACTGAGGGCTATGGAATGACTGACCATCTAAAGTCCTGCTGGAAATGATCTGTATGATTACCATAAGGACTGCTTCTGTGTTTTCTCAGCCATTGTTTTATCAACCTGTCGATCCTGATAGTACACAGATTATTTCTAATAAATACTACAATCTAGTAAGAATATTGCCAAATTTAAATTAAATAATTTTCAAAAATTTTAGGAAAAGGTTTTGAGTAGTTTGTAAATTCAATAATTAAGTAGACATAATTAGCCAGATTATAGATGAAAGTGATTGTTTCATTATACATATATATTTGTATTAAAAAGGTGTTAACTTGATTGCAATTCCAAAAAACCTCTCCATTTTTTTCCTAATCAGACAGCAGAATGATGGGACTTAGTTAAATACTCCCTGTCCAAAAGGTAAGACTAGCAGTTCAAAGCTTAGCACATAATATATGTATTTTTTAGGAGTTGAGTAACGTAAATTAACCATGAGAAATCGAAAGTTGATCAAATATTATTTATCAACGCCAGTCAGGCTCCTATTAGATTTATGACGTTAGGGTTCTATTAGATTGGTGGCTGCTGACATCTCAGGCTTATTGTTTGCGGTTATAAATTGTACCTTTAAGGGTACAAGTAAGAATTATACAAATAAATAAATAAATAGTAAATTAAAACGGGAATATAGTATTGAGTGCTAAAAATTATAATGTTGTAGTATGTGAATCACATTTTTCCTTACCCTCTCTAGTTGCTTAACTCATTGTTGAAGTTATGTGGAGCCTCAAACGTTTTCTTCTGCCACATTACGGAAATTTATTTTGACTGATTTTCAATTTATCAATGGCAGCACACTTATTAGAATATTTTGGTTTATTGATCTACTTGTGTCGTAGACACACAGGAATAAAATACTTAGAACAAGATGTTTACAGTTTCAACCCCCCCCCCCTTATAACTCAAACCGGCACAAAAGAACGTTCATTATTTGAGTCATGACATTTATTTTATTTTAATTTTCTCTCCTCAGGGTCGCACCTTGGCATGGCCTTTCTTGGCTGTTGTGGTTATTGTTGTTTTTGGATCATGGAACGAGGCAATGCTTGCCAAGCCATTACACGGAAGAACCTTTTGTTGCTTTTCAAAGTGTTTTGCACCAGCTCCATGTTGCGTTTGTGGATTACTTTAACTATGGATGAATAAGATGGTTTAATGTAAGCTGTGTTGTTGCAATCTTATGGACATGAACTACGTCTTGTTGCATACTATGCTCGGAAACTCGGTGCCGGGGTCATTGGGTTGATTACATGCTGTAGCCTTTATCTTGCTACGAAGCAAACCGGTTTGTTTCTCTCAGACATCACCTCTCCATCATCGACATGTGCAACTTTCACTTTGCTTACTCCAACTTCTCTTCTTCACTCTTATAGAGATTCACATGATTGCTTGACAGTGATAGCCTTTGTGGCTTCGCCCCGCCCAGATCTTGCTACTGAAGTTCTTGAAAAGTTCAACTACAATGATTTGAACTCATGAGTACAACAAAAGGAGGGTTTTTGTTTTGGTTTGTTTGTCCGTCATCCGTTTTTGTATAAAACTGTGTGTCTATCTTTGTACAACTCGTTGTGTTTGTGTTTCTATCTGTGGTAAACAGTTTTTTTTGTTTTTATTTTGATTGCATGAATATATACAGGCAAGTGAGATACGGTGTGGTGTAGCTGTTTGATGAGACATACAGAACATCTGTTAAATGTTGTGATGTCATAACCCCCCCATTGTGATCTTCCTATTTGTGTTGTTTACAGTAATGTACTTGACCCCATCTCTATAGGAAATGTTGGAGCCAATGCAGCCAACAAAGCTGCCGTACCCAATTTATGCTCTGTCTAATGATGGCTGTCTCCTCCACAGATAAGGACACAAGCTCACTAACTTTGTTTTTTTCTTTACTCAAAGGCATCCTGCACTAATTTTTTGGAGTGGTAGAGCCGCTTGGTACAGTATGTACTGAGCTGTATTTTTCCCACAAGTTTTTTTAAATTGTTTTACTTGTTTGACATATGGTAGGTCCCATTTGTCAAAAAGGAGGGATATAGTTTGAGAATTAAACATAATGATTGTGCTTAGAACAATGCAGGAACCTCATGATGGACTTCTCAAGCTTTGACATGATTAAAATATTGTTTGGTGATAATTGACATGTTTTTCAGAATGAAATCCCAGTAAAGGCAAGCTCTACTGAGTTTTTATTCCTGTCATTAGTGATGATGGGAATGCGAGGACGATCACATGGTGCGACAGGACTGTCCCAGCATGAATTACTGACCAGGAGACCAATGTGGTTAAGTCCGTCTTCTGTCAGCAAAAGCCAGATATCAAATACATCACGTAAACCAGTAGTGATCACATTGTCCAGTTCAGTATTTATCATTGTTAGATTTACTTTATTAATGGATTGTGTCGATGGGCTTAGGTTCAGACAACATTCCAGAAATGCGTTCTAGGAAAATTTGAAAAGCGTTAATTTGATAAGCATAATTTACACACTGCCGGTTGTTTTGTAGCCTAATCGAGATTCTATGGACATTGTCTCCTATATATTAGACATTGTGATAATATTATTGTTGTTACACTAGGGCGCATACATAAACTTTTGTGTGGAGTCGGTAGTCGGTAGTCAGTTATTCAACGGTTTGGGAAATTACAGAATTATTCCATGTACCCTATTTTACATTCATGGACCTAGACCAAACAATGTTGTCAAAATGTGTCTCGCACCCAAGTGTTTAAGTCTATGTTCCCAGGTCAAAGCAGCCCTACCCATCCCACTCGAAGGACCACTACACCACCTCCGACCAGGTACCTGGGTAGCGACTGCCGGAGGAAAAGCTGAACTCCGCCAGATTCCTGGGACCGTTCCAGATCCTCCTCACCACCACAGTGGCACTTTAGTCGGCAGAACTACCAACGTGGGTACACACGTCCCATTGCAAGAAAGTCTGCAACCTTCCAGAGGACCAGATCAATGACAACAACGGAGAATCATCGGACATGAACTGAGATCACGATCCTTGCGGGATACGTGCTAGTAACCTGTCCCGTGAAGAGGATATGCAACTACAGTATTTCTACTTGAAAAGGATGATGCCCCATCAACAGGAAAAGATTGGACACGCTGTGTGATCATCTTTCTTTCTATGCCAATTTACATTTACATCTGACCAAGGCCCATCAAGATATGCGTGTAAGACGACCAGGAACATATACGTTACTCACAAAAAGTTAGGGATATTTGGATTTCGGGTGAAATTTATGGAAAATGTAAAAAGTTCACGCTAAAGTGATATTATATCATGAAAGTAGGGCATTTAAGCAGAAGCATGCAATGGTGATTTCCTCATCTCAAACAATTTATTGAAACAAAAGCCAACAACAGTGGTGGGTTTACCACAACAAAAAATGTCAATGTCTCAATAACTTGTCATGTGCCCTTGAGCATCAATTACAGCTTGACAACGACGTCTCATGCTGTTCAAAAGTCCACTTATTGTCTGCTGAGGCCTGGCACCCCACTCTTCTTGAAGGGCGGCCCTCAGGTCATTGAGGTTCTGGGATACAGAGTTACAAGCCTCTACACGGCGACTCAGCTGATCCCATAGGTTTTCTATGGGATTCAGGTCTGGAGAAAGTGCAGGTCACTACATTTGAGGTACCCCAGTCTCCAGCAGCCGTTCCCTAATGATGCGACCTCGATGAGCTGGAGCATTGTCGTCCATGAAGATGAAATTAGGCCTGTGTTCATGCAGGGGCACAACCACTAGATTAATGATGTTATTCAGGTAGTATGGGCTTGTCACTGTACCATTCACAAAGTGTAGGGCAGTTCTGTATTGACTAGACACACCTGCCCACACTGTAACACCACCACCTCCAAAGGCTCGTCTGGTGACAACAGCGGCTGATGCATAGCGCTCTCCTTGACGTCTCCAACATCGTTGGCGGCCATCATTTCTGCTCAACGTGAATCGACTTTAATCAGAGAACAGCACTGAGGCCCACTGGTCCCTCGTCCAGCCTAAATGCTCCCTGGCCCATGCAAGACGATGATGCCTGTGCCTGGTGGTGTGGTCAGGTACTTCAGGTCGTCTAGCACGCAGACCACGCTGATGTCAACGGTTTTGAATGGTCTGATGTGACACTTGGGTGCCTCTCACCTCCCTTAAATGTGCCTGGAGTTGAGTGGCATTCATCATCTGGTTCCGCAGGGCACTGTTCACAATGAAGCAGTCATCAGTGTGGGATGTGGCCACAGGACGTCCAATTCTATGCCTTTCTGTGACTCTTCCAGTCTCTGTATCTCTGTTGGAACCTGCTGATGACACTCTGACACTCTAAGCTCAGTGGCCACTTCCCACTGAGAACATCCTGTTTGATGCCTCGCTATGGCGAGGTACTGTTGATCAGTTGTTAGGTGTCGTCTTGGTCTCATGATGTCAAAATGTGAACAGCGTGATGAAGAGGACTGTTTAAATACCAATTCTAATTGAACCAGGAAATGTATTGGTCGATTTATGGATCAAACACCTGTTGTGAATTTTGCCGTTCAGCTCCTTGTTAGAGTTGTGTAAAAAGTACTGAAACACTGAACAGTTGGACATGTGCATTCAAAAGTTTAGAGAAGGTCAAATTAAGTTCACCTGTAAAGGTTATAGTGCATTTTAGGTTCATCCTGAAATTTCACCCGCAAGCTGAATATCCCTAACTTTTTGTGAGTAGCGTATGTCCATGACATCGGTTCCAGCTGAGTATATTATTGTAGGTGGAGCGGAACATTTTTTTACGTCTATATTAGCGTCCGTAGGTACATCTACAGCTTTTAAGTGGTTAAATATCATACATTATAGGTTGTTACTGTTAATACAACTATCCTAGCAGAAGAAGCTGTTGAACAAGAGTTAACTTCGATCCGTATGATGGTTCTCCAGAATCGTATGGTACTAGACATAATGAGTGCTGCTCAGGGAGGTGTATGTGCTATGACAGGTGAGTCATGCTGTACATACATTTCTGCCAATGATGTAGAATCAGGAAATTTGTTTTTAGCCATACAAGCTATGAAAGAGTTACGTGATGATTTAATGAAAGATCAAGCCAACACTTGGGACCCCTTTTGCTTGGCTAAGAAATGCACTGGGGCCATAAATTTCTACGCTCATAAAGATGTTGATACCTGTAGTGATAATGTGTTTAATGCTGTGTTGCTGTCTAGCGTGTATAGTACCTATCTTTCGTAAGAGGATTACTAATATGGTGACTAGATGAGTGGAAACCACCTTTTAATAACCAACAGGTTGAGACACTGAGATGCTGAAATATGGAAATGTTTTGTCTAATCATGTTTATCGTTACTTATAGGATGTGTTAGTCATTACGTGCACAATGCATTTTGCTGTTGTCATTATGAAGTGATAACCATTGATTAATCTGCATAGCATTATGTATTAGTGAAATCTCTGTTTGTTTTGTTTATTTCATTATGCGATTCATGATAAATTTTCTTTTTTGTGTGTTTTTCTAGTTAGAATTGTAAAATGGCCACACAGGATTTTTCCTCTGTATGACCAGGGGTTTTTGTCCTGTGCGTTGTCATTGTATAGTAGATAACCCTTACTGGTCTTTTACTTTTCTCCAGCCAAATGTGAGGAGAGGTTTGGCCAATTTGAGGTGGAGATATCCTTGAATTATATCTGGAATGTGGTTATGAGTTCATATAGTTAAATTTAGTATTAGATATGGATTTTATCAGTAGATTCCAATAAGATAGAATTGAACGATATCTCTGAAGTATAATTGTATTGTATCCAATTTACATTACATGGAATTTTTAGTATTATTGCATTTTTCCTTATGGTGTTATTCCAGTAGGAACAAGAGGAAGAAATGTGAGAGAAAAATGATTACGATCAACTATTTTGAATGAGGACAAAAGCCTCTACCTCCAGAAGGGGTTTTTAAAACATTTGTCTCTGTCTCCCCAGGAACCCCCCAGAGTGCATGTAAAGAGAAATGTTTTGCTCCCTACAATGTCCATTTTAAGATGAAAGAATCAGATCACACTTGGCCCTGTTTACCTTCTATGGAGATGAAGAAACTCAACAGGGGGTGCAGACTTGTTGGAGACCTCTGACCCAAGCCACACCCTGTATTTCTGTATAAAGCCTCCTGTCTTTTCCTGTGATATCAGATTGATCTGAGCGCTGCTTTGTAGCAGTACTGAATTTTTCTCTTTGTTCTGCAGAATGAATAATCTTGAATATTCTCAGTTTTGTTTTCTTGTAGCGGGCAGATTAACCTCACCGATCATTGCGGAAGAATTTCTTCCACAGCCGTGTTCTCATCCGGCATTACATCTTGGGCGATCTGACCACAGGTGGAGAGCTCTAAATGCCGATGTGGACACACCCATAAAAGGAAGCTCATCTGCATCTTCTAATAACAGGCTCCTTACCTTCCACTCGTAGTCCAGCTGTTTCATGGCGCGGCACACCTCTGACATGATGTCATTGGGTCTGCTCTGGCTGCGAATACCCAGGTGCCACTTAGCTCTCCTCACGCCCTGGTGCTTGGACTTCTGAGGATTCAGTTCGTCCAGTGTGTGGCGAGGCCGGGGCAGGGTCTCGGCCAGCAGGAAGGGCACGCGTTCAGGGTGAGGCTTGAGGCCAGTGACGGCTGCACCAGACGAGGTCAAGTGCTGGTCATCCAGAAAGGAGTCGGGAGGGCTGGAGGCCAGGTAGAAGTCCTTGGCCTCGCTCATGATGCGACGGTTGTCTATTATAAGGTGATAGGCAACGGCCAATGGGTCTTGGTGGTTTCTGCTGTACAGACAGGTGAGGACTTCTTCCTCGCTGCACTCAAACTTCTCACAGACTTCTTTGAGGGCTTCATCGTCAATCATGTTGTTGCTGTAGGAGGGGTCCTCTGGAAACAGGTATTTAGGTAGGTCCTCTTTGAACCAGTCATCCTCTCTATGATAAGACAACATGTACAAGCCCAGCATGTAGTTAAGTTAAAGGGGCAATCAGAAATAATTTATCCACTCATTGCATAAATTGTCCACGTTATATCGGCAGGGTTCACAATGTTCAGTTCAGTTCAGATTAATGCCATGTCTGTTTGCTTCTATTCTGAACTAATTTTATTTATAATTCCACAAATTAGTTTGTGGAAGCATGGACAAGGGCTGCAGATATTCTTCTATGATCTCATTCAAATTTGTAGGCTTTATTATTTTTAATGCTCAAATCCCACCCACGTTCTAACAGCCTGGTGGCAAATGCCCTGCGGCATTTTGTTTCTGTAGCCCTAGCATGGACTAATAATCAGAGGCAAAACGACGGGCGTTGCAAGACTCCTCTGCTACGAAGGCTAAGAAGCCTCCTGAAGGAGGAGCATCACGTTTGCCTTTTAGGTTTGGAATAAATACAAGTTGATCAATGGTAATATGTTAAAACAACTGGCACATCATTTTTTAGTGCCATCTTGAGAAGGCTTACCTGATCTCTTTGATAGTGGCTCTTTTCATGGGGTCCACCTGCAGCATGTGTTTAAGGAGACTTATTACTGAAGGGTTCAGATACTGCGGCGTGAAGAAGATTCCATCACAGATTTTCTTAAAAAGCGTTGGCACGTGGTCATCATCAAAAGGGAGGGTCCCACACAACAAGGCATACAGAATCACTCCACTGCTCCAGATATCCACCTCTGGACCCGCATATAGCCTGGAAAAGGGGACACATAACGGAAAAAAAAAAAAAAAAAAAAAAAAAAAATTAACAAAAAAAAAGTTAATGATGTCCTTAAATTATATTAGCTTCTGAAGTCAAGAGTGCTCAACACAGTAGTCTGTGTTTGGATTCTATTCAGAATAAGCACTACCTTCCTGAGATGACCTCAGGAGCCGCGTAGTTTGGAGAACCACAGCTTGTTCGCAGGAACTCTCCATCCGACATCATGTTTGATAAACCTAGATAACAATTATAATATAATAAAGGTATTGCATACACATTCACACAAGCAGCACAATATCGTTCTAGCCCAACTCCTGAATTAATCTTTGTTCATCTTGGATATATCTGCATAGTATGCGATAGAGAAGGCATTAATGGCATAACCTAGATTTAAAATCTGCAAACTGCCATGACTCATGTCATAAAACCTCAATGGCGCCAGTCTTAGGCGGCTTGAAAATAAGAGAAATAAGAACATTATTTGAAATTACATGAAGCTCCACTAATGTTACCATTCTGATGTTTTGGTAGAATTGCTGGTTATTATACAAACACAGGTTTGACTTTACTCACTTTTAGCCATTTTAACAATGTTAATAAAGTGCTCAAGGGTTTCAACTTGTTATTGCATGAGATAATATAACTCACAATCCAATTTGTATTATTTTGGGAGTATATTCTGAGGGGTATGTTTGCCAGTGCAGTATCAGCAAAATAGTATGTGCTAAACAGTGATAGTTTGATTATGAATTTCCAATTTTTAGGGTAGGTACTGAAAAGCAGTTAAAATTATAGACATTAAACCAGGTACTTTCTGTTGTGTTAGTGGAGACTTGATAGACTTTGTCATCATGCATCACTGACCATGACTGCAGGCTAGACAACTTTACGACTTCTATTTTTCATGCCTGTTATTTATACTCAATCCTAAATAACTGGCCTATCGATTGGATCAAAGTAAAGTTGGCTTATATTGGTCTCAATGGAGATGAACACAAGTTCTGGTAATTTCAACCTGAAGTTAGTGTAATATCCTCTTTAGTGATATGGCCGGGGCCTGGTCCCTTGGTGTGTTAGCATTATGATTAGAGTATCTAAAGTACAGTCTCAGACCTCCTCCACCACCATACCCCATCCTGATCTCTCAGGTATGCTGATGCTAACCTCCTGCAAACTCACCAAGACCAAGCAAGGAACCTGGGTGACACAGCCTTTTCAGCTGCCTCCCCCAATCACATCAAAGAAGTCCCCGCTTAGTCATCTTACAACACAGCCCTCAAGGCTCACATCTTCAGACTGGCCTCCCCTAGCTAACCTCCTTTCCCTGCCCTGGTATTTCTTTAATGCAGAGTGTTAAATATTATTCTAAGAGATTTTTCATAGTTTTCATTCAGTTGCTTCGTTGTTTGTTTTGGTTTATTTGTGCTTTAATGTGTCTTTGAGAAACCAGAAAAGTGCCATACAAGTCTGATGTATTATTACTATTAGTATTATACTGATAAACAAAATCGCTTATTTACCAAAGTCTGCAATCTTGGCATTCATCTGGGCATCGAGCAGGACATTCTCTGGCTTAAGGTCTCTGTGTACCACCATGTGTCTATGACAGTAATCCACTGCTGAGATAATCTGCTGGAACAAGCGGCGACTCTCCTTCTCATCCAACTATCAAAACACAGACCAAAACAAATCAAATTTTAATCTTTAATGGAGGAGGTAATTCCATTTCAAATGAACCGCATTACACATTGCTATGTTGAAGTATCCAGAGTAAAAAAGTGCACTCACAACTCTTAATACAGAGGTACCTCGACTTACGACTGTAATTCCTTCTATAAAAACAGTCGTATGTTAAAACAGTCGTATGTGGAAGCAATTTTTCCCATATACACCACGCTCATATTTTTCTATGATTTCCTTCTGAGTTTCAATGAGAATCATTGCCTTTTCCTTTTTCCCATCATCCTTCTTCTTAGGACTCATCATGAAGGGTGAAAATGAACAGAATATACACAGCACAAACACAGTAAATATGAAAAACATCGATAGGCCATGAACTACGTGCACACACGAGGTAGGTTGCCCGCTGACTGACTGCTGACTGGCCGCCGACGCGCCAACTGCAAATTTCCACGGTCGTATCTTAGAGCAGTCGGTCGCGAGTCGATACAAATTTTCGCGACTATTGCCACTCATATCTTGGATTAGTCGTAAGCAGATGCAGTCGTAAGTCGAGGTACCGCTGTACATATTTATATATTAAGGGTAGAAAGGTGAGAGTGTAGTCATACAATTATTTTGCACACATCATATTCGAGCAGAAAGCTTGTGTATTACCTTTCCATTTTTGCAGATGTAGTCAAACAGCTCTCCTCCTGAGACATACTCCATTACCATAAAAATATCTGTAGGGGTGCTGATGACTTGATACCTGTAAAAAGAACAAACGCCACATTTGAAGCCATCAATTTTCAGCAAGTCATGCTTTTTACCAAGAAAAAGCAAGGTGAATCTTAATACGCCGTTACGTATAGGCATCTGCCCACATCCAAGCTAATCATGATTGACAAAACATCTTAACTCACAGCACTGAAGACAGACAAGTGCCCATGGCCAAATTTTAATGAATGGACTTCTGTAAAATACATAATTTGTTCACAGGAGATGGAATTATACATTGAAAGAGTGACTCCGCCACACGGTGTATGTACAGCCAGACTTTCCTCTTTGAATGCAACCCAAGGGACTTCACTTCGTAGCTACTCAGCCGCAGTCTGTCCTGACGCATTCTCCTTCCAAATACAATAAATGTGATGTCTGTTGCTCTTTCGTGGATCAATTTCCGCAACTTTACTACTTATTTCAATAATAACCTTGGTGCTGAACCTTCTCCCACTGTAAATCATAATCTGCACAATCCATAATCTCAAAACCGAGGAACAATGACAACCATGAGTTCTGGAAACAATTTTGAACTTTGTTTGAAAAAGAAATAGCACAACAACTTATGTAGAAAATGTTGTGTAAATCAAAACAAAATGGCAAAGGGAACAGCGAAACAAAACAAAAAAGGCAGGATGAGTAGCTGACCACATTGAAAAGGAGACTGGGTCAGACTGTGATTGTCCTAGATTAATGTTCTCTAAAACACACAATTTCAGCCTCAAAATAGCGCTGTGGGTGGCACTAATGTAACAGCGGTGGGGGATTACGGCGGAATGAGCGGGGTGTAATCTAGGACTTACAGTTTAATTATGTGAGGGTGCCTGAAAAGCTTGAGGTTCTGGATCTCCCTGCGGATCTTTCCCACTACATCCAAGCTCCGGATCTTCTGCCGGTTCAGGATCTTCACGGCCACTTGGTGCATGGTCAGCTCATGTTGGCCGACTGACAGAAGAGGCAGATTGAGAGTATTGCATGTGAGATACAGAAAATTTAAAAAAAGCAAGAAGTATGACATGACAGGAGTACGCCAAAATCAGACATCAGATAAAAACAAACCCACCACAGAGAGATACCTAGATTAGACCATTTACAATCGACGTGCCAAAGAGAGCTTGGGTGGGGGATTAATAAATAGCTGGTATTGATTGAATGGTATGTGGGGATGAAGCAATAACCCAAAAGTCTCCTCTGATCAGCACCATGAGTCACTGAGTAACAATGTAACACACTGGGATGGTCCGCAGGTTGTAGGTGCACAGACTGCGCTTTGAGTTTGTTCTGGGAAGTTAAGAATTAACCGTGTGTAACAGAGAGAAGATGGTGTCACAGGGTTACAATCGCACCCTGTAAACGCTGTGAAATCACTTTGCACATCCAGTTAATCTAGATTGAAAAACATCCCATCCTAGTGAATGGGAGTACTCTGAACCCACCAAACACAACAGATGTTGGACTTTATTCATCCCCAGATGGGAATTGTGTTCTTACAGCTCACAAGAAAACAATGGGCGATAAAGTAAAAATATATAAAAATTACAATAGACCTAAATAAATAAAAGGCAATATACAATGAACCAAAATAATTAAATTGATAAAAAAATATATATATTAACCTAAAAATTAACAATACACATGTATCAACAATTCACCCCGTTAAAAATAGGAAATTGTACAAGTTCACAGAGTGAACACAGTGGAGTTTCATAGTAAACCAGAGACAAGTGCAATGGTGTAGTTTGGTAGTAAATTAGGCATGATGTAGTTTACTAGTAAACCAGACATGGTGCAGTTTAGTAGTTAACCAGACATGGTGCAGTTTAGTAATAGACCAGCCAGTGTAATGGTGGAGTTCAGTAGCAAACCAGACATGATGTAGTTTGAATCAGTTCACGCCTCGCCAAGTGACTTCTGTTTCACAGTGTCGGGAGCTGTTGGTGCTTGAACATAGTCAACTACAGCCAAATAACCAATAACGCGGTACCTGTTGTCCGCGGTCACATCCCAGCCCCAAGTCGCCAAACCCACCCCGGCCCAAACACTACACCACGGCGAGGCCAACAAGTGGGTTAGCTAGCGCCGTGGGAGCAGCTCCTTCCGCAAGCCTCCATTTCCTGCCAGCGCAGTTAGCACCGCGCTCGAGAGGAAAGGTCCGCTCACCTTTGACCTTTCCAAACGTCCCCACTCCCAGCGTGTCCCCGAGGATGTAGTGGCCGATCTTGACTCTCCCTTCGTGCTTCGTCTTCTCCGTCGCCATCTTCCCACAGTGGCCTGCTGTGGCGCGGGCTAGCTAGCTAGCTAGCTGCGGGCGGGCAGCGGTGGAACTGCCTCTTTCGTTCGCGACCGCTACGGCTGCTCTTGGAGGCGGGGAGTGGGAGTCGCCGGGTCCGGCCCGGATCCGCGAATCGGCCTCCTGGTGGCGCTCTCCTGTGACGGCTGGACTGTTGTCAGGTTACTATCTACACTGTTTTTTTTTATCGACTAACCTCGCTTAAAAATACGTCTTGTTAGGTTCCTATTAAGCACATGTTCCCTTTTAGAAGGAGGCACCCACGCCTAGTGCTTATAGCCGCTGAGGCGATGTAGTAACTTCGCCGCGGCGCTTTGTGATATAACCACCGTGACTGCACCCACCCAGGGGTGCCCCACGGACCTCGGTGGGACGCCATGGCGTAGCATCTCGCGAGAGTACACAACTGGGGGTAAAGAATGGCGTTTTTGTTCAATTCCATTGAAAAAACGTTATTTATCCCCGAGAGGAAATTTCAACTGGCATAAAACAAAACGGATACAGCGCATACCGACATACACGTAAACATCCATGTTTCAACCTCTCTACTTCTATATTACTTTTAAGTTCTTATGTTTTTTTTTTTCAACATTTCAATCCTGGTTGTTTTGGTGGGGTTTTTTTTTTATACATCAATTCATATAAGCAATTATATGAGCTTTCGTATTCATGAAAACATCCTTTGATAGGTGTGATTGTGTTCTGAACAGGAAACCTTGTCACTGTGTTGTTCTATGTGTTCTAAATAAATGTGCTTAAAACAAAGAAACAAACAAAAAGCATACTGACATGTGACTCTATAAGATGGTGTAAAATAACAGTGTCAACATGCTAGGTTTTCCAACATCTTCTGGAGTTTATATCCATTTATCGAGTTCCACCCAATTCCCCTTTGTTAAACATCCAAACAAATAAGAACAATAATCCAAAATAAAACAAGAAATAATATAAATGCTGAGAAAATAGTTATTCTTTTGCAACTGGTTCACATGTTCCATTTGGATTTGCATTTAGAAAGATGTTTGATTATTCAAATACACACTACAGTACGGTATAGCAGTTATGGTCTTCCGTTAAGTTTGAAATTATGACTCAAAAAGCACAACAACATATAAAAGGGAGGCATTGACAGTGCGATTCCTGAGTGCATTTTAACAACTGACAAGCGTTTGTCATTTATTAACGAATTTGAAATATCGTTACATTTCAAAGGGGATGGGTTGGCGGCCATTTTGATTCACGGAAAGTAAATAATCAGAAGTTTAGTACTTTGTATACTTTGTGTTTCTGTCTTTACACCAAAGGCCACTCCAAATGCCAGCCGGACTAATTCAATTGTAATCTTACGGTATAGCGGTGCATTTAATAATGTGAACAAACATTAACAACGGAAATTGACGTTTAAATAACCAATGTGTAGTGTAGTGTAATCTGGGTAATTCGAAACAGTACAATGAATGACAACCAGGATTATGGCGACATATAGTGTTCATGAAATGACATTCACTTGCTAGTCACTTAAAATAAACTATACACAAAAATATAAACATTCCTGCCAGGATAAAAATACATAGAAAACCAAGCTGCTTCATTTATCACCTTTTATAATGGTAATGTTTATATTATTATTGTTGTCATAATTATTATTATTATTATTATTATTATTATTATTATTATTATAATAGTATTAATATGATCATTATTATTACTTGGCATCTGTTTCTTATAATTGTTATTGTTGTTGTCGTCATTTTTATTATTCATTGTTGTATTATTGTAGACATCAGCTGGGGTCATTAGAACATAATGACCCTTTTCTCCAGAAATCTCATGTTTTTATGTGTCAAAATAGCAAAAAAGTGAACTGCCCTTATGGCCCCCTTGATCATATATTTGTATTGGGGATTTTCAAAGATTTTGATAAGCTGCTACCCCTGTGGTATTATTATTATTATTGGCTTTTTTTTTTGCTCATTATTATCCCTCTGCAACCGGTAATGGAGGAATCTAGTGTCTCGTCCTTGGCTGTACTGTACGCTTATTAAATCGGATTAAATTATATGAAATCACAGGAGATGATAGTGGATTTTTTTTTTATCAAGTACTGAAGTAGCCTGGGTGAGCTCAGTCAGGTAGAACGCAAATGGAGAAAGAAAGCGCTTTAGGAAAATAATTGAGTTCCACACAAGGAACATATCAGGAAATAACCACTCAACGAGTTAATACAGAACTGGAAGAACAGCCAGACTTGAAGAATGTGTGGCTTAAAATAAGAAAATTATATGACTGTGGTTTTCTTACTGTCCACATATTCTTTACACTCATTCCTCTTTGAGCTCTGTTGTCTTCTGGCTCACTCATAAGACCAAGGCTTTGTTTTTTTAAGGTGTACATCAAGTAAAAATGTTTGTATATTTTAGTCACACATGTCTCTTTCTTACTTTACTGTCAAACTCACACTATTAACTGTTACAGAGTTACCAGAATTCGTTATAAATTATATTCTCCCACAGAATAGTTTTTCGGGCCCTTGGCCAAGTCAATCCATTAAATAGTCTCATAGTGCCAAGTATTTGGAACTTTTAGAATTTTATTTCTCAAAATCTTTTTTTCCATTACTTGGCATTGTACTAGGCTTAGATAAGATAAAATCATATATGATAACACTTTATGAATGCCCCAGGGGAACGTCAGGTGTCGCAGCAGCAAACAGTACAAGTCAAAATATGAATGGGGAAAAAAAAAATACAATAAAATGAAATAAAAAGAAAATATATGTACACACCTATAAACAGAAGTTAACAGGGAGCAGCTGATAATGTTAACTAGCGAGCCCAATATGGGTGTGGCAGTAACGCTAAAGTACAATTACTATATAGCAGTGTAATATGCAATGATAGTAATAATAATACTATCATCATATTATGATGATATAGTCAATTTGTGTATAGCCATATTGTATAAGTATATCTATCTATATAGTCTATAAGTCTAATTATCTGTAAATTTGACTGACATAAAATATATGGCGCCTTATATATGTCCTTAAACAAAATTGTAAACTGGAGTCAGTCATTGGCCGTCATTACAGCAACTATACTGCACATGGGATTTTGACCTATGGTGAGAAATTCTGATTCGGAAAAAAATATATGGTGGGCTTTGAAAAGAGGCTAATATGCTGAAACAATCTGTGCAATCCATTTGGACCGCATTCAATATTACATATTTATCTGAGCGACAAGTGTGCCAAAGCTGGGTTATCTATTTGTCAAGGATCCATTTGATGTGATGGATGCTGCCAGACTCACACGCCCATGGGCAAGAAGAGTATAGCAGTAGAAATTACACCAAAAGGTCTCTTCCTCAGATTACCGGTCTGTCAGTCATAATACATGCTTTCAAAGGGATAAACTACATATCTTACCCTGCCAAGGAACCTACTTTGTTCACCAAAAGCCATTTTTATCAAACTTTTATAATACATACTTTTATCATACATTTTAAAGCATACAAAGATGACTTTCTGATATGTGTGTTTGTGTTTTTCAGAGCTCTATCCTCATGAAAAAAAAACCCCAAAAAAAAAACATTACAAAAGGAAATGTAAGGTATCACCAGGTGCATCACCATGCTGGAATCCGCTGCCTTGTTCTAGATTTGGCGAAGCGATCATTACTCAGTTTCCTTCGGGAAGTAGACGGATGGTAAGCTGCTTCCTGTTCTTCGGATGTACCTGAGGGGGATCTCTGCTTGGCCGCTCGGAGCAACACTAGTAGGTGCTTGCTTCTTGTATTTGGATGGGTCGTGTGTTTGGGTTTCATCCATGATGCATGGGAAGATCACATCATGCCCCAGGAAATTCTGCAGTCCTGCGGCCAGACTCATCCCTCTCTGAGGTGTGTTTTGTGGCATGAGAGGTAGTAGTCGCGCTACACCGATATCTACAGCTGGCACAGGAGCTGCAGGACATGGGGGATTTTCACAGAGGAGTTCAGCCCTGGTTCTCTCCTCAAGATTGACCGTTATTCCATCCAGGAGTTGTAGTTTGGATAGATGAAACACTACTGCTGGCCTGTGAAGGG
This sequence comes from Zeus faber, assembly GCF_960531495.2. Taxonomy (NCBI): domain Eukaryota; kingdom Metazoa; phylum Chordata; class Actinopteri; order Zeiformes; family Zeidae; genus Zeus; species Zeus faber. The sequence continues at coordinate 5,493,196 of NC_137204.1, forward strand.
ACCGCCGGGCCACAAGATTTCCAACAACAGAGAGCTCAATCAATGAGGGAAGGACTTCCAGTTTTTCCAGCTCTGAGATGTCCTGTAACTTGTTCATGCATAGAAACAGCTTGCGCAGCTCAACAAGAGGCTCAAGATGGTTGAGCTCACGGATCCGGTTCTCCGCTAGGTGAAGCTCCAGCAGGACAGTCTGAGCTGTGAAGGAGTTCTGTCCGAGCGTTTTGATTCGGTTCTTGTCCAGAACCAGCACTCTTAGATTGCTCAGCCCCTCCATGCCTTCCACCTGGGTGATTTCATTTCCTTGAAGAAAGAGTGCTTTGAGATTGCTGAGCCTGCTGAGCTGCAGATTGGCCATATTAGAGATGCTATTGTAACTCAAATGTAGCACCTCCAGGCTTCCCATCAGTGGTTGTTGGCTGCCCATGGGCACAGGCTCCCTGTTAGATTTGGGTAGACATGGCTGTCCATAGCCACTGGAGTTGACTTTGTGATAAAGTACTTGTCTGTTATTCAGGTGGTTCTGGTTTTTTTGTCTGGGTAGGATGGACTCAATGTGGTTGTAATTGAGAAACAGAGACTTTATATTAGGCAGGTAGACCAGACCAGAGAAGGAAGTGAGGTTGTTGTGCTCCAAGTTGACACTGTGTAGGTTGCAGAAGAGGTCTGCTGGAGTCAAGTCCACCATTCTTATGGAGCAGGTCTGCAGGGTGAGGTCAGTAACGTCTGCATAGTTATAGTGCCCCAGCTTCTCTGCCACCATTTCAGGGGTTAGTCGACCTTCAAATACCTCCTTTGCGTTCTTAGATTCAGTTGTCTCCACTGTGACTCCATCCAATGCTTTTAGGGCAGGCAATAGGAATACCATGTATATTCGATAGTTTTCTAATCTCTCCACTAGAGGATTCCCATATAACTCAAGAATGATGAGATTTGTCAATGCCTTCAGGTGGTAGATGTCTCGAGGGGTAGACATGCGGTTCTTGCCTATGTACAGCTCAAAGAGAGAGCGAGTCCTTTGGATTCCAATCATGGAAGAGATGCAGTTGTTTTCCACTGACAGAAAGTGCAGATTTGGCAGACAGTCCAGGACAGAGGCCTCTAAACAGGATACCTGATTTCCATCCAGACTCAATTTAGTTAGGCAGTGCAGCTTGGACAGTCCATCTAATTTAGTTATGTAGTTGTTATTAAGGGAAAGTTCCTCAAGGTTCAGGCAATTTTCAAGCCCCTCCAATTTTGAGATATCATTGTCATTAAATGAGGCCCAGCGGAGGTTAATGAGTTTGTCCAAGTTGGTCAGCTTGTGAATCCTCTGTCTGTCAAGGTTAAGGGCTGTTATTCTTGCAGTCCAGCCTGGTTCTAGGTCTCCAGTGAGATTCCAGGGTGCTGGGCTGAGGTGGCGTAGGAGCTGGGCCGTTGAAAGAAGGCTCAGACAATGAGGTCGCTCACTGTCCACGAGGGAGTTGGCTAGAAGAGAAGCCTGGTTAATCCTCGAGCCAGCAGTACTCTGAACGGCAGTAGAAACTTCTTCCTCTGACACCAACACATCATCCAGCTGGGTGAGCCCTGGTAGATGGTCCAGTATGGTCATTCTGACAATGTCTGGCCTTTGCCAGGGGTTGTGTCGGGTGTCAAGCTTTAACAAAGTAGGAGTGTGTTTTCTCAGCACAGCCATGTCCTTCCTGGTCTTTGAGAGCTTGTTCCAACGCAAGTCCAGCTGTTTTAGCCTGCCCAACCCCTTCAGCCCTTCTAAGGTCACTATGTGGTTGTAGCTGGCATCCACAAACTCCAGATTGGGCATGTGAGAGATGTCATCCAGACGTTTGAGCTCATTGAAGCTAATGGTAAGGTGCCGCAGAGCTGTCAGACGGGATATCACCTTAAGTTTATTCAGACTGTTGCCATGGAGGTTCAGCACAGTGATCTGACTGAGGACCTTGGCCCTGGCCACTTCAAGCAGAGTTTTCTCATCCAGGCCTAACATAATTTCCCGTGTTTTTGGCACAGGCTCCATCTTAAAAACCAATTTGTCCAGTCCAATATTATTGACGTGAAGTTGATCCATGTCAGTGATAAGGTCAGGGGATGAATATTGACCCTGGTGCTGGGTGATGTATTCAAAATAAATGATGTACTCTGGCAAGACAAGCTCATGGTCAAACACATACCACAGGCTTTGTCTGAGATTGCACTCAGATCCATTGAGTGTTTTGGCAGAGCTGGATCTTTCTACGCTTGGCTTAGTACTATGTTCAGTATTGACATTGCGATAGACAGAGTGTGCTTTGGGATAGTTGTTGATGTCCACTGGCTCTCCTTCTCGGATAGGGAAACTGCGGCCCAGGAATACTTTGGAAATAATGATGTGACCATGTCTGAAGGGGATATTGTTTGTGCTTTGCTTCGAGCATCTTTGGCTGGCCTGGCGCAGTGTGTACTCAATCCTGGGCTGCTCGGCCAGACGCAGGCTATTGGATAAAGGCACGGAACGCTCTCTTCCCAACGCCTTGTACTTCTCTGATTCAATGAAACCTTCCTCTGGGATGTACAGGGTTTCATTCTCCTTGATTGCTCTTTCAGGATCAGCTACATAGAACAAGTACTCCAGCCAACGTTTGTAGTTCTGTGAAAATAAAGTTGATTCCTCGTTGGCTAACAGGGAATGTAGTTTATCCTCAAAGCGAAGCTTCAAAGCACGGTTATGTATTCGGATAATACTATTGACCTTGATTCCAGTAATGCCATGCGCCTTATAGTCAGCAGCAGAGAAACGGGACTGCATAAGTTCATGATATGATGTGAAGCAGGGGTCTGTGGAGCAGACCTCTTCAAAATTTATATTGCCAACAGTCTCAAGCTCAATTAATAGGAAGTGGACTATAGTCTCCTTCCTGTTTCTGGCTTGGGATAATTCCTGCTCGTACCAGCCCTCTGTCCCCTCCAACCTCCTGTGCCACACTTTCACCCTTTCTCTCAGTGCTTCCATCTTGCTTAGTATCTTGCGCTCCTTGGTGGGATCACAGCTGTGGTCCACAGGAAAGTCACTTCTGTTCCCTGAATCTCTGATCCCCGTGGAGGGCCTGTCGCTCCAGATGCACGAAGACCGCCAACTACAGGCATGCACCTCTGAGAGCTCACACTCTAGATTTTTGAGGCTATAGTTGAGTGTCTTGATCTGGTGCTGAGGTAACTGTAAATGAGATCTTTTCTGTACCATCAGACTAGTCTGGGTTTCAGTAAAGTTCCTTTGAGCAGTCCGCACTTGCATGTTGTAGTACATCATTTTCTTCATCACTGTGGTCTCAGCGGCTTCCTTTATTTGCTTGCTTGAGACATCATATGTGTCTAGTCTCTGGAGGCCTGGCATGTGGTATAGCACGTGGGTAGCATAGTTACAGAGACGACACACTGGGTTTGGACTTGACTGTGGGTCCTTCAGTCCTAGTGCTGTTAGATGGTGCAAATTGGCCAGGAAAGTGAGCTCCTTAAAGGACATGATCTTGTTCCCCGATAGATTAAGAATATGAAGGTTGACATTAGGACCAAGGCTATGTCCTATTTTTTCGATCTTGTTGTCAGCGAGGTTTAGTTCTTTTAGATTTTGAAGCGCATTCAACCCCTCTATGTGATGGATGTAGTTGTTGTTGAGCCACAGCACTTGTAGGTTAATATGCAACTCCAGATTCTCTATTTTACTGATTTGATTACCATATAGGTAAAGTTTCTGTAATTGAAGGCAGTTCTCTAGTCCAGAAATGTTGTTCAATTGGCATTCAACCACCCAGAGCTCTTTGAGTAGGGTGCAGTTCTCCAGACCTTGAATGCAGCCTATGCTCTGGCCCACTATCGTGAGCTGGCGAAGTCTTGAAAAGGAGGAAAGCCCAACCATGCAGGGATAGCCCGAAAAGAAGACTTCCAGTGAAGTAATCGTGCTACCATCTTGTGCTATCTTTTCATAGGACAATCCATTTGCTAAGCACAATTCTTTCACAACCTCCTTGTCATCATTGGGTGTTTCACTTGATATCATAATTTTCTTGGTTTAAACAAAACAAAATATAAAGGTAATTAAATAAGATGCGACTTTGCACTATTAGAAACGTGTGCTGGTCCTGTGTACATACATATGGGTGTATGTATATGTGTGTATGGCGCCTGCGCACAGCTTTATAGGGGTGAAGTTGTGACATCACAAAGACATCACATGATGACGCCCCAAGGTTGCCACATCTACGGGGGACGAGGCTATGCGGGGAATTCCACAAATGTGTTTACATGTGTTTCCATTCAATATTTGACAGGTTATTTGTCACATACATATACATACGGTCATACATATATGCAGTGAAATGTCAAGACATTCGATAATTATGCACAATAAGCTCTAAAAATACTAAAAAGTGCGTAACCGACACAAGGCGCTTGCGCAGACGGCCGCAAGGGGCGCCGCCACAATCACGATTCTGGGTTCTATAATTATATAATAGTAATAATTGTCTGTTTTGTATTAAATATACATTTAAATTTCCTAAATGAAACTTACCTTAACTTACCTCCAGTACTTACCTCACAGAGTAGACGTCCTGGCATGTCACACAGAGTAGAAGTCCTGGCATGTCACAAAGCTTTGTTTGCGTTATCATTATCCTTAACTTCAATCCAGCCTGGTCTTTGGCGTAGGACATTACTACTTCCATTACTATCCATTCCATTACTACTTCCTTTGCTTGTTTATAAAGGCCAATTTAACAACAAATATTAAAATTTTCCATTTCTTTTATCCATTCATAATTTAACGTTTGGTTTATGTAATAGGCTGGCTTGTGGTTATTATATTGCATTGTAGATCATAATGGATATAAACGAACAAAACTGATATATCCGTTTCGCATTTCGTTGCAATAGATATGGAATAATGGAATAATAAGAATAAATAAGATGCATAGTCTATAAACTTGATACGGTGAAAATATGCTTATAATAGTCCCATGCTAGTTACTACTGGTCCCCTGCCAAAGAGGAGTTCAAAGGGAGAAAATCCCATGGAGGCCTGGGGAACCTCCCGCACCACAAACATCGGGGGGTCCAAACCACTTGTCAGACTTACGACTATCATCGTGAACAAACTTCCGAATAATGTTTGTCAGCGTTTTATTAAAGTGCTCCGCCAGGCCATCGGTCTGGGGGTGGTAAACGCTGGTCCGAATTGAGCAGATGCCCAGTAACTCGTAAAGTTCCCAAAGTGTACCTGACATAAAGGTACCCTGGTCAGGATTTTCTTTCGGAACACCTACTCGAGAGATGACCTGAAACAGTGCCTGCGCCACACTTTTGGCCGTAGTACCCTTTTCTTACTCTTATTTTATTCTATTTACTAATTGAATTGCTGTTACTGAAGACGACAGTGAATCACATGGCTAGTCTCAGAATGGGACACAACCCCTCATGACTATAAAGGCCTCCCAAAGTGAAATAGAGGTAGACTGATCAAGACCACTGCTTTGAAGCAGCTCTGTATCTTTCTCTTTATTCTGTAAAATATATATCTTTAATACTCTCAGTTTTGTATTCCTGTAGCGGGAAGATTAACCTCTCCGACTACGCAGGAGAATTTCTCCAACATTCTGGCGACGATTATGAGACTCTCTACTTGACTCTGTTGGACCTCATCATGCCCAGGTTGTGTGCACAACGGCAGTCAGGGACCAGCCGTAAGACATCCGAGAAGGAGTCGTCTGGACACGATGGCAGATCCAGCAGAGACAACACGAGAATCCAGAACAAATTAAGCTGAGGATTTACTGAGATATTGTACAGATTAGGAAAAGCTTTGAGTAAGCTTAGATATTGTACTGATCAGGGGAGATTGAAGGAAATAGCTATTGTGCCGATCAGGGAAGATCAGAGGAAATAGCTCTGAGTAAGCTTAAAGATTGTATCAATCTAGAGGATCGTTGAAGAAGCTTTGTTAAACTCAGAACCCCCACCCCCCCCTCAGATAGACGAACTGCCAGCTATGTGCTGGCAGGCTAGGAAGGGCAGCAGATATTTCGGTCTGGAGGGCCGTAGATAAAGTGGCCAATATTGCATCGATCAAGAGAATTGTGGTTTTTCATTCAGAGAACAGAATGGACTGGTCTGGCGAAATGTATTGTCGACAAACATGGGAGTGACACGGTACAACAATAACAATTATGGAAGAAACTGGGTTTTCCAGCTAACGGCAGTTTTAATTTTTAAACCAACCAGGACAATTGAGGGAGAAACTGGAATGTTATGAGAAGGGAAAGATTAGAAAAAGAAAAGTAGATTGGAAAGCGTATGATGCATGGGTAAAAGAAGCACAAAATAGGGAGGCAAAGCAGAAACGAGGTGATACCACTCACCAGATGGTAAATGTCCCTGGGCCACACAGAATTGATCTGCTCTTGGATAACCCCAACCCTATTTACAACCACAGGCTCAAATTCCAATACCAGCCCCAGTTTTACAACATGCCCCAGAGGATGGCCCCCAAAATCCAACGGCCCCCACCCTTCTTTAAGAGAATGAATCTCTATATCCATCTGTGATTGAGCTACAGTCTTGCTCCACCGAGGCCTGTACATCCGGTTCATCTAACCTGTCTTCCCCCAGTCCTTGGTCATCTTCTCCTCAGGATTTCCAACAAGAACATGGATTGAAGGACGGAGGACATTTCTCACCTGTGGCCCACCGCGCCAGAAGCCAATTAGGACCGATATTCCAGTGCCAAATAGTTCCCTCTAACCTGATGGAAAAGACAGAGCTCGTTCCCCCCATGGCGGAATGTCCTAATCCCAGGCGGGTGGTAATCCAGTCCTAGTCTACCGGCAATGGAAGATACAAGAAATGGCCCTAGTGATCGGAGATCTTCCAGCGATTGCTGGAAATGGAGAAGGATACACCACTGCCATTCGGCGGTTGGTACAACAGCACCATCCAACATTATATGAGTTACAACAAATCTTTTTGAAAGGTGCTTTATGGTCTGTGGTTTATGATCCCGCTGTTGGGTCTCAATATATGCTTCAATTTGAACTAGTACTAGGACGAATTGGCATAACTCACCCCTCTATGATGATGTGGGATAAGATAAGAGCTTGTAAACAGAAAGAAGATGAAAGCCTGGATGAGTACTTTGAATGCCTCGTGCGCCTAAGGCGGCCCCCCGGAGATGTCTATAGCCGGGATGAGCAACAGCTAAAGAATGCTCTTATTGAAGGTCTTCAGCCGGAAATCAGAAGGTGTATGACTTAAACGCCACGTGATACATGCTGTATCTTTCATAATAGACAAAAAGCAGTAAAAAATGTACATCGCCTTGTGACTGCTGATAGCTTGCAAATGGCTCAACTGTCTTTCTGTGAGAGGAACCAACGAGGTCACGGAAGAGGACAAGGACGACCAGGCAGACGAGAGAATGCACCAGGCTGAGGAGGACCAGGATACGGCAGTGACCGAACGTTTATGTGCTACTCCTGCAACAAACATGGACGTTATGCCCTTTCCTGTCCTAACAGACTCAACAGGGACGAGGAAGAAGAGAAGGGCGACTGGAATGAGGACGGAGTGTCGGTTCGCTTTCCACAAGGAAGGGGGCGAGGTGGGCGTGGCAGATACCAAGGACGGCATCAACAATGACGGTGGCAGGGTCCGGGAGCAGGACCACTCGGGGGGTCGACCTGGCCTCAGGGCAGATGAGCGAGGCAGCTCCGGAGGGCGACCAGGGCGCCGGGTCCAGGAGCTCGACCACTCAGGGGGTCGACCCGGCCTCAGGGCAGAAACGGGCTGGACCTCTGGAGGGGCCGCTGCTGACTCGGAGGCAGGGATGGCCTGGACCTCGGCTGAGGTGACCAACAACTTGAAGCCAGGGACGGGCTGGACCTCAGGTGAGGCGTCCAACCCTCAGAGGCAGGGACGGGCTGGACCTCAGATGAGGTGGGATCCGGTCCCTCCCCCTGTGCCAGATGGCAAACTGTTTACTGCTGTATGCAGAGCAGAACCTCCTCTCCCTCCGGGCTGTCCACATCCCTGGCTGCCTCAACCATGGGTGGACCCGTTGTCCAGGGGAAACCCCCAGGCGGCAGACTGGTGCCTTCACCCCCAGGTAATGGAGACAATGTGGATGCAGTTTGGTTGGGCGGAGGTGGAGCTGCTTGCGTCGTGAGAGATGACGCAGTGCACGGTATGGTTCTCCCTAGGGGGGGGGCCAGCCACCATTGGCCATGGGCGGGCTGGCCCACCTGAGGCCGGAGGCATTGATCTACGCCTTTCCCCCTGTGGCACTCATTCAGCCGGTGCTGGAAAGGGTGCAGGGGACAACCTTGTGCTGTGGCTGGTGGTCCCTTATTGGTCGAGCCATCCATGGTTCGCCAATCTGTGCGACATGAGTGTGGGCCCCTCGTGAAGGCTCTCCCAAGAGGGATCTACTCACGCAGGCATGCCAAACGATTTGGCACCCGCGCCCGTGGGAGAAGCAGCTGCAGCAACCATCACAGGTAACTGCTGGCAGCTAGCTACTCCGCCTAGCCAGCCATGCCACCCCCACAACAGTCAAGTCTGGCCACGCCTACACCAGTCAGCACAGCAGCCTGAGGCCCCTTTCTTCGGAAGGGAGGAGGGGGCAGTCTGTCATCGCCTTGGGGGAAGGAAGCCAGGGGGCCATGCTGTTCCGGGTAACCAGGTCCCATGGAAGGAGACCAGTTAATTGTTTTTTGGACATTTGTTGGTTTAAGACATTGGAACCCTGTTTCAGAGTGCAATGTTTTTTTGAAGGTATAGGAAACCTGCGTCAGAGTCTATCCTTTTGGGGTATAGCGACCCTGTTTCACAGTCTGTATTTAAGGCATTTTTTTTCTTTTCAAGTTCTGTGCTAGGCGGGGGGCTGCTGTGGTGGTTGGCGTATATATTAAAGGAGGTGTTCATTCAGGGGTCGGGTGCAATGTAAGCTGGGCAGAGGGCAAAGGCGGGGGCCTTGGCCTGCTGATCCTCTGCATCATAGACTATTTCTAGGGATGTGGAATGTCACCTCTCTGGCGGGGAAGGAGCCAGAGCTGGTGCGGGAGGTGGAGCGGTACCAACTAGATTTTGTTGGGCTCACCTCTACGCATAGCACTGGCTCTGGAACCAAAACTCCTAGAGAGGGGTTGGACTCTCCTTTTCCGGAGTTGCCCAGGGTGAGAGGCATGGGGGGGTGGGGATACTCACGAGCCCCCGGCTGAGTGTCGCTGTGTTGGAGTTCTCCCCAGTAAACAAGAAGGTCGCCTCTATGCAACTACAAGTTGCTAAGGGGAAAGCTGTGACTGTTGTGCGTGCTGATGCACCAACACCAGTTCAGAGTAATGTGGCCTTCTTGGAGTCTCTGGGTGGCATCCTGGAAGGGGCTCCATCTAGGGACTCTATAGTTCTACTGGGAGACTTCAACGTCACATGGGCAACGATGGAGAAACCTGAAAGGGGGTGATTGGGAGGAACGGCCTGCCTGATCTGAATCTGAGTGGTGCTCTGTTATTGAACGTCTGTGCTAGTCATGGATTGGCCATAACGAACACCATGTTCGAGCATAGGGTGGCTCATAAGTGTACGTGGTACCAGATCACCTTAGGTCAAAGATCGATGATCGACTTTGTGGTCGTGTCATCAGATCTGCGGCCGTATGTCTTGGACACTCGGGTGAAGAGAGGAGCAGAGCTGTCAACTGATCACCACCTGGTGGTGAGTTGGATCAGATGGCGGGGGAGGCTGCCAGACAGACCTGGTAAACCCATTTGTGTAGTGAGGGTGAACTGTGAATGCCTGGTGGATGCCCCTGTCCGCGAGGTCTTCAACTCCCACCTCCAGAAGAATTTTTCGCGCATCCAAGGGGAGGTTGGGGACATGGAATCCAAGTGGGTCATGTTCAAAACCTCCATTGCAGAGGCGGCTGCTAGGAGCTGTGGTCGGAAGGTAGTTGGTGCCTGTCATGGCGGTAACCCAAAAACCCGTTGGTGGTCACAAGCGGTGAAGGAAGCTGTCAAGCTGAAAAAGGAGGCCTTTCACATTTACATTTTTACATTTAGTCATTTAGCAGACGCTTTTATCCAAAGCGACTTACAATTGTTCAAACACCGACGGACGCAGCCATCAGGAGCAATTAGGGGTTAAGTGTCTTGCTCAAGGACACTACAGCATGCTAGCAGGAGGAGCCTGGGATCGAACCAGGAACCTTTAGATCACTAGACCACCAGCTCTACCTCCTGAGCTACCGCCCCCCTTTCGGGCTTGGCTGGCCCAGGGGTCTCCCAAGGCAGCAGACAGGTACCAGCTGGCTAGAAGGGCTGCGGCTTCGGCGGTCACTGAGCAGTAAAGGGTGGACCTTGGGTGCACCGAGGTCCACCCTTTACCGTATCTTACCTTCCCGAACTCCTCCCACACTGTTCTAGGGTGTGGGAGGAGTTCGGGGAGACTATGGAGAAGGACTTTTGGTTGGCCTCAAGGAAGTTCTGGCAAACTGTTTGGCGACTCAGAAAGGGAAAGCAGGGCTTGGCTCAGGCTGTGTTCAGTCGGGGAGGAGAACTGCTGACCCAGACTGGGAATATTGTCGGGCGGTGGAAAGAGCACTTTAAGGAACTCCTGAACCCAACCAATACGTCCTCAGTCTGAAGACTCGGGGGAAGTCCCGTCCATATGCCTGGCAGAGGTCTCTGAGGTAGTCAAAAAGCTCCTCTGTGGAAAGGCGCCGGGGATGGATGAGATTTGCCCTGAGATGCTGAAGGCTCTGGACATTGTTGGGCTGTCTTGGCTGACACGCCTCTTCAGTGTTGCGTGGATGTCGGGTACAGTACCTGTGGAGTGGCAGACCGGGGTGGTGGTTCTCATTTTTAAAAAGGGGGACCGGAGGGTGTTCTCCGATTATAGTGGTATCACACTGTTCAGCCTCCCTGGGAAAGTTTACTCCAGGGTGCTGGAAAGAAGGCTCTGGCCGATTGTCGAACCTCAGATTCTGGAGGGGCAATGCGGATTCCGTTCTGGATGTGAAACAGTGGACCAGCTCTTTACCCTTACAGGGTTGCTGGGGGGGTCGTGCGAGTTTGCCCATCCAGTCTACATGTGTTCTGTGGACCTGGAGAAGGCTTTCAACCGTGTCCCTCGGGGGATCCTGTGGGGGCTACTGAGGGAGTATGGGGTACCGGGGCCGTTGGTACGATCCATCCGGGCCTTGTACAACCAAAGTGAGAGCTGTGTTTGTTGCCCCTTGTCCCCAATTCTGTTTGTGATATTCATGGACAGGATCTCAAGGCGCAGCCAAGGTGAAGAGTGTCTGGTTTGGGAACCTCAGAATTGCATCTCTGGTTTTTGCAGATGATGTGGTTTTGTTGGCTTCATCAGACCGTGACCTCCAGCACGCACTGGGGCGGTTTTCAGAGTGTGAAGCGGTCGGGATGAGAGTCAGCACCTCCAAGTCTGAGGCCATGTGACTCTGCCGGGAAATGGTGGATTGCTCCCTCCGGGTCGGGAGCATGTTGCTGCCCCAAGTGAAGGAGTTTAAGTATCTCGGGATCTTGTTCACAAGTGAGGGAAAATGGAGCGTGAGACAGGCGGATTGGTGTGGCGTTAGCAGTAATGCGGGCGTTTTACCGGACCGTTGTGGTGAAGAGGGAGCTGAGCCGGAAGGCAAAGCTCTCAATTTACCAGTCCATCTACGTCCCAACCCTCACCTATGGTCATGAGCTTTGGGTAGTGAACGAAAAAACGAGATTGCAAATACAAGCGGCCAAAATGAGTTTCCTAGGATGGCTGGGCTCAGCCTTAGAGATAGGGTGAGGAGCTCGGACATCTGGAGGGAGCTCGGAGTAGAGCTGCTGCTCCTTCACGTAGAAAGGAGCCAGGTGTTGAGGTGGTTGGTGCATCTGATCAGGATGCCTCCTGGGCGCCTTCCCTTGGAGGTTTTCCCGGCACATCCAACTGGTAGGAGACCACGGCGTAGACCCAGACAGAACGCACTGGAGGGATTACATATCCCAGCTGGCCTGGGAACACCTTGGGGTCCCCCAGGAGGAACTGGAAAACGTTGCCGGGAAGAAGGGGGCCTGGAGCTCCTTGCCCAGCCTGCTGCCACCGCGACCCGGCCCCGGATAAGTGGAGGAAAATGGATGGATGGTGTTCATTCACCGTAGGCGGACTCTTGTTGGTAGGATCCAGACATTCCCGATATTTCCTTCGCTATCTCCCAACCTATCTTCAGATCTCTTTCTTCGGACCATTGGTGTTGGATCATCACTTTGGCTATCCAGTTGTCTCCTTGTTTTGTTAGGATGAGACTGTACTGAGAGCGTCCCCAGTCATTTTTTGATGTTGTAGAATGCCAAGTTATTCCACAATGACGTCTCCCATTTTTCAGAGTGATTTTTAACGTTTCACTGATTGTGTCCTTGGTGAAAGAGATGGCTGGTATTTTAGCTGTCCATGTCTGATTTTCAGGAGCCATGTAGGTCCCATTCCCGTCCATTCGTTGTTGAAGACTGTACTACGTCTTTCTCTTCTTGAATGTTCTTTTGGCAGGATTGTGACTGAGAGATGTGCTCGTTCTATTGACATATTTGTTCGTTCCTAGTCTGATACAAAAACCTGCTAGCCACTTCAAATATATTTCTGTTTCTCCTTCTTTCTGGCATTTATTATAAATGGGTATTATTGATGGTTTTTCTCGGGTATTGAACTTTTTCCATGATAGGCCAGAAGTCTCAGTAGGGGTTGCTTCAGGAATCCAGGTCCAGGTCGCTGAGGTTGATTTTTGGGAATTCTGCGACATCTGGGGAGCAGCTTTGACCATTGGTGTCATTTAGAGGAGGTGTCCCATCAATAGGAGTTGTCGTTGGACAACTAATGGCTCGAAGACTGGTAAAACTCTAGGATGCACGAATCCCACCTTCCTGAGTGGTGAGGAGGGGCGACTGCAGCTCAAGAAGAACACTGAACTGTTCAAGCCGTATCTGCGCAAGAGAAGGACTACATCGACAGCTATAACGCTGAGCCGGAGGGATCCCTTCTGATGGGTAATTTATCTGAAGAACTCTGGAGATTATAAGGGCTACTATCAGGGGTTATATTAATGCTGTAGTTAACAAAAAAGATATACAAGCTTGTTTTGGTTGTCAGGTAAATCATCCTAGTCAGAAGCGCCACCAATGTTTATTTGCTGATATCGTATTTCCCTAAAGGAGAGATTATGACGATATATTACATTACTTTTAGCAGACGCTTTTATCCAAAGCGACCTACAATTATTCAAACACTGATGGACGCAGCCATCAGGAGCAATTAGGGGTTAAGTGTCTTGCTCAAGGACACTACAGCATGCTAACAGAAGGAGCCTGGGATAGAACCAGCAGCCTTTTGATTACTAGACGACCAGCTCTACCTCCTGATCTACCCGCCCCATATACAGTGGGGAAAAAAAGTATTTAGTCAGCCACCAATTGTGCAAGTTCTCCCACTTAAAAAGATGAGAGAGGCCTGTTATTTTCATCATAGGTTCACCTCAACTATGAGAGACAAAATGAGAAAAAAAAATCCAGAAAATCACATTGTCTGATTTTTAAAGAATTTATTTGCAAATTATGGTGGAAAATAATGGTATGGTGGTCAATAACAAAAGTTCATCTCAATACTTTGTTATCTACCCTTTGTTTGCAATGACAGAGGTCAAACGTTTTCTGTAAGTCTTCACAAGGTTTTCACACACTGTTGCTGGTATTTTGGCCCATTCCTCCATGCAGATCTCCTCTAGAGCAGTGATGTTTTGGGGCTGTCGCTGGGCAACACGGACTTTCAACTCCCTCCAAAGATTTTCAATGGGGTTGAGATCTGGAGACTGGCTAGGCCACTCCAGGACCTTGAAATGCTTCTTACCAAGCCACTCCTTCGTTGCCCGGGCGGTGTGTTTGGGATCATTGTCATGCTGGAAGACCCAGCCACGTTTCATCTTCGATGCCCTTGCTGATGGAAGGAGGTTTTCACTCAAAATCTCACGATACATGGCTCCATTCATTCTTTCCTTTACACGGCTCAGTCGTCCTGGTCCCTTTGCAGAAAAACAGCCCCAAAGCATGTTTCCACCCCCATGCTTCACAGTAGGTATGGTGTTCTTTGGATGCAACTCAGCTTTCTTTCTCCTCCAAACACGACAAGTTGAGTTTTTACCAAAAAGTTCTATTTTGGTTTCATCTGACCATATGACATTCTCCCAATCCTCTTCTGGATCATCCAAATGCTCTCTAGCAAACTTCAGACGGGCCTGGACATGTACTGGCTTAAGCAGGGGGACACGTCTGGCACTGCAGGATATGAGTCCTCGGCGGCGTAGTGTGTTACTGATGGTAGCCTTTGTTACTTTGGTCCCAGCTCTCTGCAGGTCATTCACTGGGTCCCCCCGTGTGGTTCTGGGATGTTTGCTCACCGTTCTTGTGATCATTTTGACCCCACGGGGTGAGATCTTGCGTGGAGCCCCAGATCGAGGGAGATTATCAGTGGTCTTGTATGTCTTTCATTTTCTAATAATTGCTCCCACAGTTGATTTCTTCACAACAAGCTGCTTACCTATTGCAGATTCAGTCTTCCCAGCCTGGTGCAGGTCTACAATTTTGTTTCTGGTGTCCTTTGACAGCTCTTTGGTCTTGGCCATAGTGGAGTTTGGAGTGTGACTGTTTGAGGTTGTGGACAGGTGTCTTTTATACTGATAACGAGTTCAAACAGGTGCCATTAATACAGGTAACGAGCGGAGGACAGAGGAGCCTCTTAAAGAAAAAGTTACAGGTCTGTGAAAGTCAGAATTCTTGCTTGTTTGTAGGTGACCAAATACTTATTTTACAGAGGAATTTACCAATTAATTCATTAAAAATCCTACAATGTGATTTCCTGGATTCTTTCCCCCCATTCTGTCTCTCATAGTCGAAGTGTACCTATGATGAAAATTACAGGCCTCTCTCACCTTTTTAAGTGGGAGAACTTGCACAATTGGTGGCTGACTAAATACTTTTTTGCCCCACTGTATGTGAAGGGGTTTTCAATTCAATTGATGTATCTATATCTTGTGAAATGCTCCTCGTGGTAGTTGAGGCAAACATGAGTAATTTATATGCAGAACCGGGTGTCTGATGAAATATTAGAAGAACAGTATGGATATGTGGATGATGCCACACAGGACTGTTGGTAGGGTAGGGTAGAAAATCACCCAATGTTTGTTGTACTGCTAATCTTAATTATACTGTGTCTAATAATAAAATGTGCTATAAATTTAAAAGTGTGTTCGGTTGTATGTTTGTCACAACAAGTTCAAGTCCAAGTTCAAGAGATTATTTGTCACATACATATACATACAGTCATACATATATGCAGTGAAATGTCATGACACCCGGTGATTACGCACAATAAGCTCTATAAGCTCCAAAAATACTAAAAAATACCAAAATGTGCGTAATCCACACAAGGTGCTCACGCAGGCAGCCGCAAGGGGAGGCGCCACAATCGCATGGAACATACATTAGAAAAAGTGTATGGGTTGAATGTATTGATGTATGATGTATTACAATTTTAAATGCATGGTTTTATATCGTTCTGACGAGCACGAAATAAAAGTGGGATACTGTAGTTCTCTCTCTCTCTCTCTCTCTCTCTCTCTCTCTCTCTCTCTCTCTCTCTCTCTCTCTCTCTCTCTCAAAGTCTGTAACTCCGGAACTTTCAGTTTCGATATGCAGTACTTTTCCACTCATTCTGTGCCGTCCTTTCAGCCATTTTCCACCCATGTGCCCGATAAAGATAAGACAGAGTCGCCTTTCGTGGCTCATACATGATATTGAGACCAGAGTGCACCTTTGCTGTACCTGTAATAAATCTACCTAAGTTCTATACGAACTTTACTGACTTTGTTTGTTTGTTCCTCAGACGTATTGGCAGTAAATTACAGGCCGTCAGACCTGACACTGTTTGCTATCCGTTGAGACCTGTAAAAACATTTTTAGAGTCTCTCCCCTTTGTACATAGGCGTTTAGCTTCAAATAGTTTTTTCTCCTTTGTTGTTTTCTCTTTTTAAAATATTTTATTTATCTTCTCCACTGCATCAGTTCTTTGTTTGGAGAGTCCAATTTATTCTGGTCTTACCAGTATCACGGGGGGGAAAGACAGCAGACCCTTTTCCCACAGCAGTGCATTGCACTGCTGCCTCACAGCAAGAAGGTTTACCTTGTTTAAAGTGGCCACTTTTTGATTTGCGGGAAGGATGGCCGCCCCGCCGACAACCTTGCCCGGAGGCACAGAAATGTCCTCCTTTTTTACTATTTTCCAATCCTGTTCGTGATGCCAAATATGTGGTGGAAAAGAATCGCCCTGGCGAAGAGCTCCTTAAATTCAAGATCCTTTATAAAAAAATACCTGAGGTTGACTGAAAAAAAAGGATTCATGGCCTTTACATAATGTCTAGTCATTTGTTTTTTTACTTAAGCAGTGTTCCAACAATTTGTCTAATAAATAGTGCTGTTTGCCAAGCTGAAATATCTCTAAGGAGTAGTATTGGGCAAAAACAGGTTACACTCAGATCCCTAGCTAACAATTACAATCAGTTGCGCAATCATCTTTGAGCACAGTAACTTTCTGCTACACTGGCGCTCACCTTGGCGAAACAGGTCACTCGAACCATCCTGCATACAGTCTGTGGGCAGAGGGGATAGAGGGTTCATGCCACTCTACTCCCCCACCCCCCCCAGTTTCGTGTTGGGGTATGTAGTGCGGGGATTTTGTGGTTTGAGCAGCCATATCTGACCTGGGTCTAGGTAATTGGGGGCCCAGGATCAGAGTGGCTGCATACCTGTTGCTCATTGGTTGGTCTAACGAGCAACAGGTAAAACCCCCATCCCCACACACACTCAGGAGAGGAGCCCTTGTCATGACACGTGTCCATCTGCTCCTGGGCTCATTCCAACGAGCCCATTCTCTACAATATACTGTGTGTCTGAAACCCTGTCGTCTGTGTCTCTGTGCCGCAGGTTCCTGAAAACGCTACTCGGGTGGCGTGTGGCAGGTGAAACTGCCACAACTGGCTATTTCTTCCTGTCACAAGGGTTTTAGTGAGAAACCTGCATTTAGCCACCCTTTGATTAAATGTTTCCTACAGGGAGCAAGACATATCCAACCCCCCGTCATGGTCCTTCGCCCCGTAATGGTACCTGGCATTGGCACTGCACTGTCTCACAGGTGAGGGCTTTGAACCAATTTTCACTATCCCCCTGAAACAGCTGTCAGTCAGAACAGCATTTCTGCTTGCCCGGACATCTTCTCAATGCATGGGGGAGCCGGCTGCCTTGTCTGTGCACCCCAGCTGTTTTTTAATGAATGGCAATCTGAGTAAAGCTACGCTTAAACTTAACCCGGCTTTTATAGAACAAGGGACATCACGCTTGACTCTTTCCACCTGCCACTGCACAGGAACGAGGAAGACAAACGTCTCCATTGCTTATGCCCTATTCGTGCTATGGATACAAACGTATGTCTGATGCACAGCGACAATGAGGAGCACAACTCAGCTGTTTGTTTTTCACAGTGGGGCTGTGAGAAACAAGCCTACATGGAAATGGGTCAAGTGTTGCCACCAGCGGCATTCACTGCCCTGTTTGGAGGTGTGTCAGCGGAAGACAGCATGGCAAGACATGGCAGTGTCACGGGCGTCACCATGCGTCTTTGTCAGATTTTATCTACTGGATGTGTCTGGAGGATCTCTGTCCCCCTCTGTGCTCTGCACAGCGTCCCTCGTGTAGCCCGGATAAGTCGCTGTGAACTGCTTATCCAAATATTCAAATGACAATAGACAGTCCCAGCACAAGATTGGTTTAACTGCCGGTCCAGATACAGTACATCGCAGACCTTCCCTGTTGAGTTGAATCGCAATGCTATTTTTTAACAAGTGGAACACCGTGTATGAATTTAATGCCATTACCTAGTTGGCCGATTGTACCGGCAGAGCTATTGCCGGGCCTCTTGACAGCAGGGCGTAGACTCAACTGGCTTTGCCTTATGCCAACAAGGACGAAGCTGGAGGGCAGAGCCTATGTGAAATAGAATGATAGTTAGCTTGCTCTAATTTCTATGATCATAGGCAAAGCCCTCTAGCTTTTCCTGCCCTACTGTCTTCCTAAGATCGCTGAAGATCCCTGGGGAGCAGAACGGCGGGGGCATGGCCCTTCTTTAGCAGCAGATCACAACTGATAGGCTGATAGGTACATTCTAATTTTTCAGCAGGGCACACATGCACACTGGGGAATCCAGTAAGGATGAAGCCAGAAGCTATGATCATAGAACTTGAGTTAGAGCAGGCTATTGTTTTGTCTTTTGTTCTGTTCCTGAGTTTGGTTGAAAATACTACTTACTTACTACTATACTAATACCTCAGCTACAGAATAATATTGTAGGGTGCTGGGGTGGGTGGTCAAGAAGCCTCCCTGCATTCCCTCCCAGGATTTCAGTTAATGGGTTTATGGACACACTTGTAGTGTTATTTCCTTATTCCTTCAGGGTATTGTAATCATAATTAAGTGGTTATGAGTAAATGTAGTTGTACCGTTATTCCAAATGTTAGTGTAATTAATGACTCCCCCCTTCCCATGGAGTGAGGGAGTGAGTGGGAGTTCAGTTTTGCAGTATGGTATGTCTGTTGCTGCCAATAAACTTGCAATTTTATTAGATCTGCTCTCTGTGTGGGTTCTTTAACAATACATCCTTGAACAAGAAACCCTCCGAGAAGTCAAGGTAGATCATTTGAGAGGAAGAAATATAACGCAAAGCAAATCGTACAAATATTTTCAGCACCCTTGTTCTTTTTTTGTTTTGTTATTTCCTGATTGTGCATATCTAGTCCACTCATTTGACATAGTTTTCTGTTATGCATGCCCACTTGCCTTGCAAATCTTTTTCACCACATCATTCTACCCTGGTTTATAACTTGACTAAAGTCAATATGATTGCTCAACATGTGCCAGAATGGCACTGCTTTTGCTCTCCTATGCCTACCATTTCCATAGCTTTATGAGAATAAGATGAAGAAACAAATATGAACTAACTTGGTAATGAGGTGACAATGATCTTGTCATGTGGAAGCTTCAGCAAAATGAATAATATGAATATATGCCCATAACCCCAGACGTGTCAACACCAGAAAAGGTTAAGGTGTGAAATTGTGTCTTTGCCTTGGTTGACTTATGTGTAATTTCATAAATGTATTCATTTTCTTTCTCTTTTTAATATTCTTGAATTGCAATTTACTATCTAGACATGGATGTAATACAACCATTACAGATCAAAGAATACAAAAAGGTGCAAAATATTTTCTTTGGGTGCATGAATGACTATTCTCAAGCTTTACTGATCATCTTGCAGAAATTCATCCAGCTGATTCCTCAGATGGTCAATGTAGATCTGGATCTCCGAAATGCGCTTTCGATTGCGCTTCACTTCCTCGTCCTGGAGCCCTTTAATGAAGGAGCCCATCCAGGCATTGGCCCGCATCACCATCTTGTCCTCTCGGTTGTCAATCTTCAGAATGTGGGCGCAATGAGAGGCGCCCACTACGTCCATGGCCGTGTCATTGTCCACAAACAGCATTCTCAGGTCATCGGGCATGTCTTCATCCATCTCATTCTTGGCTACCCTCTCTAGGGTAAGGATGGCAATGTCTTTCACCTTCTCATGATGGTAATTCTCCAGATCCCGACAGTTAGAGAATATCCCTTGAGCTTTTTCAATGAAGCTGCCGACCATGTCTGTGATGTTCCTCTCAAAGTCTTTAATGATGTCCTCCAGCTGGTCCACCAGCTGAAGCTCGAGCATCATGAGGTCATTGAAGAGCTTTTGGATGTCCTCTCTGTAGGCTTGAAACTGGGTGTCCTGCGGAGCTGTATCTGAAATCTGCTGCAACTCCCGTATCATCTTCTTCTTGTGCTGCTCAAACTCTGCCACAGTGTGTGCTGCTCTCCGCCGGTTGTCTGCTACACCCTCTTTCAGACCATCGATGAAACATTTGATCTCCGCCCGTCTAAGCTTTTGCTCAGCTAAGCCAAGTTCAAAGATTTGTATGCACAGCCCCACCAGCTGAAGCTTAAATTGATCAACTAGTTCTCTCATCCCTGGTAAAATGGCTAGTTTCTCTGCCTCAGGATCTTCGGCGAACATGCTGTCAAACAGGTAGGCATTATTGAGGAACTCTACAAAAGCATCCAAATGTATTTGCAGTTCATCTTCCTGCCTCTGCTTAATTTCAATGGCGTCTTGTGCCTGTAACTCATTGTGTCTTGTCTCTTCGATGGCATACTGGTATTTGGCCGAAGCCTGCTCCCTTGTTTGTTCATTTGTAGTCAACTTGTAGTCAAGATATACCAAGTCTGGAAGGTAGGCAATAATGAAAAGTTTGTAGTTTCCCTCTTTAGAGATTGGGTTTCCAGATAGATTGACAGTATGCAATTTCTTAAATCTTCTGAGATAAATCACATTGTGTAGCTGGTGCAAAAGGTTATTTGCGATGGAAAGAAAGGAGAGGTTCCCCAGTGTGTCCATGTTCTCTATGACCAAGATGCTGTTATTGAACAGGTTCAGATCCTCCAGTTTCGTCAGAGACTCCAGGCCTTCAATCTTTTTGATGCTGTTGAATGAGAGGTCGAGCCATGTGAGATTAGTGAGGCAGTCTAGTCCTTCAATTTTTGTTATCAGGTTGTTGTTCAGCTGCAACTTGGTCAAGGAGGTGAACTGCCATAAATGTTCAATTTTCAGGATATTTCTGTATTCCAGACAGAGGTGGAAGACATCGTTGAATTCAATGCCCTCTTCCATGGCGATGTGTCCAGCCTCTTTCTGAGGTCCTTGCTCCTCTACTGCCTGATGCAGCATCGCCTCATTCATCACACTAGGCTCATCTTTTCCACAAAGCTGACTCATTTTGCTGCATGCAGCCTCAAACTCGTATCTTCCAACTTGTGGTGTATTTGTGGTGTATTTGTGTTGCTGAGCAGCCAGCCAAGTCCCTCTGAGCTGCCGTCAACAGATTCAACACAAGAAGAGTTTTGTGCAGTGGTTAAACAGCCTGGTTGTAGGACTGCCTGGACCTTTTCTGTGCGTTAAAATTTATCTTTTTTCTGATTATTGATCGAAAGTTGCATCGGAAATCATCCATACATTTAATTATGTCCAAATAAGTCTCGGGATCATAGCCTATGAGCTTGGGTCATCCTTTTTTCAATAATATTAATCACTAGGCAATTCCTTGTTCAATTGTGTGTGCTCCTTCGGCATTAACTGGCGGCAGCTTCTTCTTGGCTTTATAGAGGCAGAGTTGTGACATCACAATGACCTCACATGAAGCTTCCCCCTTTGTGCAGCAGCTGAGGCTTGGTGTGGAATTCCCATTTATATGTTTACTTTTTGCATTAAATAAACTTTAATTACAGCCTATATAGAGGTAATAAAGGTGTTTGTGTCAATTTATGGTTTCCCATCTTCCTCATCATCCCTCTTCATTTGAACCCTCGGGCAGTTAGAAATGCAGAGGGTGCAAGTAATTTCATATAGTGAACAACTGTGCGGTTTTAGTAGGAAAAGAGAAAAGGATAACTCCTTTCCGACATAATTTTTTGTAATCACGGCAGGAGAATAACGGACCAACACTAATGTTTTAATTGAGTCGCATATTTCAGAACTACTTTATTTAGCTGGTCTGAAAAAAGCAGAGATGAAGTCTGTTTGTGCAGTGGGAAAAGAGACTGGATCTGATAACAAGCTTCAAATAAGGTGTTTCATTACTGTCGTCTCTAAAGCCACTTTCCCATATGGAATCCGTACCAATGCTGGATAATAAAAATCAGAAAAGGCAGTCGGTAGACATTACCACATGGCCTCCTTTATGAAAAAGTTCCGTACGGACTCTTTTCCACTGACTGTTCTGGAAACATTATGTCATTCCCGCGCGAGAGGTGTCTAATATCACGCAAGGCTAGGCGAATTATTTTTTAGGACAGCGACTCCCTCAACTATCGTAATTTGATTTGTTTCAGGAGCAGGCCGCTTTGTGACATTATCATCCGAGTTATATCCTAACGTCGTCTCTTGGAAGTCATTCACATCCTGCCACTTGAGTGAGTGCGACACCTAGATAGACAGCTTGAGCCGGGGCTGTGTTTAAAGGAGACTCGGAAAACTAACACTAAAATTTGTATCATTTTAACACAACAAACACACTAGCTACGGAATTAATTCAATGGCTGGAACACTTTATTTTTTACTTCTCTTGACACATCCTTGTACATGCTACATTGTATTTGTCGATTGACGTCTTGTCCGTCCGACAGAGATTGGCCTTCGTTAAAATGTGCAAATTTGTAAAAAAAAAAAAAAAGAAATAAAAATTAATCTTCTTCGTCCTCTTCTGTTTTTACGACTGTGATTCCTGGAGACAAGTCAGACAGAAATTGGAAAATTCTTATCCAGCTAATTATGAAATAAGGAAGGAATTAAGGAATAGCATTGTTTTTTTCAGGTTAATGGAAATGGTATGTTCTGAAAATGACTCCCTAAAATAAGAATCCACATCTCTGGCCCCTCACCATCGATTTTCTTCAGTTTGGGCAGCCTCTTGGAGGCCTCGTCCTGCCAGGTTCCCTCTGCAGAGCACTTCTCCTCCAGGGGGTTTCCTACGAACAGCAGGTCCACCAGACAAGGCAGGTCGGCCAGCTTCCCAAACTCACCTGAGGAGGAGCCCACTGCAATGACTGAAGGGTATACAATAAATTGGCGTGGCCAAGCCGCCACTGCAGACAGGCGGTGGGTGCAGTCTCCCATCCCAGGGCCACTCAGCTCAAAACTGGCGAGGAACGCCTCGGGATTATCCTCCCCTTTCATCTTCTGTAGCGGGGGACGGGGGGGCCCAGCAGTCGTTCCTCGCCAGTTCTGGTGCGCTCCGGAAGGAGGATCTGTATTGCTCGCTGGTTGTCCCGGAGCGCCCCCTGGTTTGCGGGTACTTGACATCTCTTGGAACTGCAGGGCTTGCTCCTCCTGCATTTGTAGCAAGGGCCACCACCATCTGTTCCAGCTGGGAGGACGTCCGGGATTCTGCCTCGCGCTGCTCCATGTCCCTGCTCAGGTGCCACTTGTAGACAATCGTTTTCGCTCAGGTTCTTTTGAACAACAAACTCCGGGCTCGCAGGCCCATATATACACTGCTCAAAAAAATAAAGGGAACACTTAAACAACACATCCTAGATCTCCATGAATGAAATATTCCAGCTGAAAATCTTTATTCATTACATAGTGGAATGCGTTGAGAACAAAATAACATAAGAATGATCAATGGAAATCAAAATCATTAACCCATGGAGGTCTGGATTCATTTCAAGATACAGGTGTTGGTATTCCTGCTGGGTATTGCTGCCTGACGCACCTCCTCCAGTGCCTTTTGACCAGGTGTGCTGTGACACCCCACTGAACACCTCTGTGGGCCTAAACGGGTCATCAGCTGGGGACCACCACTCATCAACGTTTCGCACCTTTAACCCCAGTACGTCTCGCGGTGGCGGTGCAATGGCAGGGATCTGTCCCTGCCACCCCCTGCTGATGCCCTAGGTGTTTGTCCCCCAACCCTTCTGCTTCCTCCTTAGCCACAGCCAGAAGCTGCCTTTCTCCGCCTCCTCTGCCAGCTCTTTCATGGCTTTCCGATGCCCCGCTCCTGTACATCCCATGTCGTGGATTGGACGAGCAGTTGAGGAACCTACGAAGCCCCTACACCCCACTTCCACAGGGCAGATAACAGCTTTCCAGCCCGCCTCCCTGCACTCTGCCGCCAGATCAGAGTACTTGGCGCGCTTCCGCTCATAAGCAGCCTCCATCCCTCCCTCCCATGGTACAGTGAGTTCCACCAGGAGGACTGCCTTACAAGCCTCTGACCACATGATGAGGTCTGGCCGCAGGGCTGTTTCCACAATCTCCCTGGGGAACTGGAGCTGCTTCCCCAGGTCGACCCTCATGGTCCACTCACTTCCCGGTGAGAGGGAGGGTCTGACACTCTCTCCTGCCCTCGCAAACAGGATGGGATGTCGTCCTGGAGCGGAAGGTCTGCTGTTTGCCTCCTTTCTGCATGACTCTGACACCTCTGCCAGCTTCTTCAGAACTTGGTCGTGTCGCCACCTGTAGCGTTCTTGGGACAGCGCTGTCGTGCAGCCCGACAGGATGTGCTGGAGACTTGCGTTGATGGTATTGCAAAGGGGACAGGTCTCTTCGGCACCAAACCATTGGTGGATGTTTCGGGGACAAGGCAAGGTGTCATATGTTGCTCTGATCAGGAAGCTGAGCCTAGCTTGGGGGATCTTCCATAGGTCAGACCATGACATGGACCTGTCTATGAAACCTTCCCATGAAGTCCAACGTCCTTGCTGGCCCTGGGACACCGCTTTGATGTTAAAGCGTTCCTGCTCAGTTCTTGCCACTTCTGCCACCACCATGGCTCTTCGGTCTTCTTTGGAAGCCTTTGACCAGAACAAGGGAGTATTGTCCCTCCCAAGGCCTGCTCGACCCTCCTGGACTCTGCCGACCACCTTGCGGTGCTTCAGCCTGCCGATCGCCATGTCGACCTCTTCTTGGGCTTTCCACTTTCTTCCCGTTCTTATCTGGGTGCCCGCTGCTCTCATCAGCTGGTCAGTGGATTCCCTCAGCTCCAGCACCAGCCGAGCCTTCTCTTGCTTGTAACCCACGCTGATTGCAGTGGTAGTTGTAGCGTGTTCCTACCAAAGAGGCCTACGTCTGAGAGGCATTTTGGTAAACCCAGCCACTTCCTGATGTACGAGTTTGCCAGCCCGTCCATCTTGCTTACCACTGAGGAGGGGATTTCGCTCATCTTCAGTGGCCACATCACCCTTTGGTACAGTATGAACTGGTAACACCATACTTTGTACTTTCCGGGGAGTTGGCTTTGATTGATCTTGGCCAGGTGCTCGCGAGCTGCTTCCTCACTGTCTCCCCCATCAGCCTGTCAGAGAGCTCTGCTGTGTAGGTGCGACCCAGGCTACGGACAGGTTGATCTGCCAGCAATGGAATATTCTCACCGCCCGCGACAAAGATGATGGTGTCGCTTCTGACTCCTTTCCTGATCGACAGACTGCGTGACTTGGGGGGTTTGATCTTCATCCTCGCCCAGCTCACAAGCTCGTCTATCCTCTTCAGCAGTCTTGTTGTGCATGCTGCTGTCTGGAGTATGGTGGTGATATTACATTACATTACATTGAGCAGACGCTTTTATCCAAAGCGACTTACAATTATTCAAACACCGACAGACGCAGCCATCAGGGGTCTAAGTGTCTTGCTCAAGGACACTACAGCATGCTAGCAGGAGGAGCCTGGGATCGAACCAGCAACCTTTAGATTACTAGACGACCAGCTCTACCTCCTGAGCTACCGTCCCACTATATCGTCCATGTAGCCATGTATATCTTCCTAGCCCCTATGAGGATGATCTCGAAGGCTGCGACGAACAGGATGGGCGAGATTGAGCATCCCATGGCAATGCCTACTTCCAGCTGTTGCCAGCCTGTTGTGAAGTCTGATGGGTGCAGCACATCTGGAGATCTCCAAAGTACTTGGCCACCAGGGCTCTCATACAGACTGGGACATGGAAGAAATCCAAGGCGAACTCGATGAGTTGGTGGGGGACCGACCCATATGCGTTGGCAAGGTCGAGCCACACAACATGCAGGTCACCTCTCTCTCTTTTCGCCCTTTGGATCTGCTCCCATATGACTGCAGAGTGTTCCACACACCCTGGGAAGCCTGGCACACCTGCCTTCTGGCAGCTGGTGTCGATGTACCCGTTTCCTGTGAGGTAGCTGGTCAACCTCTTGGCCAGGATGGAGAAGAAGATCTTCCCTTCAACATTCAGGAGGGCGATACTCCTAAACTGGTTGATCGTACTGGAGTTCTGCTCCTTTTGGATGAAAACTGTGACAGCTCTTTGCCATTCTGAAGGGATGACTTGGTTTTTCCAGGCCACTCTCAGCAGATTCCAGAGGTGTCTCAGGACCCCTGGGCAGTACTTGTACAGCTTGTATGGTATCCCATTAGGGCCTGGGGCTGAGGCTGCTCTTGCCTTCCGGACCACCTCTGTTACCTCGCTGAGTTTGGGGAGGGCAGCATCAAAGAGGAATGCTGGGGGAGCTGGGCGAGGAACATAACCAGGGGATCCCAGTGGAGTTGACTTCACTGGGTCACTGTACTGCTCCTTGATGTAATTCTCCAGCTCAGACTTGGTAATCTCCAGCTTTCCGCTTCTCTTGTCCTCTAGCAGCTGTCTGGCATGCTTGAAGGGATTTTTGAAGAAGTTACTCCTCTCTTTCTCCTTCCGCCTTCTGCGCTTACGGATGCGCTCTGCCCTCCGTAGGCCGGCAAAATCTTTTTTCACCTCGTCCCACAGTGGCTTCAGGCCCTCGTTCTCCTCTCTGCTTGGCTTCCTCCACTGTTTTCGGAGTTGACGCCGCCTCTTCACCAACTGCTCGATCTCTCTCTCCCTCCAGACCGCAACTTCGTTGGCTTTAGGCCATTTGACCATCTGCCTCCTTCCAGGTTCTTTCCTCTCTGTTCTCTGGCTTTGCTCGTGGATGTTGGGGTTGCTGTGTGTTCTCTGTGTGTCTTCATCAGTGCCACTCTCGGAGGCATTGGCGTCCACCAAGGGCCCTCCTGTGTCCTCCACCTGCCTTTCTCCAGCAACGGTGGATCCCTCAGCGCTGTGGTTTGCAACCTGGCTTTGGGTTCCTCTTGTCTGACCTGCGGTTGCAGTGCAATGTTGCTGCTGGCCTCCCAGAATCATACTCAAAATAAAAGTAGAAAAATCAGATCACAGGCTGATCCACCTTCTGTGGAAATTCCTCAAGACAATTCAAAATGAGGCTCAGTAATGTGTGTGGCCTCCACGTGCCTATATGCACTCCCTACAACGTCTGGGCATGCTCCTGATGAGACAACGGATGTTCTCCTGAGGGATCTCCTCCCAGACCTGGATCAGGGCATGAGTGGCCCCGGGATGGGACACTGCACCGCCTGTCTGCAGCGGAAGCTTGGCCACGCCCCCTTGGTCCACCACACTGGTGTAGCCAATGCTCTATGGATGTACTACAGCAATTGCAAAAACATGTTCAAAATAAAATGTGATATTAGGCCTACTTTTAGTCAACGCATGTTGAATGAATACCCAAAAATAATAAATATATATAAAATGTATTTTAAGGCTTAAACATTTGCCCCATTGGATTGTTTTTAACCGCAGCAAGAATCTGCAGCATAGTGGTAAGTTTTTCAATAGTAAAGTGTTTAATCCTTTAATTTTTCCTTTTGAAACTACAGTTATTGAGAATTTTGCCCAACACTAACAACAACCTCCCCCAAATTGAACACCTCTCTCAAAAAGACAATTAGGACATTTTCAGTCTAATTTCCGTGACAACCACAGGGAAACACAGCATACAATGACAATGATAAAATGATAATGATAATATTGGTGAAATAATATTCTGAAGAATGAAGCAGGGCAGGGTGGAGCCTCACCCCACTCTTTGACCAGGTTGTTGGACATGTAGAGGACTTGGAGCTTCTTCATCACATGGATTCCCTTCAGCTTCTCAATGAGATTATAAGAGATCCACAACTGTTCCACTGAGTCTCCCACCGCCTCCTGCGCGTGCATGCACACACACACGTACACACATACACAACACGCACACGCAAACACACACACACACACACACGCACACACACAAACTGCACACTAAGAAATTCAAAATGCGTATAGGAGTGTAGATGACCGTTTAAGGAGGTAAGCACAACAACAACAAAAAAAAATTCCAGAAGTAATGGTATTGTTATAAAGTGTGGAACTCACTAATCCATTGAAATTCTTGATGTTGTTTCTCCCGAGGGATAATATCCTCAAGTTCTCTGCAAAGGAGAATACTTCAATTTGTTTGAAAATAGGTCCAACTGTAACTGATGACTTTATTTCATTATGAACCTTTTATATGCAAATGTCAACCAAGTCCCAAGTTTTTCTGGCATGGGCATCAGTGATGAAAGAAAGGGTTGTCTGCTTTTTTCAGATTTGCCTCCCAAGTCTCGGTTTGTTTGATTCAGTTGGGGTAATGCACAAAAAATCTTTTAGCTTTGTTCTCTCACCATGATTTGTTTTGACAGAGAAATGCAAAATGTAAATCAGAAAAATATTTTTGTTACAGAATTATTCAATAATTGATTATTGGTGGAATGCAAAGTGTACATCAGCAACATTAAGTGTTAAATATGCCAAATGTCTTGGTCCTTTTCTTCCCACATTTGTTCAGTCCTTTGTAATTCTATTTTCAGTTGAAGTCGCGGATTCTCTCACGCTCCTACTCACTCGATTGAAATTCAAGTCGCTTGTTTAGGCACTTTGCTGTTTTCGTCCGAACGACTCGAACAAACGACTCTTTCGCTGGAATGAGTCCCTACCGACCCCCGGTTCATCTGAAGGAATGGTTCGATGCAAACAAGTCATCTGCGACTCTTAGGTGACCAGTTACTAAGCGCTTGCCAATTTAATCTGATTCTTACATGAAGGGATTTCTCTTGCAGCACATATTCTCAAACAAAACTGAGACGTAATGATATCTCTATACTGTAAGATGAGATCACACCTTATCAATCCCATGTCTGAAATAAGTGAAATGCTTCTGGGATGCTGAACCAAACTTACTCAGGCCGTTAAGATTTGCAATTTTCTCGATGCAGTTTGTGGAGAGGGACAGTTTCCTATGGAAAAAGGAAAACGTATGTAAAAAAAAAAGAAAATGCATTGAATGACCAGCGGGATCGGGACTCACTCGCAGTTCACGAGTTTGGACAAGGTGGCGTCCATCTTGTCTATGGGAGGAATCTGACTGAACAGCATCACCGTCGTTGCCTCAGCAGCTTTCTCTCCCATCTTCTCCTCCTGGACAAAACAGTGATCAGTGTTTGGAGAGCTGCATTTCTCCTGCAGTGTAAGTAGCATGTGAGGTTCACGATGACGTTATTCTTCTGGTGTTTTTGCCAACCACGTACCCATCTGGCTAGAGCATCCTTGATGGTCGTTGCTTTAGCCTGGCAACATTACAAAACAGAGTTTTGTAACTAAGATGCGATACAGATCTTTTAATGTTGGCAAAAAATGGGAATCGGATAACAACAACCTGCCGTTTTGAGTGAGTTCCTATACACCTTTAGAGAATAGAGAAGATCTATTTGATTATATGTC
The DNA here is from genome assembly GCF_960531495.2 of Zeus faber. NCBI lineage: Eukaryota > Metazoa > Chordata > Actinopteri > Zeiformes > Zeidae > Zeus > Zeus faber. The sequence goes on from NC_137204.1 coordinate 5,522,528, forward strand.
GATGTATCTCACCATGTTGCTATGACGCTTTCTGTCTTATCTTTTGGTTCAAACTGGCGCCAGCTTGTTTTCGCTTAATTTTACAGGAGCAGATATGTGACATCACAAAAACATCACAAGGCAATGCCACTCCCCCCCCCCCCCCCCCCCCAGTTGCCACAGCCACAGGCCTACATGGGAAATCCTCCTCACATGTTTAAACCTGTTTCAGTGACGATCGGGTTTCTCTGCTACTTTCCCAACAAGAAACCTCAAAGTTGAATAAATCTATTGGAGTTAAATTATGGTCTTTATTACAAAATAAATCTTAGAATTCCCCCTACCTTTGACATATGTCTAATAAAACCTTCCTCCATGATTCAGCCAAAAACCAAAAATTTCTCTAAATTTATCATTAACATCATCAAAATCCTGACGAGATACAGGAGAGGATGGACATCTTTCCCTCACAATATTTCCACTGTAGCTTCTTTGTTTTCTTAACAAAAGTGTGGACATGTGTAAAAAAAATAAAAACATTTAAAAACATTTAAGGACGTGTCACCTCCCATGATAAATCTGTGCACCAGACTGTCTGACCTCCATTAAAAACCAAATGTACGTTTCTGCAAGTCTGGCAGCTTGACGTTAGCTGGCCCAGTTAGTCCAAATGGTTCTTATGTGGTCTCTGTTAGAAGAATATGGTTTAGAAACCACTGGTCAAAATATATATGGAAAAAAAAAAAGTTAAAAAATAATAAGACAGCATGGTTTCCATAAGGCTGTAATACCACAGGACACCTTCAGAGGTCTTGTGGAGTTCATGCCTCGACGGGTCACAGCTGTTTTGGCAGCACGAGGGGGAGCTACACAATAATAGTGGTTATTAATGGTGGTTTTAATGTTGTGGCTGATCAGAGTATAGTGTAATACAAGAATTGTATTACGCTATACACCGATCAGCTGTGACTGTTAGTGACCAGTAGATGGCAGTGTCTGACTCACAGTGATACACATTCATATTAACGCTCATATTTTAGGTTATGTTCAAAACACAGTGCTTAGATTCAGTGCTAAGTGCTTAGAATTGTTATTTCCTATTTCTGTGTTACTCATTGTGCAATGTAGCCTTCTTGCATAGTTACTTCGCATTACTTAAAAAGGAAGTTGGATACAATAAGAACACGGATGTAACAGTTTCCCTCCTCCAAAAACATGCAGGTTAAATGGGGATATAGGTATGTGGGGAAGTATTCTGAAAGTGTAATATGTTGTATAGTTGAATGGATGGATGTCTTTGTTAGGAACCCACATCTCCACCTTCCCTTCTGGCTCTGCGCAGCCTGCAGGGATCTAGTTTCATGGGCCAGTGATGATTGTTTTAATGACAAGGTGCTTATTAAAGCCCTGGCAGATCACTATGTGTTATGATGCTGGTTGAAGCAGAATATACAGGAGTTACATATTCTACTCATTACGCCCCTCTACTTGCTTCCGCCTCACTAAAGCATACTGATGGGTATTTACACCACGCCGCAACTATACTGTCGTAACCCTTGGTGTGATATTTAAAGTTAACTTATGTCTGAAAATTATGAAATGTTTCATGGTTTTGTAACCGTTATGGAGGTTTATTATGATGTCTTACTTAGCCAAGGGGAAAAACAAAGTATACTTAAGTGGTCTGAAGGTATACCTTTTACTGTATGTACTGTATTCACATTTAAGTTGCGTTGAATTGAAAACCACTTCATTTGCACAGTGTGTTAAAGGTTGTACTTAAGATGTCCTTAAATATAAAAACATGTAATGTATTTTTGGTTGCTTTTGATGACTAAAATAATACTTTTAACTCCAGTATGGTATAGATATAAAGAAAAGCCTAAGTTAAGTTAACATTTCAATAAATTTTTTTAAGTGTACTTTAACTACCCTTACAGCGTATAGAAATTAGTTCATGAATTTAGCACATAAAAGTAAATAAGAAGTTAGGCAGTAACACTTTTGAGACTTTATACACTAAAAATATACTTTCAGTATGGAAAATACCGCCCCCCCACAACTGATGAGAATACAATAATGCAGAATGTAGGTTAGCTTTTATCCTTCGTCTAAATGTATTTTTGTGCAGCTTTATGCTGTTTCATGTGACGATGTGAATACCAACGGGAACGTGTAACAACCTTTAATGACTTCAATCCTCAATGGGTAAATTACAAAGTTTAGGGAAGTAAAAGTATGTGCATTTATCGTTTTTTATATTGTAATGTTTTGTTTATTCACATTTGTCTATTATTAAGTTGAAAGGCTGAGGTTTTTGACATAATTTGTTAAAAATGTCAGACAGTTCACACATAAAGCTTCATAGGCCTTTTAGACTTTTTTCAAAATGAGCATTCTATACTTTATAGAGATGTTTTGTATTTTCTGTTGTCATATCTAGTTTATTTTAATGAGAAGTGATTCAGACACAAAAAAAAGCATAAAAGACAGATCTGTAGCAGAAGAACTTTAATTCCTTTGGTGTTTTCAAACATCTTAATGATGGTTAAATAGCACTACCAAAACTAAAAACCTTTATTTTACCGGAAATAAAGTTTTAAAAATGTATTAAGTTGATTGAGATTCACGTACCGTATATTCCTTTTTGTGAGACACAGGGGAAAAAGGACAAAGGTTTACTACCTCTGCAGCACAATTCACAGGAATATTTTTTCTCGACGTGTCAGAATGGACGGTGTGCGGAAAGAAAACAGGGAATGAGAATGCAAAAAGCAAGTAAGAAACAAATGTATATTTAAAAAAAAACACACAAACAGACATTACAGAGCCAAAGGGTCGATGGGTTTCCCATTTTTTCTGCGAGACAGAAAAAACTAAACTGGAGGGATTACAAAAAAACTAGTCCATTTTCAATCTGTGAGGGAATCCTAGGTAGTACACACATTAAAACCATTGCGCACGCACGCACACACACACACACACACACAAAATGATTTCATGTGAAGCAGTCAGCCGATGACTACACTCTTAAAAGTTGTCAACTGTCTCAGTTTCTCACACGTGATTTTAGTTCGACAGTTTCTGTACGTTGAGGCACTTGGAATAATTTCTATTAAGTCCTATGCATGTTGCTTGTAATGAGACAGTTCAGCTTTCCGATTCTACCAATGTCATGGCTTTAACCAGCAGTAGTATCCAAATCCACCCAATGTTTTTTTTTTTTAATCGTTCCTTGTGCTTCGTGTTAAAACAGATGATTATGAAAATACACTACTCACAAAAAGTTAGGGATATTTGGCTTTAGGGTGAAATTTATGGAAAATGTAAAAAGTTCACACTTCAGTGATATTATATCATGATAGTAGGGCATTTAAGTAGAAGCAGGCAATGGTGATTTCCTCATCTCAAACAATTTATTGAAACAAAAGCCAACAACAGTGGTGGGTTTACCACAACAAAAAATGTCAATGTCTCAATAACTTGTCATGTGCCCTTGAGGACCAATTACAGCTTGACAACGATGTCTCATGCTGTTCAAAAGTCGACTTATTGTCTGCTGAGGCCTGGCACCCCACTCTTCTTGAAGGGCGTCCCTCAGGTCATTGAGGTTCTGAGGTACAGAGTTACAAGCCTCTACACGGTGACTAAGCTGATCCCATAGGTTTTCTATGGGATCCAGGTCTGGAGAAAGTGCAGGTCACTACATTTGAGGTACCCCAGTCTCCAGCAGCCGTTCAATAATGATGCCACCTCGATGAGCTGGAGCATTGTCGTCCATGAAGAGGAAATTAGGCCTGTGTTGTTCATGCAGGGGCACAATGACTGGATTAATGATGTTATTCAGGTAGTGTGGGCTTGTCACTGTACCATTCACAAAGTGTAGGGCAGTTCTGTATTGACTAGTCACACCTGCCCAACTGTAACACCACCACCACCAAAGGCTCGTCTGGTGACAACAGTGGCTGATGCATAGCGCTCTCCTTGACGTCTCCAACATCGTTGGCGGCCATTTCTGCTCAACGTGAATCGACTTTCATCAGAGAACAGCACTGAGGCCACTGGTCCCTCGTCCAGTCTGTGCCTGGTGGTGTGGTCAGGTACTCTTGCAGGTCGTCTAGCACACAGACCACACTGATGTAAACGGTTTTGAATGGTCTGACGTGACACTTGGGTGCCTCTCACCTCCCTTAAATGTGCCTGGAGTTGAGTGGCATTCATCATCCGGTTCCGCAGGGCACTGTTCACAATGAAGCGCTCATCAGTGTGGGATGTGGCCAAAGGACGTCCACTTCTATGTCTTTCTGTGACTCTTCCAGTCTCTCTGTATCTCTGTTGCAACCTGCTGATGACACTCTGTGACACTCTAAGCTCAGTTGCCACTTCCCTCTGAGAACATCCTGTTTGATGCCTCGCTATGGTGAGGTACTGTTGATCAGTTGTTAGGTGTCGTCTTGGTCTCATGATGTCAAAATGTGAACAGCATGATGAAGAGGACTGTTTAAATACCAATTCTAATTGAAGCAGGAAATGTATTGGTCGATTCATGGATCAAACACCTGTTGTGAATTTTGCCGTTCAGCTCCTTGTTAGAGAACAGCAAGTTGTGCAAAAAGTACTGAAACAATGAACAGTTGGACATGTGCATTCAAAAGTTTAGAGAAGGTCAAATTAAGTTCACCTGTAAAGGTTATAGTGCATTTTAGGTTCATCCTGAAATTTGACCCGCAAGCTGAATATCCCTAACTTTTTGTGAGTAGCGTATATTTAGTAAACTGGGGGGGGGGGCATACTGTGAAGGGTTTCCCCTTTTTACACCAAAGAAGATGACAGTTTTCAGTTTAAAACAACTATGACATTGTCACATTTAATTCATCAACCAGATAACACGGATCACTATCGATGCTACGTTTATATACTATTATATACTGTATATACTGAGCTATCCATTCAGTCAAACATCACCTTACCACATCCTCAGTCACTGGTCCCACGTTAGTACATCACTGTTTGTATTTGAGGGGAAGCAGTTAAATTCAACAGTTATCACAAGGGTTTACAAGTTTTTTGACACTAGTTAAAAATATGCAGCTTCTTTCATATAAATATATACACGTATGCACTTCATAAAAAAAAGCTAGTGTGCTTCCATTTTGTCTTTTCACAGCAGATATACAGTAAGAAGGTTATTATCTCTCACACACACACACACACACACACACACACACACACACACACACACACACACACACACACACACACACACACACACACACACACACACACACACACACACACACACACACACACACGAGGTTTAGTTTTGTTTCATGCTGACTCTTCTTGCGGTGTCTTGACGCTGGACTCAGGGTAAGGCTATGTACACGTGTCCCCGGGATGCGGGGCCACTTAGTCGGCCCCTGTGCCCTGCTGCTTCTGGTCGTGGGGGGGGGGCCTACGGCAGGCTGGCGATGTCCCGCTTGGGAGGCGGGCCGTCTGGCTTACAGCTGGCTCCGTTGGCCTTGTCCTCAAAGACCAACACTCTACAGAGAGAAACGATGGAACATCAGTCACATACAGGATACGGAGGAGGCTTTTTTTTAAATTTTAAATCTCTATTAAGCCATTCTGTCTTCATGGAGGGCACGAACAGAAATGGGATATTTGAAGCGTGTCAAAAGGCACATGGGCCCAGTTGGGTGGATACTCTTTGAAATCGATTAAGGAATGGATACAGGATTACCACAGAAGATTTGGGTATAACAACGAACTGGCAGGAAGGAACGAAGGAAGGAAGGAAGGAAGGCATTACTTGCAAAATAAAAGCAATGTGTTAGAGAAAGGAATGCCAAGCAGCTAGGTTCTTTACTCAACTCAACAAAACAGAACTTAAACTGTGGCATTTGTCAGGTGGTATAATGCAGCGTTGTCATTGGTCGATGTCACAGAGAGGAATTAGGGGCTGATCTCCCTTATGCAACTGCAGCACACTGTCTTGTGGAAATGAGATGCAGGTGTAGATTGAGGTCGCGGTTTTAACAGGTTGAATGGTGCAGCCCTACTGAACAGTGACCAAAACAAATAAAACAAAGACAAAACAACAACAACAACAAGGTGATGGTGCGTACGTTGCACATAGTAGAGTGAGGTACCTGACCCGAGCTATTAAGAGCATATGCCGTCTTAAATGTCCTTTTTTGGAAAACCTCTGCAAAGCTCTCCACTAAGCCCATAAGGAGCACTGATCCCACTGCTGGACATCTACGGAGTGCACCTTTACTCTGCAGTATCACCACCACATCCAGAGGAATGATAACTGTATGGCAGGGATCATAGATTTGCATTGGAGGATGGAGTATTGTTAAATTATAAACATTTCACACTTTTCAGTTTGAGTGACTATGTTTGTCATTCACAGTGGCAGAACAATTCCTCGGAATACAAATCACTGATTTTCGTACAAAAACCTCTCAGTAGGAAAAGTGCTGATTCTGATTAAAATGTGTACAGTTCTCTAATTTACCATCTGAGTGTCCTTTGCATACATGTAATATTTATGCATACTTTTGTCTTTGTCTTAATTGTATAAATGTCAAATTATGTAAAAGGCACAAGAAATACGAATAACTAGTTATCCATTGTGTCGGATGGTGTTGACACAAACCAACCACAAACTCAGCATCAACTCACATAATTACACAGTGAGTCCTGTTGACACGCTGAATTACGAATACAAGGATACACTTGTTCCGTGTTATTACCTTATCATAAAAATCTGAAGGTGGCTGTCTACTACCTCAAGTGCACAGAGTCCTGCCTCACGATGTCTCCTTGGAAGGAAATCATTCCGTGTGGAAGTTCCCAACAACACAGTTCCATTTAAACAAATTAAACGCTGCATGTCTTTCAGAGACATTTCATCAACTTTTTAAACTTTCGGGACTAATATAAAACGGACACGATTCTGACCCGTTGCTCTGGAGCTGCAATCAAACTCCATGTGTGAGGACGCAAACATGGAATATGTTTTGGACTGTTTTTGACTCCTTCAGTTTGCGTATTAGGACTGGCTTGAATGTCGCAGGAGGTACATGTCACCTGGGTCATGCTGAGCTCAGACTACGTGATTCTGGGCTGATTCTCCACCCGCCGACAGGTTTTTGGAGATCAATGAGCAACGCCCCAGATCGGAGGCAAATCATAGCGTGCCCCGTGAGTGACAAGCCTGTTGTATGGACGGCTCACGACGTGATCTGACTAGTCGCCGAGTGCTCCCCAACGCCGGAGAGATATCAAGCACATTTAATACCCTAGGGATTGAGTTGGGAGTGATGCAACGAGCTACAGCCGATGAGAGGAGACAGAGTGAGGGGGAGGGGAGGAGTCGAGGAGAGACGGCAGTACACAGAACAGCAGCCAGAAACACACAACATACCGATTTTACTTTTCTTCTCTAGGTATTTAATATATTTCTAACTCAAATCTGCTTTTATTCGTTTTTTTTTTTACAGTGATCAAGAATATAATAAAAAATAATCCCGTACTGTGCATGGTATTGCATCATTTTCGGTGCCAATTGTCGCGTGTGTTTGAGACAAAAAGTGTGGAGACCTGACAGATTCATCAGGGATTCCTCCTTGTGAAAGATCCTGTAATGTGTGACCCCTGTCGCCAATCAGTCATGTAGTATGAAACCACAAGATTCCCGATCACAGAGACAAGACAGAAAGTTGTGTAGTATGAACAGTACAGCGATCTCACGACCTTGAATGTCGTGTAGTGTGCCTGCGTGAGCACCTTGTGTCGATTACGCACATTTCAGTATTTTTACAGCTTATAAAGCTTATTGTGCGTAATCACCGGGTGTCATGACATTTCACTGCATATATGTATGACCGTATGTATATGTATGTGACAAATAACCTCTTGAACTTGAACTTGAACTATGGCATACGAGGTGAACAGAATGCGTTAAAATTTACAAAAAGGGCAAAAGAATAAAATTTCAAATAAAACGCCCCACCGACGTCAAGCAGGTAAGACAATACACACACAAACACACGCACAGTCATAACCTTACGTGGTTGTGGATTCTGGTTAGGCATTCTGTCTGGTCCTGTCAACCTGAGTCCTGAACCTGGCTGGCTGTGCTAGGCGCGGGGCTCACCATGTGGCCTTCTTTGTGGGGGTGGTCTCCTGTCATCACACCGGGCTGCCGAGGTACCTGCCCTCTGACACTCTCGGTGCACGGGGCGCTCATCGCTGGGGGGTCGGGCTGTGGGTGGGGGTGCTGTCTGCCGCCCTCTGTTCTGTTGTCCGCATGCTCTGCGGCTGGGGGCTAACCAGGGACCTGATGGGTGCGCGGAGCTGCCCGACATGGCGGAGGCGCATGGCGGACGCTCTGCGCCCTTGGCTGATCGCTGTAGGTTGGCTGCCACCAGGTACGGGAGGTGGGCGCACTGGGGCGCAGTTGGGTCCGGGGGGAGGGGGTCTGCGTGGTTGCTCCCCGGCCTGCTGCGCCCCTGGATCGATCCGGTCGCGACTCGCCTATCTCTCCCAGTGCCAAAACTCATACTCAGCACATACACCACACAATGGGCCTAGGGCTCGCGGGATGGACGCGGTGCAGGCTATGTGGGTGGGGCTGCGGTGGGCAGCTGCCATCTTGCCTGTCACGCTCCTGCCCAAGTGTGCTTCTCATCCGTCCCAAAATTTTAATCCCACTCACATTAGCTTAGAACACATACACTGGACAACCAATCCTACTCTGAACAACACTCCATTGGACCAGGGTCTGCAGGACAGAAGGGATGCGAGTTCGACTTGAAGAAGAACAATCTTTATTGGTCACACAGCACACCACACTACAACACATGCTTGCACACACACACACACACACACACACACACACACACACGCACATGCTTTTGATGGTGGCCGGTGAAATGAGGCCTCTGCATTTAACCCATCCTGACTTGTCCTTCCTCCGGGGCCACAGCCAGGAGCAGTGGGCAGCATACGTGGACGCGCCCGGGGACCAGGTGATAAGTGTCCATCGCTGGTCAGACGATGATGGGTGCATGTTTTTGGTAGGGGTCCTTACTGACGTGAGGTGGAGGAAACCCCATGTGAGCACGGGGAGAACATGCAAACTCCACACAGAAAGGCTCCTATTTGGGAGATAACCCGCCAACAGCGCCCCAGGCGGGAATCGAACTCTGGACCTTCTTGCTGTGAGGCAGCAGTGCAATGCACCAATCCACCGTGCCTTGCCTGAAGGACTCGCACCCCCAATCCTGCAATTTTAACTGCTGGGGTGGTGGAGGGCCTGTATACCTGGCGGCCTGCCGGCATCGCCGGGGGTGCAACATCGAGGTGCCCCGCGCTGGGGCACTGCGCTGCGGTGGGGCGGGCCTCCCCCTTATGTGGGGCATGGGGGTCCTGCCGGCTCGCCCGTGGGGTTGGTTGTATGTGTGTGCCCCTGGGGTGCGGGGTCTCCTCGTGCTCCCTGGGACTGGGTCATGCTCCTCTGGGCTGGGCATGGGGGGTTTCTCCACGACCCTCTGGCTTACCCGGGGATTTCCTGCAGCCGAGTGGTGTCCACAGGGCTGTGGAGTTGGGGGGCCTTCCCCTGCTTGGAGGCGCCGCGACATAATACCGACCTTCTACACCAGTACCAATGGGGATAAGTCATGTACACTCGCTGGTGGACAATGTGTGCAAATTACGCCCCGATTGCTCCCTCAGAGGACACACACACACACACACACACACACACACACACACACACACACACACACACACACACACACACACACACACACACACACACACACACACACACACACACACACACACACACACACACACACACACCTGCTTCAAGTGCACCCCAGCACCCTCCTGGTTCCCTCATTTACTGCCATAATTATGACAGGAAGAGGCCACATGAACAGTTGTAGCTAATTCACCTAATTCACTCTTTTTCAATACATGTTTTTGTGTAAATGATGTTTGTTTCTATGTTTATTTGTCTAGGCGTGGTGATTCTCCCCCTCTTGGAGTAGTGATCAGTTGTTTATAGACCCAAACATGATAAATAGTTCTCGAAAGAGGGGGATTGGTGGTGGCTCTCAAAAAATAAATAAACAAATAAACAAATAAATTAATAAATAAAACCGTCACAACCTGCACATTTATAGAGAATTGGATAATGATGTCACAAAGCGTCGTACTCCAAAAACTCATCATACTCCAACACCCAACCGGAAGTTTTTGAACGTTGGCGTGTCTTGTGATGCACCAACGTTCAGCTACGTGTCAAATTCAATAGTTTTTTAACCAATTCCTGCTTCGTATCTGGATCGACTTGCATGAAACTTCAACCACGACATGTCTGTGACATCCCAGTTCTAACAACACATCAACCACGTCGGTAGCGGCAGCGGTCGTCCTGTTCCAGACACATTTAGCCCGAAAAATGCCAAAGAGAATGAAAATAGAAATCCAAACAATAACAATACTTTACAAATTATAAAGCAATGTAAATCAGACTAAGTCAGACTAAAAAATTACATACAATTATTTTTTACTTTATTCTGAGCAGGCACATGATTATCAAGACTGACCCAAATGGTTTCCATTAGATTAATTGTTCTTCTGCCAAAATTCTGGTAGAGCACTGTACTTCACCCTCTCTGTCCTCTATTGGGAGAAATGTGAATAGAATGGGACTATGAGACCTTTGTAGGGGCAATGTGTTCTATACACTAAACTAAGGACACACAAGTATAGTGAGAAATGACGGGAAAGCTACATCACTCTATTCAGAAAATAAGTTAATACACAAATCAATATATAAACAGGGATTATGAAGGTTTATGGGGTTTATTTCTTAAGCACGGACATAAAAAACACATTAAGGAAGTCTCCATTCCCTCAGTGTCACTCAAACAATCCTCATGTCCTGATAATGAGGAAGAAAGAAGAAAGACTGAATCAAAAATTGACCCAGCTGAGGACCCAATACCTGACTATGAGTAAGTAACATTTTTTTTACTAGCACAAGCTAACATTGAAATGATTTCTGCATCTTGTACACCTATTTACTAACATTAGCTAGCCAGAGTACTAGGTGAATGAGTAGCTAGCTAAGCTAGCTAGAGACCGTTCATGGAATCCTGTTTGTCGGGACAATAACACTGTCAAGTTAGCTAACGTTACAGGCATTACTGGCGGTAGCTACAGGGTAAAGAGATTGGATTTTTTCTTTTGCTAAGCAAGCTTAGCATTGTACAGCACGTCCAGGCAATAGCTGCGAACAGTAGCAAGCAGCCATTATGCAGTTCTGCTCTCCTCTCCACTTAACCCTAGCCAAGCTTTTTGTTTTACTTATGGTTAGTCACAAACACATTCCCACTCCAAGTTGCCACACAACAGCCAGCAGTATTGCTAGACGAAGGTATGTTTCCGATGAATTTGCACTGTGTGTGTGTGTGTGTGTGTGTGTGTGTGTGTGTGTGCAGTCTATAAGCTGGTGAGCTGTATGTAATATGTGGCGTTCCCCTGCAAGGTGTGATGTATGTAGTCTGTAGAGATATCTATGATGATGTAAATATCACATTTCCTTACACTTTTTTAAATTTGTTTTTACAGCATGAGAGCACCTCTACAAGCTGCAACAGAAAATCATCTTGCACCTACACCAGTTAGCAGGCCAAGAGCGCATGCTCTTACTCCTCTCTATACTATATATATTTTGTTCATGAATTCAAATTTTCATTGACTTGAACGTGACTGTTAGTTGTAAAGTTGCTCTTCTCACCTATAACCTAAGACCATTTTTTTGGAGTTCTTGTATATAGTTTGTGTGATGTTTTCAATAAATCTTTCAAAATTACAAACATTTCTTACATTTCTTGCATTGCCCCACTCCCACTAGCCTACAGCTTCATTCCTTTGTCTGAGAGTCTGACAGAGAGAGGGCCCAGCCTGCTGCAGATCGCCACCTCTAATGGCCCCCACCAGGGGATCATGAATTTTCAGGTCATTCGTTAATGGCTCCTCTCACACTTTGGGTCAACTGAAATAAAGTTGTGAGCAGTTGTGATAAAACCTTGTTTTTACCTATTTAGACATCAGATTTGATCAACTATTTTGAGTTCATTATATACCCAAGACCTTGATGAACAACTTTTGTGTTGACAAAACAGTTCATCAGTAAATCCTAACAACATTTCTGGCGGCAACACAAAATACAAAAACATACTCTTTATATCTTGTGTGTTTTAGATCTAAAAGCTGCATCATAATACTGACCAAACTATTGATGGCATATCAATGTAGCTGTGATTTTCCTTCGAGTAGATATATCAACCACTTTGGAGTAAGAGTGTGTTAAGTTGATTATATTTAGATAAAACGCTTCTCTGAATTCAGCAGGGACTCCAGAGGATTAAATGAGGCGGTACATCCTATCAAACCCCGTGGGAGCGGGAAGGGGGGGGCGGGGATATGAGTCGATACATGTGGCAAAAAAATGGAAATCAGACTAAGGAGTCAGAGGAGAAGTTAGGCGTTTCCTACCGATTAGTGTTATTTGGGATTATGTGTTGTCTCATGGCGGGTCCAGGCGGCTATGCCGAGCAGAAAGGATGCGCTACAGCTAAAAACCCCCAAAACATGCGGGATGGGTGGGGTGCAAGCTATGTGGGTGGGGATGCGACGGGCAGCTGCCACCTTGCCTGTCACTCTCCTGCCCCAGCGTGCTTCTCGTCCGTCCCAAAATTTTAATCCCACTCATATTAGTTTAGAACACATACACTCGCACACCAATCCTACTCTCAACAACACTCCACCGGAACAGGGTCTGTGGGGCAGGAGTGGTGCGAGTGATTTGGGCTCAACTTGCCTGAAGGACTCGGTTGAAATTTCATCCAAATTGATTCACATATGGAGCAGATATTAGGGGAAAACCGAACAACTTTGACCCCAAATATATAGCTGGTCCTGATTGACTGACATGGCTCTATACATAAGCAAAATGAACGAGATGAGATTTACAGTAAGACGCTTTATGACATCATCATATTATTTACTATAAATATACCAATTCTGATTAAGAATGTCCATTCGGACTATGTCCAGTGTGCGGCGTAGACTTTGTCGCTCTGTAGTGGTTAGAGATTATAAACTTTGCATTTACGTATATATTTATGTACATTCTTACTTGGTAGATGTCTATAGATCCGTTTAATTTATTTTTTATCTCCGTGGTCCCCATTACTTTGCTGGATTCACGAAAAATATGAAAAAAGTAGTCCACAAATACTCGTGACCAAATCGAATCCACTGAAATTTGCGACTGAGTGATGTGTTCAAGATCCAGCTAACGTCGGAATAACAGAAGTCGTGCAATGGTTATTACTAACAGAAACACCACAACATTTTTCACATTTCATGGACACATAACTTATTGAAAATGTAATTCAAGTAAAAAAGTCACCACTAAAATTACCCAAGTTCAACTACTATCGCAAATCTCCGTATATACGTCACTACAAACACGTGACATGAACAGCCAATTGTACAGAGCAGAGAAACAACCTTGTGACACAAACCAAATGTACAGCAGGAGCGCTGGTGCTTCCTCCGCTCGGCAGCACACAGCGGAGATGAGGCCCCCTGGAGCTGACGCGGTGGGTCTTCCCAAAACAGCAATTTAAACATGGGGAGCAGAAATTGTGAAAAAATGATGAAATTTGACCGGAAGTAACCGAACATTTGTGCATCGCCGACATGCCGAGGTTCTAAAACTTCCAATTGGGTGGTGGAGTGAGAGGATTTTGTGGAGTAAGATGCTTTATGACATCATCCTCAAATTTGCTACATACAGTATGTCCAGGTTGTGGCTACGAATGCACAATGTGCGAGAGAGCGTGTGTATCTCCTTACCTGCTTGACGTTGGGGCGTTTTGTGTGATATTTTATCTCTTTTGGCCTTTTTGTAAATATAAACACATTCTGTTCACATCCAACATCATCAACAACATCTCTAAAACTTCGAGCCAGTCGTAACATACAAACTGTAAGAGTCGAAAACAGTCTCCTCACACATGGAGTTCGCTTAAACCGTGTTGTTGGGAACTGCCATACAGAGGGATTTCCTTCCACAGAGACACCGTGAGGCAGCACTCTGTGGACTACAGGTAAGAGACAGCTTCTAATTTTTGGGATAAAGTTATTACACGCAACAAGTGTATCAGCTTGAATTAGTAATTCTGCATGTCACCAGGATTCATAAAACTTGCGTCACCGCATCATTATGTCAGCCGATGCTGCATTCAAAGCAAACTCGAAAATTTTAACTCATTTTAGACGTATTGCTGATGTAAAGCCGAGTGGCAGCACAAACTAATTCTACATTCCATGGGAACTCGAAAATTTGTAATCTTGTCGATAATTGACCCTGTGTATTTCTGTCTGCAGCTATATTTATACTCGTTATTATAATATGAGATTATAACAGGAAAAAGCCATATTAGCCACCGTGCCAGCACCATGTACACACCCAATAGAATTCATAATGATAAAATAAAATAACATAACATACATAAACAAAATAATGTTAATGTTAGTTATTTGAAACAATTTTTGGGCTAATATTCATCTTGGTTCATAATTGTGTTAGTTTTCCTGTAAATAAGTTACATATATTGGACCGCAGTGTGCCTGATGGAACATTAAAAAAAGATCTTCAAAAAGAAACTCAAGAAGTTTGTAAGAAAATATCGCGGAATTTCAATTTAGAATTTTCTTTTAAGAAATGTCTCCAAATTTATCTTAAGACCACCTATTGACTCCAATCCCAGGTATCTGTTCAGAAAACACCCGTGCAGGTCTACTCACAGTTTGAGGACGGCCGAGCGCTTTCCCAGCATCATCCTCACAAAGTCTCTGTAGTTGATCGTGTTGCTTGTGCCTCCAGTCACCTCCTGGATCATCTTCTTCACCTCTAGGTGGGTTTTGGGAACACCCAGCTTCTCCATCATCTGCTTCAGGCCCATGATATCTGCCAGGGCATCGCGGTGACACAAGAGCATAAATGTGAGGAAAACAGCTTTCAGAAAATAGTCATTGGTGGTTAAACAGCCCATAAAGTGTAAAGTACTATTTTGTTCACACCCGGTAACAGATAACATGCTTTGCACTGCTTCTGGACTACGTTCTCATTTTATCATGGGTGACATATGAGCCTGTCCATGCTTTCATGCTACACACACAGTCTTAATTGCAGTTTGCTAATATTGCAACTAAACACAAGACTGTTTATCAGGGACAATTGTTTTGACTGGAGTGTTTCAGACGTGGCTGTTACCTACCAATCTCTCCTTGGTCATTCAGGTCGAATTCAGAGTATTTATCTGCAACACAAGCGACAGGAGGAGAGTCATAAATGGTCGTTACAATGTTCTCATTACAATAAATTGCCAGAACTCCTTTTATTTGTCAGCAAATGTAATGACTTTTGGATGAACTCACATGCACGCACGCACACACGGCGAATAACAAACAGCTGATGGTGGCAGGTGTGTGTGTGTGTGTGTGTGCGCGTGTCAGAGGGAAGCGGACAAAAGATGGAGAGACAGCTGGGGCAGACCTGCCAACCCTAGGAAAATATTTTGAGTACCCCAAAAGTGTTACAGGGAGTCTCTGTGGCATTTAAGTTACTGCAGCTAAATGACTCCATTCTTATTCACAACGTAGCCGTCTTAACTATATACAGTACACAAATTCATATCATTAGGATATACTCCTTGAAATGCATCATCTTGTAAAGTTACTGAACATGTTTACCAACTAGAGATGCACTAATTGCAATTTTCTTGGCTGATTCCTATTTCAGATTTTTTAATGTCTGACCTGCAGATTCCGATTTCTGATCTGTTGTACATCGATGACAAATACATCCCGTGATCTGATCACGCTTACGTGACAGCTGCACATACGGACTACTGCTGCAATTTTTAGTTACCACGATAGTAAGGTTGCTGATTTTGACACTGTTTATTATAGTTCATTATTTACTATGGAACAATAATATAACATGAAACTGTCACAGAGTTCCAATAAAATTGAATATGGGACTGTCACCAAGTTTCAGTATAATTCAACCTGAAACTCCCACTGAGTGTTAGTAGGACCCAACATATAACTAACATGGAAATGTCCAATTCAAACTTAAAATGAAAGTATCTTTCACTAAGTGCAAATATACATTTATTTGGTAAATTTGCAATTGCAAATAAATTGCAATCATTACAAAAAAATAAACAACTAAAATAAATGGCCGACTCTTCTCACTCTGGTACACTGGAAGTCCTCCTTTGCTCACTGTGTGTCAAACTAAGTGAATTAAATCGAACGACTCGTCGAGAACCAAGTCTCAAAAAAGAGAAACTCCTCATCACAAGCGGGGCTCCGCTGTGACAGTGATAGATACTCAAGTCTGCAGAATTAAGAATGTTGCCAGGCGATAAATAAATAATTGCTTTAATCCTCTTTGTTTACCTCTAAACAGCAGAGACTCACTCTTTAGCTCTCTTTTTGAGCCTCAACCACGGAACTACACTGCATTACAATGGTTTCAGGTACATGAGCACAGTATAGGGCGTGTAAATTTGACCGGCACAGAATCTAAAAATATATCTGACCCTGAACGGCTGGAGAAAACCGGCCAAATCCGGTCACAGGCCAATCGATTGGTGCATCTCACGTTTTAAATGTCAACACTACGGTCACGTTTTTGTGCTTTATCTCTCACTTCCCATTTTACCTCACAATGCAGCGTTACACCTCAGTGGATAATAAAGTACTGCTGTCATGATCTCCACCTTCATCTACCTTCCCCTCCCTCTCCTGTCTCATTAATCCAACTCCATTCACCTGCGCACACAGCTGTTCCCGATCTGAAATCTACCACTATATAAGCCTCTCTCACGAGTCACCCATTTCTAGATTGTCTTCGATGCTTGCACCAGACTCTCCAGCGTTCTCCGGACTGATTCCCCGCTACCGACTCTGCCTCGCTCCGACCATGTATCCTGCCTGCCCCCCCCCCCCGCCGTCTTCTGTCTGTACTCTGCACTCCTCATTATCGAACCTGCCTGTCCCCGATGACGTATCCTGCCTGCCCCCTGCCTGTCTTCTGTCTGCTCTACAAATAAAAGACATTACCAAATATCCCTGCCTGTCTTTGTGCTGCAATTGGGTCCTAACCACACCCGTTACAGTACAATCTGGCCAACAATGGACCCAGCACACAACCCTGAGTCGCTGGCACGCCTGGGAAGGGTGGAGTCACAGCTCCAACACCAGGAGGCTGTCCTAGCCTCCACCTCTGTGGACGCTCGGCTAGCAGCGGCTAACCAGGAGCAAGGGCTCACCACGCTAGCCGCCCAGGTCCAGCAGCTTGCCATTGCTCTCGGTCAGTTCATCCCGCCGCCCGCTTCCCCGGACCCACCTCCACCAGCACCGGCCCAGCCTGGGTACCCCCTGGAGCCCCGGGTGGGGGTTCCAGAACGCTACGCCGGAGCGCAGACGGCTGTAGTCCGTTCATCACAAACTATTCCATCCTCTTCGCTCTGCAGCCCCACACCTTCGCTTCCGAGGATGCCAGCGTGGCGTTCGCCGTAAATCACATGAAGGCCCGTGCTCGGCTGTGGGGAATGGCCGAGTGGGAACGACGCACACCAGCCTGCTCCTCCTTCCACGCCTTCGCCGCCGAGCTCCGCAAGGTGTTCGGGGTGACATCACGGGCTCCCGATGCTGCTGGTGGTCTCCTGGGGCTCAGTCAAGGGTCCCGGGTCGATTACGTGATCGACTTCCACACACAGGCTCGACTGAGCGAGTGGAACCCGGCAGCCCAGATTGACGCATTCCTGATGGGATTAGCAGAGTACGTGAAGGAAGAGCTAGTTTCCCACGACCTGCCCACCTCTCTCGATGGTATCATTGAGCTTGCTTCCCGTATCGTCCGACGCATCCAGGCCCGGCAGCGAGAGAGGCGTCAGAGGCAAGTGGAGCGCCGCCCAGCAACCCGTCTCCCAGGTTCCTCCGGGCCGCCAGCTCTTCCGGCCCATCAACCTACGAGCGAGGCCCCTCCCATGCAGGTTGGCCGGGCCAGCCTCACCTCAGAGGAGAAGGAGAGACGCTGGGTGGGGAACCTTTGTCTCTACTGTGGTCTAGCTGGACACTACATCCCCGGGTGTCTGGTAAAAGGCCGGACTCACCAGTGAGGGAGGAGGTCCTGGTGAGCCACACCTCCAAACCCTCCTCCAACCTACGCCCCCTGTGTCAGGCTCGGCTGCTGCTGCCCCAATGCTCACATTCCCTCGCCATACTTATTGACTCTGGTTCCGATGTTAACATCATCTACGATAACCTAGCACGGCAGCTGGGTGTTGGTCGAGTTCTCCTGCCTTCTCCTGTTCCTGCCACTGCCCTGGATGGCCGCCTCCTGGGGACAGTCACCCATCAGACGGTGCCCATCCGCATGCTCCTGTCCGGCAACCACCACGAGATGATACAGTTCTGTATCCTGCACTCACCTCGTCACCCTCTCCTCCTGGGGTTCCCCTGGCTCCGGCGTCACAACCCACACCTCGACTGGACCACAGGGGCTATTCAGGGATGGAGTCCTGCGTGCCATCAGGTCTGCCTTAAGCAACCCGCCGCACCTCAGCCACCCACCAGCTCTCTGATATTGCCATCGACCTCCAGCCCGGCTCCACCCCCCCCGAGTGCCGCCTGTACTCCCTGTCTGCCCCGGAGAGAGAGGCCATGGACACCTATATTAACGAGGCCCTGACGGCAGGCATCATCCGTCCCTCCTCATCCCCGGCGGGGGCTGGCTTCTTCTTCGTGGAGGAGAAGGACAAGTCGCTTCGCCCCTGTATTGACTATCGCGGTCTCAACGACATTACGGTCAAGAACCGCAATCCCCTGCCCCTCATCTCATCAGCCTTCGAACTCCTGGAGGGGGCCACAGTGTTCACCAAGCTCGACCTACGCAACGCCTACCATCTGGTCCGGGTTCGAGAGGGGGACGAATGGAAGACGGCGTTCAACACTCCCTCCGGTCACTACGAATACCTGGTGATGCCCTTTGGTCTCACCAACGCCCCCGCCGTCTTCCAGGCCCTGGTCAATGACGTGCTCAGGGACATGCTCAACAAATTCGTCTTCGTGTACCTCAACGACATCCTGACCTTCTCCCGATCCCAAGCTGAGCACTTCCACCACGTCCAGACG
This sequence comes from Zeus faber, assembly GCF_960531495.2. Taxonomy (NCBI): domain Eukaryota; kingdom Metazoa; phylum Chordata; class Actinopteri; order Zeiformes; family Zeidae; genus Zeus; species Zeus faber. Next base: position 5,541,818 of record NC_137204.1, read on the forward strand.
GTCCTGCAGCGCCTCCTGGAAAACTCACTCTTTGTGAAGGCGGAGAAGTGTGAGTTTCATGTCCCCTCCGTCTCCTTCCTGGGGTATGTCGTAGGGAGGAGGACCATCCAGATGGACTCCACCAAGGTTTCCGCTGTCACCACCTGGCCCGCCCCGGACACCTGCAAACAACTCCGGCACTTCCTTTGTTTTGCCAACTTCTATCGGAGGTTCATCCGAGGCTACAGCACAGTGGCTGCCACCCTCATAGCCCTAACCTCCTCCAAGGTGCCGTTTCTGTGGTCCATCCGCTGCCAACGACACCTTCCTGGCCCTGAAGGCACGGTTCACTTCAGCCCCCATTCTGGTATTGCCTGACCACGAACGGCAGTTCGTGGTTGAAGTGGACGCCTCCGACGTGGGACTCGGAGCTGTTCTGTCCCAGAGAACCGCCTCCGACCAGAAGCTTCATCCCTGTGCCTTCTCCAGGCGTTTGACCCAAGCCGAGAGGAACTACGACATCGGGAATAGGGAGCTTCTCGCCGTCAAATTGGCCCTGGAGGAGTGGCGACACTGGCTAGAGGGAACCCAGCTGCCGTTCCTGGTATGGACTGACCACAATAACCTGGAGTATATCCAGTCATAACCTGGAGTATATCCAGTCCGCCAGGAGACTAAACTCCTGTCAGGCTCGTTGGGCGCTCTTCCTAACCAGGTTCAATTTCTCCCTCTCCTATCGGCCGGGATCACGCAATGTCAAACCTGACGCCCTGTCCCGGCAGTTCCAGGAGGAGGAGGAAGACGCTGCTGACCCTGACACCATTCTACCGTCCTCCCGTCTAGTTGCCACACTCACCTGGGAGGTGGAAGAGAAGGTCAGAGCCGCCGCCCAGGACCAACCTGGACCCAGTGCATGTCTGCCCGACTGTCTGTTCGTCCTGCCTGACCTCCGGTCCGAGGTTCTCCAGTGGGCCCACAACTCCCGACTCACCTGCTCCCGGGGATCAAGCGGACGAAGGAGGTTGTCCAGCGTCGCTTCTGGTGGCCCTCCCTGGGTGAGGACGTCCGAGGGTTCGTCAATGCCTGCCCCACCTGTAACCAGCACAAACCCACTGCCGGTTCCTCATCACCGGTCTGCCACCGTCTAGCGGCAACACTACCATCCTGACCGTGGTGGACTGGTTTAGCAAGATGGCTCACTTCATGCCTCTACAGAAGCTCCTGTCGGCCAAGGGCACTGCTGAGCTATTATTGTACCACGTCGTCCGCCTCCATGGCATCCCGGTAGATGTTGTATCCGACCGGGGTCCCCAGTTCGCCTGTCTTCTGGAAGGACTTCTGTGCGCTTCTGTGCGCTTCTGGGGGCCACCTGTCCTCAGGGTACCACCCCCAGTCCAACGGCCAAATGGAGCGGAAGAACCAGGAGATGGAGACGGCCCTTCGCTGCATGACTTTACAACACCCGTCGTCCTGGTCCGGGCAGCTTTTGTGGGTGCAATATGCCCACAACACCCTGACCAGTTCGGCCACAGGCCTCTCCCCCTTCCAGTGCGCCGACGGCTTCCAACCGCCTCTGTTCCCGGCCCTTGAGAGGGAGGCTTCCTGCCCGTCCGTCCAGGCCTCCATTCGCCGCTGCCGCAGGACCTGGGCCCGGGCCGCCCTCCTCCAAGCCGCTGGCCGCAATGCCTCTGCCGCCAACCGTCGCCGCTCCCAGGCCCCGGAGTACCAGCCGGGCCAGAAGGTCTGGCTCTCCACCTGGGACCTCCCCCTGAAGGTGGAATCCAAGAAGCTAGCTCCTCGGTTCATCGGCCCGTTCAAGATCGAGAAGGTCGTCAACCCGGTGGCAGTGCGGCTCAAGCTCCCCAGGTCCATGCGCGTCCATCCCACCTTCCATGTGTCCAAAGTCAAGCCGGTCCGGGAGAGTGCTCTGGTCCCCTTTGCGCCTCCCCCGCGCTTCATTGACGGGGGTCCTGTCTTTTCTGTCCACCGTCTCCTACGTTCCCGCCGGCGTGGGAGAGGCCTGCAGTACCTGGTGGATTGGGAGGGTTACGGTCCGGAGGAGAGGTCCTGGGTCCCTGTGAGACACATTCTGGACCACACCCTCATCAGGAGGTTCCATCAGCGCCATCCTGACCAGCCCTCCAGACTGGGTCAACCCTCCCGACCGCAGACCCCACCACCTCTCTTGTCTGGACCCTCCAGCGATGGTTCAGAGGCGGATGATGTCGACCCTGTGGGTCCCTCCTCCGACGAGGAGGACGAGGAGATGGACGGGGTCTCCGACGAGTACTCCGATGAGGACCACGTGGCCCATTGAGTGGAGGACCAGGAGATGGACGGGGTCTCCGACGAGTACTAGCCCTCCTCTGGACCCCCTCCTCCCAACCTGCATGGACTTTTGGTTTCATTTTTTTTTGTTTTGTGTTTGGGACGTCAGGAGCCGTCCCTTGAGGGGGGGGGTTCTGTCATGATCTCCGCCTTCATCTACCTCCCTCTCCTTACCTGTCTAATTAATCCAACTCCATTCACCTGCGCACACAGCTGTTCCTGATCTAAAATCTACCACTATATAAGCCTCTCTCACCAGTCACCCATTGCCAGATTGTCTTTGATGCTTGCACCAGACTCTCCAGCGTTCTCCGGACTGATTCCCCGCTACCGACTCTTCCTCGCTCCGACCATGTATCCTGCCTGCCCCCTGCCTGTCTTCCGTCTGCTCTACAAATAAAAGACATTACCAAATATCCCTGCCTGTCTTTGTGCTGCAATTGGGTCCTAACCACACCCGTTACAACTGCTGCGTATCAGAGGATGTTGAGTGAGAGGAGAGGGAGGGCTTACAGAAACACAGGTCAAGTTCAAGAGGTCATAGCATCTGGTCCACTCGGAGAGATGTAGTTTAAATACCCAATAAATGTACGGTATTGTTTTATATTTATCGTTTCCGTCATTAAATTACTATATATATATATATATATATATATATATATATATATACACACATATATACATACACACACACACACACACACACACACACACACACACACACACACACACACACACACACACACACACACACACACACACACACACACACACACACAAAATATATATAAATTTTGCATCGTTTCAGCTGGCATTTTGTTCCTGGGTATTTTGACTAAGAATTGCGTAGTTGGTACACAAGTCTGCATGACATCATTGGGGTCATACAGATACTTGAAGTAATAATGGGCCAAATAAGACACTATGTGTTGTTTGCGCTGCCTGGCCAGTAACTAATTGTGCGCAACTCTGGTGCAATTCCCCTTTAAATTGTGTAATGTCCCTGTAAAAAAATAAAATTAAATAATGATAATATTCACATTTCACTTTTGACTGGGGGGATAAGTGGGCGAGTGGCCTACTAATGGCTATGGCTAGATAAAATATAGCTATTAGGGTTTATCTTAAAAAATTACCATAAAATTTGACCAGACATCTGGCCTATTCATCATGAAACATATGCTGTTTTAACATGGTTCACAGCTGACTAGCAAAGCTCTAGTTGAAAGGCTTTGATGATGAGAAACAAAGTTACAACAGGCCTCTGGTGGTATTTTGGACCACTGGGCATGTAGCAACCAGAGCAGATAAGATTTCAGTCGTTAAACTGGCCTCACAAGGATGCAAACTCTAATCAAGAGTTCATTCCCTATAGCATTTAATTCCAATGCATTTTATTCTCTTTCATTCAAAATGTTTTCTGATCATGCTCTGGAGGTGACTTAAATGAATTGCTTACATCAGCAGACACTCTATTCCTTCTTCCTCTATTCCTTCTTCCTCAATTTCAACAATTCGGAAGATAAACCCGCAGATAGACCCGCTCATATTTCCCTGTCACAATGGAGCCTCTGTGTGTGTGTGTCAGGAGGGAAAGACCGACTGAACCATCAAACTGCGTGAAGCCGTGGGGTGCGAGGGGACAATGTGAATCCTGTTCATAACCTCTGAAGAGTGGGCCTCAAAACACACATCGCAGTGGGCCACAGCCTGTTGATCATCAACCACGTTTGATGAGTGTTCTGGATTCCTTTACTCTCACTGACCTACGTTCATTCGTTATCCGATCACAAGCAACAAAAAACACTCTTGAGCATTTCAAATAATAGGAAATATTACTTTTGATGCTAATTTACATTATTGTGCCATTGTAGGAGGCAAGTTTAAGGTCAGAACATAAGCAAATAAATGACTCATCTAATTTCAGTTAGAATAAAACAATTTCAATATAGCATTGCATTTGTTGCTTATTTATGTGTTTCTTATAGCTAAATCACATGGTTTACTTCTTTCCAATACATTCCTACGGATGCATTTTTATCCATTGGCTCTGCATGTGTTATCTCTGAAAGGTTGTATCAGCAAGAGTTTCAATGCTTAAAACCACACAAACCATCATCTTTGTAAAGGGTTTCAAAGTACACCTAGCTCTTGCTAGATGCCAGATACCCCACTGTTCATGGGATAGCTGCTGAGATAACAGGCAGTGTGCTTGTTTTAGGAAAATAAGGAAGAAAGCACAGCTAGAAAGATAGAAATTACCAATGTTGATAAAATTATTGATATTTGCAAAGTTAAAGTTATATTTGGCTAAGTGTGCTAAATCTTACTGATACACCCCTTACTTAAAGACAAACAATATAAGTCCATTTTATTGAGTCATTGAATCAGGATGGAAAGAACAGTGCACAAAATATTATTCTTCATTAATTTCACTTTAAAAGCAATTGAGCTTCAATATACTCAGTCCCCAAGGCAGGAGGGAGAGAGGACAAACATCCATCCTTCAGAACCCTATTTTGTTTACACAACTGATCCATTTCCTCCAGCAAGTCACTCAAGTATTGCAGTTAAAGGAATCTAAGTAGGGCATTGGAATGGTTTACCAGCTCTTTATGGCTTATTAATATAAACAGTCATATGCTGCCCTGTCTACAAAAAAAAATCCTATATTCAAGAATTACACCCAAAGACCCGCATATAAAGAGACCTATACCTCCAAACTTAATGAAAACAGTCCACAGCAATAACCGAGAAACTTTCTTTTTATAAAGGCAGGTCGTATAAATCTTAACTCTTAGTTAAAGTATTTCTCCTGACATACTAGATTGTCCCAGAGCTCTAAATATTCGAGCCTACGGAGAGATGCCCCAGCACATTCCTCAAAGGCCACTGAGGACATGGCCTTGCAACCTACTTACAAATCAGACCAGTCTGTTGTTTCCTCCCACACAAAGAAAGTGAAAAACAGAGTACTGTAACCTCATAAATATTCAGTCAGATGGAAAAGCATAATAAAGACACAAACATGGGCACATACGGGCGGACACTAGGACAAATCTGTCCATTTGGCCACAAAGACCCAAAGAAAAATAACATTACAAGCCAAATAATATTGAAGTGTATTGATGGTAGAATTTACATAAATTGTCACCTAAAGTTCATTTATAATTATCAAACAATCATCTATGAAAAGTATGAATATGACAATGGTATACAACCTATGTAATAGACTTAGATACACAGACACATAATGTTATATTAATAACAGCGCATTTTCTGTCAATTACTTGTTTTAAAAGTGTGAACACAACCAAAAAGCACCACAGCAACACACTCTGAGTAAACAATTAGGATGAGAAAGGTTATTTACTGAAGGCCTCTGCACGCCAAGTATGGATTTTTATACGGTATATCCAGAGAAAATGGAACTGCTTAGCAAACACTTGTATTTCTATTTCTCTCTCGAAAATAAGACAACACTTTGTGCCTGAAAAAAATATTCAGTGCCCCCCTGAATTTTAAGAAATCCTACATCTAAACAAAGGACTTCAAAAATGATACCCATATCTGGCACATGGTGTTAAATGGGACTTACATGTGACAGACATGTCATTAATGACAAGAGTCAAGTGTCTTCAGTCTCCTGTGCTTAGGAATCTACCAATAAAAGAAGAAGCAAAATATGTGTAGACCATCCCAATAGGAACAAGAGATTTCCACATTATCCCCTCGTTAAGGCCAATTTATACATTTGTTTTTACGTGCCATTTATACGTTTAATTTATACGCATGACGTGAATTTCATGACCTGCTCATGTCCACAGATAGCCACACGCACATCCACATGCCTCCCAGATTTTGTGACTGTGCGGACTTGTACGCGCCTACAAGCACGCTGACCGCACATGCACTAGTGATGTTCTTTGGCAGGCTTGTTAAACAGTATACAAACAACAGAAAATAATAAAAACAGAACAAACAAAAAGATAGATTTAGCTAGAAAATATGTTGACAATCGTCACTTAAACATAAACCTTCAGAGGTTGCTCAGCGACTAACTTTGTTTGGTGGTCAGTATTTTACCATAGGTTCCATGAAACTGGGAAACAGGTCATTCCAAACAGGTATTCCTCACTTCTGAGCTAAATGAATTGAATCGATACTGTGCGGCCAAACATGGAAGCCTGTGGCAAATAAGTGTTTGTTACTCATTTTGATCTCTAGTGCGCATGTGTGGAACACGTATGCAGACACTGAAATGTTGCATGTACAGAACCGCGTGCACATCTGCTGTCTTTGTCAGTTTCAGAGCATAAACAAGGCTTCATGCACATTGGTCTTTTAAATAGAGATGCACTGATCGATCAGCTGATGACCGGAATCAGCCGGTTTTCAGCTTGATTGATCATGACCGTTGACAGGCCAATTTGTGTCAGATACGTATATCTGATTCTGTGCCAGTCAAATTTATGCCACATTCACATGGAAGACGGTAGACGGGAATGGTATAACGGCACTTTCTGAATGGCATGGGAAGAGCGAGGGTGAGGTACGACGGCAAAACAAAACACGCATGACATTTGTGGCTATGGTGATACAAAGGTGGTACAAAGACTGCAATAAAATATATTTAAACTAAACTGAATTACGATAATAATTAAAACTAAATTATATAATTAGTGTCTGTAATTATAGTATGTATAAGAATTTTAGTATTGCATGTAGCTATAAAAATGCAGCTTAGTATTAATATTTTTTTGCAAACTTAAATGAATGTTAAATTCCTTCCAAAACGTATTGTCATTCATAGTTTGTTAACTTTACACAAACCGGCTATAAAGCATCATATTCATCTGCTAGCAGGTTTGACAATGGATTATTTTGCATTATGGAGATAGTTATGGATACCGTTATGCGGCTTTGAGAAAGAGCGCATATATAGAGATCTGTTTCCTGATATCAATGTATGATTATCAGGTTTACACTGGCGATAGAGCCTTTTTATTATTAATAATTCTTATTAATTATATTATTATTATTCAAGTAATTACGTGGAGCTGCAACTTATGGACCAACTGTGCTATGCAAGACTACCATGTCCAAATCCTCCATCAACCCTATCCACTACACCAAACAGCCTTCATACAATTAATAACTACAGCGCTGCAGCGCAAAACTCTGGTAGACGCAGCAGACGCTCCTCGCTATCTCCATGTCTGTAAGGTGCTACGTAACATTTGGCTGTAATTCTGTCACAGAAGATAGCCAAAAGGCAAAATAGTCAATCTTTGACGGCAAATGCCGTGTACAGTTGCCGGGATATACTGCATTTCATTTTCAGTTGGTTTTAATTGTACTACTGTTCATTTGTATTAGCTCTGTCCCCGTAACCTGAAGCACTTTTTTATTTTGAGATTTGTTTGAGTGAGAGAAGGTCCTGTTACCTGGTAGTTTTAGTTTTTGAACATACAACTGAATTTTCCTTTAAAGAAAAGTTACAAAAATGTTTGTGGTTGCTGTCAATTACAGTTATATAGAAAGAAAGAATTGGCCAAAATAGCAATTGGCAGGTTAGACTCAGGGCTGAAGCAGCCAAGAAAATTGCAACTGGTGCATCTCTACTTTTAAATTATGCATTATCCCAACTAGATTCAATATTTTTTATTTGTCACACACATACAGGTATGCAGTGAAATGCAAGGGGCAGTGCCAGCAGAGATTGTGCACATTTTTAGCAGCAGCACATTTTTAGCAGCAATAAAAATTCCCAATTTAATAATGTATAATATAAATAGTATAAAAATATAAATATAATAGCAGTAAACATTAACAAAACTGCATTGAAGAAATCACACATAGCCTGTTGTCCAACACACCACTGTGCATCATCTCTGCTACATGTTATGTTACGTCCATTTATGACACCAGATGAACTTGGAATAAGAAATGTGCACGTTATCACACAAACCACATTGCATTATCATTTCAGGCCTGGGGCACAACGGTTTTACATCTTCTGTGACTTCCTTACTTTTGAAGCCTTCCAGTTTATCAGGCAGGTCATCTTCGTCTCTGTATTTCTGGTCTTCCATGTACTCCTTTGGAAAAGGATGAAAGAGGAAAAAAATGCTGAAAATTGGACTGGACGAGAAGGCTCAAGATTCTTAAGAGTGACAAAATGTTCGATTACATCAATAAATAAGATGGTGTGGCAGACTCGGGGGCGGGGTGGAGGGGGCTTTGGGAGGCGAGGGGAAGTCAGTGTGGTAGGCTGGCGCTTGCCGCCTTGGTGCTAACTGTGGCCAATTGAATGACTGGCCAATCATGACAGCTGGGAAGCTTCTTATGTCTGTTTTCTCTTGCAGTGAGGGAATGGCAGAGCATTCCCTCACTGCAAGTGAGAGCACGGGGGCTTGCGGCAGGAATACCCATGGGAGCCAGTCCATAACAGCACTGTTGTTATTGTGTGGATGGGACAGGAACTGTCAAAACGCTGTGTGTAATAAAACCCCGCCGTGCCGGCCAGGAGGAGCCGCGCTACAGATGGCTCCGCGCTACAGAGTCACTCCTGTAAACTCCTCTAAAGTCCTAAATAAAATGTTCTTTTTGGGATTGGTCGTGTGTAGGACCGATGTACCACCTATTCACTATAAATTCTGATGACAAGTCCTACATTTTAGCTCATACAGAAAATAATACCATTCCACAGGGCCGCAGCGATTGTCAATGAAGTAGATATAATGGCTTCAGTTGCTGAGGTGAGTATAATGTGTTGTCCTGTCCGTTTCAAGAACACCAGACTGACAGAGTTGAGTGCTCTCCTTGCACCGAATAGCATGTCTCACAAGTCGGCAGGTTGGGTGAAAATGCAGGTAAAAGGGCTGACAAGTAGGTATTTTCAGGGAAATATTCTAAACTATATTAATTTAACGAAATATTCTGAAAAAGACAATTTCATATTGCACATAAAACAATGATAATTCTAAATCCTAATATATTGCACAAACAGAGAATATAGGTTTACAGAACAAATCACCAAAACTATTTTCACCCAAGTGTACTCCGCAACAGCTATAATTTGACCAGTCCATATACAAGATCACTGTTTTTGGATGATCCTGAAGAAAAACAATACCACTCAAATTAACTTAACCTTGAGACCACCTAGGTGTGAAAACACCCTAACATGCTTCAATAGGTGAAAAATCGGAAAAATATATATTATTTTTGGAATCATATGGGGATATTCACTCATATTCATATATACAATTAAAGCTAGCCTGTATCAACTGATATCAGCATTGATCCAACTGTAACTCTACAGGAAAACAGAAAGATGTTTGTTTGGGGGGGGATTCCCAGTCCTGTTAGGGGCCTATTTTACACTATACTGACAAATTACAAAAAATGAAAGAAAAAGACTTCAGAAACACCGTTCACAGTCTTCTCCTTTGGCCTAACTACCGTCTCCTCAGGACTTTCTCACAAACTTGAACTCCCCACTAGGGCAGTCAAGAGAAAGCGAACAAATGCCTGGAGAGCGATAACTCTAATGAAATTATAATGGAGCAATCTGTCGTTTCATTGCTTTAATCTCCAGGGAGATTGGATGTGGAAAGTCGGGAGGGAGGGAGTGAGAAATAGAGAAATATATGGCCATGTGGTACAGCTCATGAAATACATAGGACATTGTGTTTACGGTTTGTTTACTGTGTTGCCTCGAATATGCCTCTGACATGTAATTAAGATTACATGAATATTATTTGTCAGCAGAACAACTGAGTCACGGCCAGAGCCTCAACACAAAGGATCAAACAAGCACTCTCTTTTTAAAAAATTGCAGCAAAACCACTATTGTTTAAAAAATAATTCTATCCGTATAATGAACAGAAATGTTTCCAAAAAAGTGTTCAACCTTAGATTCACCAGAGTTTGAAGTTCTATGCAACTCAGTGAAGTTTCATTGACACTACAATCTGCCACCATTTAGATTTGTATATATGGGGTTATGATGCCCAGTGGTTCAAATGACGCTGAAAACATTCACTCATGGCCACATAGTAGCCTGCTTTGGTGATGGCATTTACCAAATGGTATAATGTATTTTGCAGTAATTTGTGGACATTGAACCTGCTGTTAAAATGTTTTGCTTTGGCACATTATGAATATTAGATACTGAAGATCACATAAGAAATAGAAATCGACATGAAAACTGATTAAGCGAATAGCTTTGAGTCTGCCATGAAGGGTGTAGGATGTAGCATGCAAGGTATACACACCGACCGATCAGCCACAACATTAAAACATCCACTTATAATCGTCATATTGGGAATGTCCCCCTCGTGCCGCCAAAACAGCTCTGACCTGTCGAGGCATGGACTCCACAAGACCTCTGAAGGTGTCCTGTGGTAGGTATCTAGCACCAAGATGTTAGCAGAAGATCCTTTAAGTCCTGTAAGTTGCGAGGTGGGGCGCCCAAGGATCTGGCTTGTTGTTCACAGATGCTCGATCAGACCCTGACCCTGGCCATCCACCCGGTGTAGAAGGAAACATGATTCATCAGTCCAGGCCACCTTCTGATGCTGATGTGCCCATTGAAGGCACTCTGACCAGTCTGCAGCTACGCAGCCCCATACACAGCAAGCTGCAATGCACTATGTTCTGACACCTTTCTATCATAGCTAGTATTAACTTTTTCAGCAATTTGTGCTTCAGTAGCTCTTCTGTGGGATCTGACCAGTCAGGCTAGACTTCGCTCCCCATGTGCATCAATGAGACCATGGCGTCATGACCCATGACCCTGTCGCTGGTTCACCGGTTGTCCTTCCTTGAACGACTTTTGGTTGCATGGGGCAAGGTGTGCAGTGCGGTGTAGGCTCCATTGATGTGTGTCGAGACGAGAGGGAGCCAATGCTGTATTCCAAGAGAACTTGGAAAATTGTTATTCGGCTTGCTGCGGCTGCATTTAACGGGAACTCGGAAAACTTTTTTCTTCTCAAAAAATGCTGTTAAAGATGGCACGAGAGTAAATCGGGCAACAGGACTTTGTAAACGGTTGGCCATTTCTGTCACAGTTGGAAAAAGAAGACCGCACTTAGTGAGGTACAGCAAGAATTAAATCTGCCGGAGCACTCATTGATTACGGAGTGTACAAAAAGATGGGACTCAAGGTAGAGGATGATTGGGATGGTGTTGAAGCAGAGCATGGCCTTGTCTCAGGTTCTGTCTGAGGTCAGGAAGTCACATCACCTGGTCCCCACTTGGCAGGACAGAGATGTCCTCGAATCAATCAACAATGCTATTCCTTTCCAGGAATTTACAAATACCCTCTCTGGTGAAGAATATGTAAGCTTGTATGTAAGCTTGTCATACCTGAAGTCAGTCCTGCGTCTCCTGAGAACATCAACTCTGGCTGAAAATGACAAGGACATAGACCTTACCAAGGCAATAAAGTCAAGAGCCCTTGGTTACATAGAGGGTAAATTCAGCGACCCAGCCACACTGGAGTTTCTTGACATCACTTCGTTCCTTGATCCAAGATTAACAACATAAGCACAGAGAATGTCCCAGACATTAAAGCAAGAGTGAAAATCGAAATGTAACACGTGGCACGAAAGGTAACTTGTCTTGTTTCTATACGCAGTTAAGTGAATACAAGATGCCACATGCAATATAAGTTATTGGATTTTGATTACATTCATTGCCTACCTTGTTTATCTCTTCTTTATTTTTGAAATGTTTACATAAAATTCCCAATTGCTCAAAATGACATTGCATTGCAAAACTTAACAGCTCTTATCTCTGTATTTTGCAGGAGAAAAGGGCGGTCAGCACCACAGACAACATGTTTCAAGGTGCAGCAGAGGCAGAGCCATCCACTGTGAAGAAGGGGAAGTGGTCATGGGACAGCTTCTTTAAGAGCAGCGCTATGCCCCCTGCTTCATCTGCTGTGCAGCTCGAGGATGCCAGGGAAGCTGAGCTGAACAGTACACGATTACATTACTTGCCCACTGCCCCACCGTCATTTCCCTTTTTTTTAGGTTGTCCCATCATTGGGGACCATCATGTGAGAGTGGGGATCGCTCCGTGGGGAGCACAGCAGAAAACCCCCACGCTCACTTACCTGGCTCCGAGCCACTCCAGTCCAGCCTCAAGCCCGTCTCCGAACCGGAGTAACGGTTCTGTTCACCGCTGCTGATGTACCGATGCACACCGGCAGCATGGATATTCCCTGCTGCTTCTACTGTAGTGTTGGGTCATTCACAAATGATCTGATTCTTTTTAACGGCTCAACATACCCTTTTTTTCACCGAGTGTTACAGTTTTATGTTGTTTAAGTTGTTGTCTCATATGCTGTTTTATTCCCAAACACACTGGAACCATGACACACCCCTTTTCCTGCATGTTCATCACACACCAGGAAAAAAAATAAAAAAAGAACACGTTTCTCCTGGCAATGGGAAATTGGCCCGTCAGTTAATAATGTTCTATTGATGACAGATTGTGCAATATTCAGATGCTGCTCCTGAGCCATACCTGAATAACCTACCTATTCCAATGCCAGAGATTGTTTACAGAAAGGTCCTATTAGTTTCATATTCAAATTGTTTTTATTATTATTACTATTATTATTATTATTATAACTATATTTAACACAGTCACAGCTTTTGTGATAATTGTTCTATGACAATTAAAAAAATGTAATAAATACATGTTGGAAGCAATTCATATCTTTAAGTTCTCATCCTTGCATTACAATATAGAGCAGTTAAAATGTTGATGGTATCTCATGTGGTAATGCTCCATCACATGTTTTAAATCTATTACATAGTGAATATTGAACTGAAGCTTGACTTCAGTGATCAAATGATATCGCAAATAAAGTTGCAATATCTGTCAGAAACATCACAATTAGATATTTTCCCCAAATCGTTAAGCCCTAGAGCAGGGGTCTCACACTCGCGGCCCGCGGGACGATATTTTGTGGCCCCCTACTTGACATCAAAGTTTAGTGTTAGTGCAGCCTGCGCGTTTTTCTCACACACACCTTTTTGCCGAGTTGTTGCGCGAGTCGTTGCCCTGGGCGTTTTATATCACTTATGGGCTACCATAGCTCAGGCTCGTGACAGCTTCCGGTGGTGTTTGTTGACAAGTTAGCCAACGCATTAACCACTTGGTTGAAACGTGAGTGACACTAAGTAGAAGGAAAATATATCCTGTCACCCAGTGCAAGGTACAGAGGACTTAGGAAGTGGGCAGACTCAACAAGAGTAATCAGTGACCTCAGAAAGACAGCATAGCGTTGCAATAGGAAAGGGAAAAGAAGTTGTACTTTTTTTTGGAATACTTGAAACCCTTTCTTTGTGGAATACTTGATGCGGCCCAGCCTCACCCAGACTCTACCTCCAGCGGCCCCCTGGTAAGTTGAGTTTGGGACCCCTGCCCTAGAGGTACAGCGTGTGTGTTACAGAGGGACACTACATAGAGTGTCGGTCTCTAGAGGAATCTCCTACAAATGCATGCAACGAAATGTGGTTCGGCTCTTCCTGGGAAGGGACAAAGAGCTTATTGAGTCCGTCTCCCAGACACCTGTTTCCCGTCCAAACACCAGTGGATAATGGGCTATCTTAGCGGGGATGAGCCCCCTTCGAGTGGAAGGTAGTAGCACACCGCATACTGTATGTGTCCACCCATCAAGCTACGATTCATATCTGAGACACAGACGTGATGGTATGCAGCTATCCACGAGTGCATAAAAAGCACAACGCACACACACACACACACACACACACACACACACACACACACACACACACACACACACACACACACACACACACACACACACACAACACCCTCTGAACACACTCCAAAATGGGAAATAGTGCAATTGCTTTATTTATGTTCAATGAAATATGTATATATACTGTGTGTACCAGGGTGGAAAACAAACGGGTTATAATAATATAATAAACACAGTAAATGGGTGTTTTTAGTGTTTTAAATGCCATCCCTAACAAGTCAAATCTAACTGTGAACTTAAAATTGCGTAGAACTTGGGTAAAACCTTAAACTTGATATCACAATAACGTGAAAATCGACAAAGGGACCAAGTGTAGGCACGTTCACCGTTAAATCCGTTGGTCGGATGGGCCAATCCGGTCAAGTGCACCGTTACATGTGGGTCAATACGTTCCATCATATAGAAATATACCAAAGCATTCCTACCTTGTTTATCTCTTCTAATTTCTCTCTCTGCTGGGCCTTTAGCAACCCGAATGCTTTCCCTCCTGCGAAAACAAAAAACACAAAAATAAGCAGGACAGGTTATTCTACCGCCAGCTCCATGCGGCTAATCGGAGGTGTGCTAGCCGGCCTGGTGCTCCTGGTGCACCAGCTAACATAACGGTCCCCCGTGTTGGAAAGCACCGAAACCTATTTACCTTGAGCGCTTTTGTTCGAAGGCATGGCGGAATATGTCCGTGGTACCGTTATCCAGAGAGATCGATTCCCGTGGCTTGTGGCTGCAGGGCGTCCTCCTCTCCCGGCGGGGCAGGGCTCCGTGTGGCGGCCAGCGGAGCAGCACTTTTTGTTCCCGTCGGGTGGAAGACGCCCCGCCGGGCACAATGGGCAACCTCTGGCTCTGTACTGCCACCATGCGGCGAGTCAATGGCAATGCCAAAGGCATGTCTAGCGAGTTTTTGAAGGCGGTGGAACGTACTTTGTGACCGTCCTTTGAGTTTATTTTCCAAGTATCTGTACTTATATATATGAGTATATTGGGTATATATTCCGGTTATAACACATTAGATCGGACTCCACAACAAATGATTTATACTCATTACTATCCAAATTTCTTCCATCGCTGATTTTAAAATCTCTGAAGCTGCCATGACCTCCTACCAAACCCATTCCCCATTACCTATAAAATAATAATAACATTGACGGTAAAGCTTATCGCTGATGCAGTGTAATAGTTTTGTTGTGTCCATTTTATTATTTATATGCTTTGGTTTGTTCTGATCAATACTTTATCATAAACTGTAGCGTATTTTTTAAATAATGTCCGGAAATTATCATATCGTACGAACACAACTGTTTAGTATAATCAGTAAATTGAATTAGTTTGATACGAATAAGTGTTTGATATGCAGGGTGAGAATATGAGTGTCCCAAGAGAACTACAGATAACATCACAGGACACCATGTTAATATGTATAATAACACTGATCAGTATTAAATATAAGTACACATATAGAGTATACTTAAATTTTCCCACTTTCCGTATCACCAAAACATCACCACCTTGTTTTTTCGCCTCAGAAACAACATTATTTCAGACCTTGTATTGTGTTGATTTTATCATCATCCGTCTTATCATCATTAATTTGTGCCAGATAATTGTGCATTGAAATATGACAAGGTAATGATGAATGATGAAATACTGGCTCCCTCTACGGTGTAGATCAGCATATTGGTCCAGAAGTCATCAACAAATTCAGTCCAAAGGCAAATTTACACTAAACGTGTTTTAATTATAACTTTTTGATTCCTTGTTGCTTTTATTTATTTTTCTCACATTTTAAGGTAGAATTTCTAAAACATACACTATTCCGAGGGTATGTTCTGTGTTACACTTATCTTTATACACCAATACATGCATTAACAGTATTATCATCTTCCTCCCTCCCTTTACCAACTGCTTATTTTACGTAATAAGTGTTCATCGGTAAATGAAAAAAAGTGTAAATGTATTGAATAAAAAAACACCACATACAAAAAAGAAGATAAACTTATCAATCAGGCTCCAAATGGACTATAAACAGCAGAACAACTAGCCACCCTCATGAAGCCAGTTCACACATACAACCATATCAAAAGTGTATATACACTTTTGATATGTGTTTTTAGTCGTGCACACTATTATATCTGGTTATTATTGTTATTATCACATAATTTTAAAGTTGTGAATAGCACATTGCGATTTAATCGTCACTCCCATGTCCCGCCAGACGGGGGCAGTATTGTATGCGTTCAATTACACCTAAGCCTGACCATATGACTCAGACCGCTCGTCTTTCAGCACATCATTAACATTTTAATCTTCATACTATTCCAGACAGTAATTGTTGTTGTTCCTCCTGATGCTTTCTTCTTTGCAATTAAAAAAAAATGAAGGTGAGATTCTCAATCCCTCTCCCGCTTAAAGTTTAGATAATAAAGTTTAGATAAGAGATCAAATACAACTTTCAACAGAAACAAAAAAAAATAGAAAAATGGACAAGGATGTGGGAAAATTGTTATGGATTAATAATATGTGGATTTAAAAATAAAACCCCTAGGGTGTGTTTTAGCGGAGCACAAAGTCATGTGTTTTTATTGCACCGAAACAGAGGGAGCAGCTTTGGGCTTGTATTTAAATGTAAGTGTGAGGCTTTGCTTCGTTTGGCAGGGCCTGCAACTAGCACTTTTTTCTTTGGCAGCTGACAACGACCATTTTCAGTGAGATCTCCTCACCTCTGTGTTTCCTGCACAACTTTATTTTCTGGAGCCCAGTGTGCCACCACACAGTGTTTTGGATGCAGGCTCTATCATCAGTTAATAGGATAAGCTTTTTAACTTCTTAGTGTTGAATTGGCCATTTGTGAGCGCCACACTCCCTCTCCAAACTCACTCACTCACTCACTCACTCACTCACTCACTCACACACACACACACACACACACATTCATACAACTTGTGCAATAATATAGTATATTCAATAAAACTGTGTTACACTATATTACACTCTATTACAGCACACTCACTAGATGAGAGTTACATTGGGAGAAGGATGCTGAGGATGGAGCTGCCAGGAAAGAGGAAAAGAGAAGGACCAAAGAGAAGGTTAATGGATGTGGTGACGGAGGACATGCAGGCGGTTGGTGTAAGGGAGGAAGATGCGCAGAACAGAAGGTATTGGTGGCAGATTGTCCACTGTGGCGACCCCTTACGGGAGCAGCCGAAAGCAAAAAAAGAAGATTACAGCATACTCACTGTAGTGGGCATACTATAATAATTCATATTTAGAATTTATACCCTACATTTCCAAAACAATAATGTATGCTGTGCTTAGTAACACATTTTGTAAATTGTGTATAATTTTTGTACATCTGACTATTTTTGTATTTTTTGGCCGACTAATTTGTATATATTTTACACAATTTTTATGATTTATGCATTTTTTATTTTTGCATCACTTTTTATTGTATTTAACTTTATTCATATTTGTATTCTCCATTTTTTTCTCAGAATGTAAAGATGTATGTGACAAAAAATCTCTTAGCTTGATCTTTTTATGTATTATTTATTTATTTTGAATGCAAATTGTCTGTAGTGAAACGCACCAAATCTCACCAGAACTAATTCCTAGTATATGTAAATTAACCTGATTCTGATTCGCTGTGTCCAGGTCCCAGCTTCAATCCAAGTTAATTGACAAAGGGAGAGAATTTTCTCATTCTTTGCCTGGATCTCTGCAAGCAAGCGCCGCATCAATGCCCACTCTGCTGGGCTATGAAGCTATAGACCAAGAAATTCATTCCAAAATTGAAATCTGTAGCTCAAGAAAGGGCCATGAGGGTTGACTTGAGAGCCTTGCACATCATTTTCACACGCCAGCAAACTGGGTTTGCTGGTCATCTTGTGGAGAGGAACGCTGCAAGAATGAACAAAACCAGCTTCTAGATGAGGAGGAAAATAAAAGAAAATAAAAGAAAATAAAAATAAATATATAAAAGAAAAAAGTAATTTTTATTTATTTGAAGTTAAATGAAATGAAATGAAATGAAATAAAATTATTAATAAAAATATTAAGCATTATAAACAAAATTACCCACTTCCTTGATGATTTGCAAAATGTGGGGTTTCTACAAGAAGGCACAGCTGTCACATTAAATAATTTTAATGGGTGGTTTAAGCTGCCATGCGTGACACGACACGGATCACACGGTGCCCTTTTTTTCCTTTAATTAGGAAACTGAGAAAACATATACATGATCTAAAATAAAAACATACCGTTTTCTTTTTGTTTTGTTTGGAGAAACGGGGGGAAATTTGGAGAAGCGGCGCAAATTGGCAGAGGCAGAAAGTAGCGGAGAGGAGAAGTCGCACTCATCGTGTGCCATTGTTCTTGCCTCTATAATTAGCACAAGTGCTTTCAATGCATATTATTATATTATTTAAAATTATATAGTTATGTTTACAATGATAAATTGAGGGGGACAAGTCTCTGTTTTTCCCAGGAACGGGGAGGGACCCCCTGTCCGAACACCCTACCGGGTAGGGTGTTCGGACATTAAAACAGTAGAAAATCAGTCGAAGGGGTCTACCCCTTCGACTGATTTTCTACTGTTTTAATGTTAATCACCATCCCTTGTGATTTTGCACGGCTACAAAGAAGAAAGTAGAGGAATTAAAACAGAATGTTCACTTGTCTTCCAAACCATTCTCAAACTTAGTCTATGTATCAGATTCAATGCAGGGGAAAGCCTCAAAGAACTACTGCAAGACAAAAAAGCTTCAGAGTTGCAACTCCTTAATAAATAAAGGCAGAAAAGGCACTTAACATAATCTATGCATTCTGGGTTCACTGTGTGTTAGCCCACAAGCCCTGGAAAAAGGAAGGAACACTTACAGAAGGCCCAGCTCCTGTTCCACCTGGTCTAGTTTCTTCTGTTTGCTTACAGTGTCCTTGGGGTGGGGTAAGAAGGGGAGGCATGGGATCATAGCAGAGCAGCAGCATAGTGTATGTAGGGGTGAGGTAAGAAGGAGGTGGGTGAGGCAACTAGCCTGGTAGTCTAGGAAAGGGGCGATGGCTTCTTAAACAAGTTGTGATGTCGAAAAGACTTACCCATTGATGCTGATCATCATCAAATAACTTACAGTGGACAACAACATTCTAGATGTAGATCAGAAGACTGACACCCCTTTCACACTTAGATGTGCTGCAAGGGATGGTCTGCATGCATCGTTTGAGTGGTTTTAGATGAGGCTCACTGTGTGGCTGCTCAAGGAAATCTCTCATACTGTACTATTAACTACTTAGTCTTCACAAAAATTGAACCGCCTGCACAGTTGTTTCACTTGTGACTCAGCATGCCATATGCAAGGTGTTGATGGCCAGTTGCTTGTGTCCAGAAGGCTGAGATCACGTAACATTTCACCTTCAAATGAGAGGCGCTTCTCCATGTTGTTGATCAGACTTTGTGGCAACTGCTTTGCATTGACTGGTGCGAGCGTTGCATTGGACTCCAGGGAAACCGATCCAAAATGTCCTGAAGCCTGTGATTTCAATGCCTCCTCAGATTTCTCTCCTGGAGAGTCTTTGAATGAAGCTAGCACTCAGCTGGGCGCTTCAGAAGCTGTTTTCTCTCAAAAGTGTAATTGAATGGACCTGGAGTTGCTGAGGCAGGTTTGCAAATTCTCACAGTACATGAGTCCAAGGTCACACAGAAATTCCTTGCTTTGCATACGATGTGCCAGGCCTCTGAGCTCAATTCAGATTCCTTGCTCAGATCCGATTTTTTTGTTTGGCAAATATCAGATTCCAGTGTGAATGGGTCACGTCCTGAACTGATGCGTAGAAGTAACAAAGACATCACACGCAGCACGGTGTTGAATGGAAGTAAACACTGCAGCCACGGTGGTTGTGGGGCGGAGTGGGACCGTGTACCTCGGCTCAAGCTCACAGATGAAATCTTTAAATCCAGGCAGGGGCACAGTGCTTTTTTTGTTTTGTTCAATAAGGAAATGTAATAAAATCTAATAAATACACAATGTGTGCAAATTGCGCCCCGATTGCTCCCTCAGAGGTCACACACACACACACACACACACACACACACACACACACACACACACACACACACACACACACACACACACACACACACACACACACACACACACACACACACACACACACACACACACACACACACACACACAAACACAAACACAGTTTCTAGATCCGGTGCTATTCATAGAATGCGGCGAGCGTGAGTCGGTATATTTTTCTATTTAAGTACAGTATCTATTAATTATTTTCCCTCCCCTCATTGCATACAGTGAGGGTAGGCAGGCGCTGCGGTGGGAACGGCCGTGGTGTGGGTGCCAGGGTGGGGAGGGCGGCGGTACGGGTGCTGGGGTAGGGGAGGCTGTGGTGCGCCTTGATCTGTTCGCCGGTCCTGAAGTCCAGAAGAGTCCAGAGTTTATTCTAGATATACAGGAATACTTTTTTTCTGCATCCCTGGTCTGTGAACATTCTGTGTTCGGTGCTGATAAAAAAGGTTGGGAACCCCTGCTCCCCTCCTGCTCTACAGTGATGTAAAAGCCACATGAATTCCGATTCAACTGTTGAGACTGAAGTCACATTGCAAAGAATCAGACCTGTGTCCGATTGAGGAACACATATGAAAGTGGCCCAATTCCTTATTGAAAAGATCAGCCATGTGATTCGTGCTGTCATGTCCACACTGTCATGAAAAAAACAGATCTGAGGCACATTTGAGCAAAAACAAATCGGATTTGGGCCACTTTGGCCCGCAGTGTGAACGTAGCCTAAATTTGCCTCTCTTTGCGGTTTCTTGTTTGGCCTCCTGCGGCATATTAAAAAGTGTCTGTTGAGTGCTTCATACGACCTCCACACAGCCTTTACATCACGAAAGCTGCTGGCCACCCATCACATATTTAAAACCCAATTTTCTGGACTTGTGAGCCTACTTCTTGTGCTACTTCCAGAAGATTTTTTATTGGACTTACTGTAGAGATTCTCAATCTTCTCCATGAATGCTTTGAAGTTGTTGATTGACTGAACCAACTGAGACCCAGTTATTTTGAAGCCACCCTTAACTGAAGCCCGCAATGTCCAACAGGTCAACAGAGCTTCCTTTATATCCTGTACACTTTGGCTTTCCAGCTCAACCGGAATCACAAATGCCGCAGGTGCCATCTGCCGCCCTCTGTTCTGTGGCCCCCTCTGGCTGGCGGCTGACTAGAGGCCTGATGGGGATGTGGAGCTGCATGGCGGAGGCACATGGAGGATCGCTCTGCGCCGTGGCTGATCGCTGTAGGTTGGCTGCCACCAGGTACAGGTGGATGTGCTCGGGCACGATCGGGTCCGAGGGGAGGGGCGCAGCAGGCCAGAAGCAACCACACGGTTCGTGTGGTTGCTTCTGGCCTGCTGCGCCCCTGCATCGATCTGGTCGCGATTCGCCTATCTCTCCCAGTGCGAAAAACTCATACTCAGCACATACACCACACAATAGGCCTAGGGCTTGCGGGATGGGTGGGGTGCAAGCTATGTGGGTGGGGATGCAGCAGGCAGCTGCCATCTTGCCTGTCACTCTCCTGCCCCAAGGTGCTTCTCGTCCGTCCCAAAATTTTAATCCCACTTATATTAGCTAAGAACACATACACTTGCACGCCAATCCTACTCTGAACAACACTCCACCAGACCAGGGTCTGTGGGGCAGGATGGGTGCGAGTGATTCGAGTTCAACTTGCCTGAAGGACTCGCACCCCCAACCTCGCAATTTTGACTGCAATTCCCAACAGCACACATTGAGCACTGTGGTTTTCCGGGGTGGCCGGTGTGCAGCCGGCTGTGCCCCCCTGCCGGCTGGGCTGGAGTCCTGGCGGTTTGCGCCTGGTGGCTTAAGGTGTGCTGCGACCTGGCGGGGCTGTGGAGAGCGCTGCCGGGTGCCTTCTGGGCACCTGGCGGGGCTGCTTGCTGTTATGGGTGTGGGTTGGGTTGGTGGGGGGCGGCTGTCGGTCTTTTGCTCCTGCTGCGTGGCTTTCTGCGGCAGGCGCCCCGGGTGCTGGGGGTGGTGGAGAGCCCGTATATCTGGCAGCCTGCTGGCATCGGCGTCGGGGAGGGGGGGTCTCGCCCTTATGCGGGACGTGGGTGGGCATGGTAGTCCCGTGGGCTCGCCTGCCATGCCTGGCGCCTGCGGCCGGAGTTCTGTGCCCACGGCTGCGTCTTGTGCCTGTACCTGGGGGTTAGTTGTATGTGTGCGCCCCTGGGGTGAGGGGTCTCCTCATTCTCCCCGGGACTGGGTAATGCTCCTCGGGGCTGGGCATAGGGGTTGCTCCACGGGCTTCTCTGGTGCCAGGTCTTCTGTGGCTGCAGAGCGGGGTGCTTGCGGCTTTCCTGCAGCCGTAGGGTGTCTACAAGGCTACGGAGTTTGGGGGGCTTCAGGGCCCTTTCCGCTGCTTGGAGGCGCAACGACATAATACCGACCTTCTACACCAGTACCAATGGGGATAAGTCATGTACACTGACCGGTGGACATCTTACACACACACACCCACACCCACACACACACACACACACACACACACACACACACACACACACACACACACACACACACACACATACAGGCGGTCCCACACACACACACACACACACACACACACACACACACACACACACACACACACACACACACACACACACACACACACACACACACACACACACACACACACACACACACACACACACACACACAGATGGATTTATCAAACCGTGAGTTGATAAATCCATCCGCTGCGCTCTGAATGCTCGCACGGCCGCTTACAACGACGGTCTTGTATCCAGAAATATAGACAATTACAAAGCGGCGTCATACAATCTGCGGGGGGCGGTGAAGGACACTAAACGGGCGAGACTGTGGAGCTACAGATGAAGCGGGGGGACACCAGACGCTTGTGGGAGGGGCTGCGGATGATAACGAAACTACAAGAGCAGCTCCTCCCCAGCCATGAGTGTGGACACCTCCCTAGCCAACGAACTGAACTCCTTTTATGCGCGGTTTTAGTCTGGCAACAGCACCGGAGTTACACTGCTGGGGATGAGCGTGCACTGAGCGCGCACTCTCAGTGTCCGTGCACGAGGTCAGGAACACTCTGAGGTGGGTGATCACCAGGAAAGCTGTGGGCCCAGACGGCATATCTGGACGAGTACTGAAAGCTGTGCTAACCAGCTAGCTCCGGTGTTCACTACAATATTCAATATCTCCCTGGCTGAATCAGTGGTCCTGTCCTGCTTCAAGAGGTCCACCGTCGTTCCTGTCCTGAAGATCACCTCTCCTGCCTGCCTGAAAAACTACCGTCCGGTGGCCCTCACCTCGGTGGTCATGAAGTGTTTCGAGAGGCTGATTAAGGATTATATCTGCGCCTCCCTCCCCCGCACCTTGGACCCGTAGCTGTTTGTGTACCAGCAGAACAGATCCACGGATGACGCGGTCTCCCAGGTACTGCACATCACACTCACACACCTGGATGGCCGGAAGAGGGCCTATGTGAGATTGCTGTTCATCGATTACAGTTCAGCTTTCAACACCATAGTCCCCACCAGACTGGCTGTCAAGCTGAAGGAGCTCGGACTGAATACTCCACTGTGTGCCTGGATCCTGGACTTCCTCACAGGCCGCCCCCAGGTGGTCAGGGTGGGGAAGCACATGTCCAGCTCCCTTACCCTGAATACAGGATCCCCCCAGGGCTGCGTCCTCAGCCCCCTACTGTACTCCCTGTACACACATGACTGTGTGGCCAGGTCCAGCTCCAACACCATCATCAAGTTTGCTGACGACACCGTTGTAGTGGGCCTGATCACCGACTGGGACGAGAAGGCCTACCGCGAGGAGATGGCTGACCTGTCACTCTGGTGCCAGGACAACAGCCTACACCTGAACGTCAGCAAAACTAAGGAGGACTGGATTGTGGACTTTAGACGAGGATTACAATCGCGGACACACGCGCCCTTGGTGATTAATGGGACTTCTGTTGACAGGGTGAGCAGCTTCAAATACCTGGGAGTCCACATCACAGAGGACTTAACATGGACTGTACAAACAGACACTCTGGTGAGAAAGGCGAGGCAGCGTCTTTATTACCTCGGGCAGCTGAGGAAATTCCAGGTCTCGGGAGGATCCTCAAGTCCTTCTACTCTGGAGCGGTGGAGAGCATCCTGACAGGCAACATCACTGCCTGGTTTGGAAACTGTACTGCTCAGGACAGGCGGGCCCTGCAGAGAGTGGTGCGTTCAGCTGAACGTACCACTGGAACTACCCTCCCCCCCTTGCAGGACTCATACACCAGGAGGTGTAGTAGCAGAGCCTGCAGGATCATGAAGACTCCTCATCACCCCAACAACGGACTGTTCCAGCTCCAGCGGGCAGGCAAGCGCCTCAGCAGTCACACAGCGAGAACAGAGAGACTGAGACTGAGTTTTTTCCCGCAAGCCATAAGAACTGTCAATGCTGAACTCACCAGGGGTCCTAACTGCGCCACACACATAGGCTCCACTACCTTACTGTACTCTATGTAGCATACGGTACTGCATACTGTGTGACTGTTCAGGGTTGTTCGGTGATGCCGTATTGCTGCGCCGTACTGTTGTACACTGTGCTGTATATCTCACAAACACTACCTCACTTTATTCACATGCCACTTTAATGCACATATCTGTATATACATAAATAGCCTATCCCATATACATAAGTCTATCCCATATACATAAGCCTATTCCCTTTATCTATTTTGTACCCCCAACCTGCATTACCTATGAGTTCTTATTTTATTTTATTTTATTTTATTCTATATATTTTATTTTATTCTATAGTATTCGACTTACTGCATTACGTTTTAGGAATCCGTTAGTTATTCAAGTAGAAATTCTTAGGTAGCTATTGTGTTCAGTCTCGAACATATTGTGTGTAATCACCGGGTGCGTTGCATTGAGATTTCACTGCATATATCAGGGGTGTCAAACATACGGCCCGCGAACAGGTTTAATCCGGCCCGCGAGATGATTTTGCAAAGCATAAAATTGAGCTGCAATTTTTCAATGAATGAAACTGCTTTTCTAAATGTGCCCAGTGGGTGTCACAATAGCAATTCTGTTAAGCAAGCAAACTGTTTATACTGGGGCTGAACAAGTAGGCTACAGCCAGTCCAGAGTTAGCCTGTCTTTCTGCCTGACCAATTTGAACATTACGTGCTTTGGCACCCTCATTGCCCCAAAATGTCTCTGTCAAAAAAGAGAAAAGTGGACGCAGAGTGCAGAGTTTTCCAAGAAAAATGGTCATCCTCCTATTTATACCCGGAAGTGAATGGGAAAGATGTGTGTTTGGTGTGTTCACAGCATGTTTCAGTGCTGAAAGAATATAACTGTCCTCGCCACTATGAGACTCTTCATGGCGACAAATACAACAACTTTCAAGGACAACAGAGAAGAGAGAAGGTGAATGAATTATTGGCGGTTCTGAAGAAACAGCAGTCTGTTTACTCGTCGCCGAGAAATCCGTGATGCTGCAGTGAAAGCCAGCTACATTATAGCTAATAAAATTGCAGTGGCTTCAAAGCCACTTATTGAGGGGGAATTTGTAAAAACATGCATGCTGAAGGCTGCGGAGATTGTGTCCCCTGAAAAGCGCCAGGCTTTTGCAAATATCAGCCTGACAACAAATACAGTTGCAGGATTTCTGATCTTTCGGCGGATTCGGACAGCCAATTGAAGCTCAGTTTTAAAGTCATTTATTGCTTTTTCAGTTGCAAATGACGAAAGCACGGACATTTCTGATGTTGCGCAACTGGCAATATTCATCCGCGGAGTTGATGACACTTTGACTGTCACCGAGGAGTTCGTGGAGTTGGTGCCAATGACGGACGCCACAACAGCAGCTGATATTTTCACCGCACTCGTCAGCGCACTGGACAGGCTCGAAGTGGACTGGTCCTGCGCTGTCAGCCTGGCTACAGATGGTGCGCCCTCAATGGTCGGTAAAAATGCAGGTGTTGCGACAAAGTTCAGAGAGAAAGTGCAGACTGCAAATGGAGGCATGCCGCAGCCATGAAGCGGTTCAAAGATAAAATAACGGGACTATTGCGGGAGTTTGAGACACGCTTTCAGATTTTTGGTGAACTGGAGAAAGACTTCAAAGTTTTTTGCTCGACCATTCACCGCAAATGCGCTTGATATGCCCGTCAACATCCAACTTGAAATAATAGACTTGCAGTGTGACTCAGATTTGAAGGGCAAGTTTGCCGCAGCTGGCTTGGACACATTTTATCAGTATCTCTTGCCACGTTACCCCAACTTGACAACCCTTGCTGCAAAAGTGTTGTGCATGTTTGGAACCACATATCTTTGTGAGCAAGTTTTCTCTGTAATGAGCATCAATAAAACAAAGCTGCACTCAAGGCTCACAAATAAGCACTTGAATAACATCCTGAAATTGGCTACCATTCAGGATGTGACGCCTGATATAGATGCACTTGTGAAAGCTAAAAGATGCCAGGGTAACCCCGCTTAAAATGCTGCATGAGATACTGCACCCTGATATAGTTCTGTGAAAATGATTGTCTTCTGTGGAAATTTAAAGAAAATGAACAGAGTGTGATTTACTGTAATAATGTCAGTCACTTCAGTTCATAAGTTTGGTTTGTTGAAATTGTTCATGCATTGCACAGCTTTTATTTTTCTATCAAGAAATAGTGTAGCCTACAAGGCAGGGAGTAAATCAACCCACTTGAATAGTTTCTACCTCGGTTTGTATGGATTGTTGAGTTAGCACAGGATTAATATGTGGAAATGACAAATGAGGTATTTGATACATAAGAGAGTTGTTTTATTTATTTATTATTTATTTTGTATTTTTTTTCAATCCCAGATAGGCTGTGACTTAAAGTTTAATGGCTTTCTAGATACACTGAGACAAAGTCGAAGTTCTTTTTGGAGTAAAACAAAGAAAACAATCTGAAGTTGTCGTTATTTTTAAGTTTAAATGCCATGATTTTACTGGTCCGGCCCGCTTGAGAACGGATTTTCCTCCATGTATTCCCTGAGCTAAAATGAGTTTGACACCCCTGGCATATATGTATGAAAGTATGTATATGTATGTAATGAATAAACCTCTTGAATCTTGAAAAACAAAACAAAAAAAAACAACCAAAAAAACAAGTAAATCCCATCCACCCTTTTCCCCGTTTACAGTCTTTGCACCAATCATGCATTGGTCAGGATCCATCTGACATACTGTATAGCTCTTGCTATCAGATTTCTGTATTGGGGATATTCTCAGATAATTATACCCCATTTTATACCTCATTTTCTTAGTGCACCAATATCCAACACCACTAGCAGGACTGGTCCACATAACGCCACAAGGATCCTGTGTTTGATTAACATCAGATTACCTATGCAATGAAGTATTTCTAATTTAATTAATTGTGTTGGACGTTTTCTAGCAAATAACATGGCAACCGAAATAATGAATACAGAGGGGAAAAAAAGAAACGTTATTGTGGCTATTGTATGACCTCCTTCAGTTATATACACTCCATTATTAGGTGTTCTAAAGTCTCACAGAGCCAACAGAAAAAGAAAGAAAAACAACAGAGAAGCCTAAAAAGAAAGAAACATAACAGTGGCATGGAGGTTGTGTGCCTGCCCTGTTGAAGCCTGACCTGAACCCCACAGAGGACAAAAGCACTAATTGTTAATTAAGCCGGGCTGATTAAAAGAGCTGGAGTGTAAATGAATGTGTCAGTCCGGAGAAACACTCCGACACACCTTCTAATCCTGACAGAGGAAAATCAGCATTATTTTAAAAATTGAGCACTCCGACGAGTCAGATTGGCTTGTTATTATTCATGATTTAATTAAACTTTCCGTGTTGACAGCGAATAAGAGTAGGGGGAGAAATTAAAAAAAAATTAAATATAATACAAAAGAAAATCCCTATGAAGTTATGTGGGAGACTTAAGGTTGTTTCACACTGAATCCGAAAACACATCTGACAGTCGTACCACCACACCCCTAGTGGCCATCGGTGAACTGTGCCGGGGTTTGGAACCATAAAACTGCAGGTAACACGGGAGAACTTGTTTTTTAGTAGTTTGCTCAGCTGGACATTTACTATTTTCCTTGAATGAGATTTTAAAACTCCCTCCTATTCGCAAAGTGCGAACAAACAAAGATACACACAATTCATTTAATTGATTGTGGATAGAGTGACATCCAACGTTTGTAACGTCATTATTTTTCTTTGTGACTTATGTAATTGTTTGTAAGCCCAGTTCCAATAAAAAAAAAGTGACCTACGTAACTTCCCAACTCATCCAAACACATCCCAACTTTTAATTTTTTTTAAAAAACATGTCTTGGGGACCTCAGAGACCATATATTAACTTGAATAAAAAGGACCATAACATGTCCACCAAAAAAAAACAAAAAACAATTGATAGACTCTCCCAGTTATAAAGGCATTATTCCCCCCTTTTTTAAGTTCCTTTGGCATTTCATCGTCACGTTTCAGGCTTCCCGCTAGCGCTTCCCGCTAGCCGCCACCACCTGCGGGCAGGACTGTGGCAGATTGAGGGTGATGTCCCTCAGGCTGTCCCTCTCCTCCTTGATCTCCAATAAGTCAGCCTGGATCAGGGACAGACGGTTCTGCTGCTCCTCGGCAGCTGAGCGCAGTGCATGGATCTTCCCTCCCAGCGCCGGGCTCTCAACGCTGCCACGGAGCATGCGCAGCCGCCGCGCCGTCTCATTCAGGATGCGGTCGAAGCGCTCCAGTGGCACATTGCCATCTGCTCCATGGAGGGAAAGACAGGGTGAAAGGACGTGAGCATGCAGGCCTCAAGAAGTTTCTCCTTTTAAAAATATACCGCTCATTGATTTCATGGAGATGGAGTCAAATCGGTTCGCCTTTGAATGGGAGCAATCCGGAGAGGCCCGCACTGTCGTCCTCCATCAGTTAATCAAAGCTATTTGGAAAATCAATATAATATGATACGTATCAACTTGTAACCCTAACACAGTAGCTATGAACATAAAACAATATTTATTTGCTGACCAGTGTCTTGAGTACATTTTTTTTTCTCAGCGCATGCTGTGATCAGTAGTTCAGTGAGGTACCTATCCTGCTAGTCAGCCATTAGATTTTTCCACATTGTTTTGAAGATTACCCTCTGAAAAAATGGCGTGAGATCGAAAACATTTTCTGAATGATTTCCTTATTTCCATTTCTGCCAAGAAAAATGGTTAAGTGAGCGTTATTAACGGGTTAACATTTTGTCTTTTCATGCTCAGCGGGTCTCATCTTCAGTATTAAAGTCAATCTAAAAAGGTATTTACATGTTAAACGAGCCGTTAATAAGATACGTGAAACTATTGATTTGATGTTCTGATTTTGAGGGGTAAATAGTAGTTTGTAGCAACGTGTAATCAACCAAAACCCACCAATTTTGTTGATAAGCTCTGTCAGGGTTGATGAATATGACTCTAACTGCAGCTTGGCGGCTTCTATGTTGTCCTTCACCTGATTCAGGTGGATCTCCTGCTTTAAAAAGAAAAAAAAGGCAGATCTGGGTGATGACACACAAAGTCCGACACATCTGGCTTCATCTTTTTGATAGGATTCGCTGGTACCTCAGAGGTGATTTGTGAGCGTGCGGCAGCACCAGTGGTGAACTTCTCCTGCTCGCTGAGCTGTTGCAGAGCTGAGTCTACTTGGGATCTGAGTTGACCGGACGCCGTCCTGCTGAGCTTGGCCTGGCTCAGGGTGGCTTTGGAGTCCTGTGAACCGTCATTTAATCGTTTCATTGCATACGTACATAACCTATCAGCTCTCATAGGTTACGTACTGATACATCCACTGTAGCCTGGTCATCCTAGAAGAGGGGTGGTTTAAACAGCCACACCTGTCTTGTGTCCAGATAATTAAGCCGGGGATCAAGGGTGGCTGTGATCCCGTTGCTCATCAGAGCACGCACGCAAGCTCGGGTTTAATCACCCATCCCTACACACACGGGAGGGGAGCCTTTGTCATCACAACATTCCATCTGCTCCCGGCTTGTTACATCTTGCCACTCTCTTCGATAAAATGGTTTGTCTTAAACATCTTTGTGTCAGAACAGGGACTGACACAGGGAAGGGACGCATAAGGGCTGGCTGAAGACGCACTGGAGCCACCAGCAGGTCGACGGACGGCCACAGCACCAGCACTGTCCCAGCTGGCAGCAGCAGCAACCAGCTAGTGGCCAGCGGAAGACAGGGGGGGGAGCAGCCGCAGCAGCCACCAAGGGTAAAAGGGTGCAGCTAGCTACTCCTCCAAGCAGCCACTGGCAGGACCATTAGCGGCCCAGCAGCCAGGCCACCCCTCCAAGCAGCCCCCGCAACAGCCAGGCCGAGCTACTTTTCCACCAGCCAGCACAGCAGGCTGAGGCCCCCCGCTCTGGGAGGGAGGAGGGGTAGTCTGTTTGACCATGCTGTTTTGACCAGGGATTGATGATTTAGATGTGAAATGTGGAGCTTGTGAAGCACTTTGAGGCTGTACAGTAATTAAGGGCTGTGGACACGTTCGAAAACCCAGACAAAAATGATCACATTTGCTCATTGTTGTTACCTTTGCGGTGGCTTGGGCCATGTTCCATGCCTCCCCAGCAGTGGAGCCGGAGAGCTTGGTGTTCTCCGTGGCCTGTTTCAGCATCTTGTCCACCTGTTTGACCTTCCTCCTGACGTCAGCTAGGACCTTCTCCCCCAAAGGCTTCTCCTTCCGCACCGCTGCCTTGGTTTGGGCCTCTAGACGGGGCCACTCCCGCTGTGTGGCTACGGGTAGGCAATGGTTACTGTACTTACAGGGTTTTTTAAGCGCTATATAATATATATATATATATATATATATATATATATATATATATATATATATATATATATATATACAGTTTATATATTTATATATACACTGATCAGCCACAACATTAAAACCACCACTACTAACCATTAACCCCGGCCATCCACATGATGTAGAAGAACATGTGATATATCACACCAGGCCACCTTCTTTCATTGCTCCAAGTTCAAGTTCAAGTTCAAGAGATTATTTGTCACATACATATACATACGTTCATACATATATGCAGTGAAATGTCATGACACCCGGTGATTACTCACAATAAGCTCTATAAATACTAAAAAATACCAAAATGTGCGTAATCGACACAAGGTGCTCGCGCAGGCAGCCGCAAGGGGAGGCGCCACAATCGCAATTCTGGGTCCTATAATTATATAATAGAATTAATTGACTGTGTTGTATTAAATATACATTTAAATCCTCCTAAAAGTAATATGAATCTCGTATCGGCTCCATGGTCCTGTTATGAGGCTCATTGTAGGCACTTTTGGTGGTGGACAGGGGTCAGCATGGACACTGACCGGTCCGCGGCTACGCAGCTCCATACGCAGCAAGCTGCGATGCACTGTGTGTTGACGCCTTTTTATCATAGAAGCATTAACTTTTTCAGCGATTTGTGCTGCAGCAGCTCTTCTTTGGGATCGGACCAGACGGTCTAGACTTCGCTCCCCATGTGCATTAATGAGCCTTGGGCGCCCATGACCCTGTCACCAGTTCACCAGTTGTCCTTCCTTGGACCACTTTTGGTAGGTACTAACCACTACATACCGGGAACAGCCCACAAGAACTGCCATTTTCGAGATGCTCTGACTCAGTCATCTAGCCGTCACAATTTCGCCTTGTCAAAGTCCCTCAGATCCTTACGCTTGCCCATTTTTCCTGCTTCAAACACATCAGCTTCAAGAACTGAATGTTCACTTGCTGCCTAATATATCCCACCCCTTGACAGGTGCCAGTGGAACGAGATGAGTAATGGTATTCACTTCACTTGTGGGTTTTAATGATTAATATATATACAGCTACTCCTCACTAAACTACCTACCTGTTTAACAACTGTTCGGACTTATGACCAGCTCTCTGAACAAGTCGCAACGTGCACGCCGTGCTATTGTACGCAGCGCACAATACCGCGGCTTCAAGCATCTCATTGTGCATCACTGTTCTCAGTCTCATTCCCGCAGTCTGTCAGTATTCACTACACTAGCGTTTGCAATCGGCACGCCCCCTTACCGGGAAATAACACGGGTCCTCGCATATCGACCAATTCGCTTAACGATCTGTTTGTAGGAATGGAACTTGGTCGTTAAGTGATGAGTACCTGCATATATTATTATATTAAGAGCAACTAGTTATCTACTTTTACTGAAGTAGAAATTTAATGTGGTACTTTCACTTTTACTAGAGTCATTTTGTGGTGTTGTAATAAAAGGTCTGAGTACTGCTTCCACCACTGCAGGTATAGGAGGGAATTAAATGGGTTTCAATTCAAAATCACATATACGAGGTTGTATTGTGGCTTTCATTTGCGTATTGTTTCCTCGTAGTGAGATATTTATGACGAACTAGCCAAACATTTTTGTCTGCTGTTTGGATTTTACAGTTTTGCGAATTTTGAGAATTCTGTGAACACAATATGACTTATGTGTAAATTCATGAATCATAAACAGCAATAAGACCCCCCCCCATAAAAAACCCCCAAAATATCTATGCCAAGCCATTTTAACATTTAATCCATAAGACAACCTAGTCACTTTTTAAAAGTTTCTTGTACTTATATTTGAGTTACTAAATCCAACAGTTAATAGAAATTATTTTAGCTTTACTAGTCAAAATGTGTTAGGTACAAGTACTTATTTATTAAGCTGCTTTCACACATGCACTCTGGATAATGTCCAGACCTGATTATCTGGACATTGTTACCCTTTCACATTGTTACCCTTTCACATATGTAGCAAAAAACGTAAATTGTCAGTGTCAGACGCATTTACACTACCTAAAAAATAGGGTTGGGCGGATCAATACCAAAAGTATTGATACTACCAATAATATGTCTCGGTTGAAGATCGATTCTAGCGTCAATTGGGACGATACTAAAAAATGATCAGATTCTCCCTTCAAAATAAAAATTATGAATAACAAATAAATTTTTGAACAGAGCAGAAATATTTCTTGTTTGAAATTATATCGTACAAATTAAATTGAAATATATGTGTCTGTATACAGTTGTGTAATTATTATTTATTAATTTATTTCATTAGTATTGTTATTTTTGTTATACAACTAGGATAGGTATTCTTTAACCATCAATATGACCAAAAATTTGTGAAAATGTTGTTTTACATTACTTAATGTATTCTGGAAATTATTAGGTTTAGTATAATGAAAATGAATAATTTAATTAAAAGTGATATAGTGTATGTGCACACATACCATCATAGGTCAAAACATTGTTAAATTATTGATATCGGTGATTCTTCACAGGTATTACTTGGTATCGGATCTAAACCAAATTCTGCTGTATCGCCCACCCCTAATTTACACTACCTGCCTCCTGCACTAGAGCGTTCAGGAGGCAGGACATGACGCAATGTGGACGCGGATGAGGCTACAGGTGTATCAGTAGAGTTTTTGGAGCGGAATAACAAAGAAATCAGAAGGAGTAAGAATCAGTAGGTAGAGTACGAATCAGTAGGAGATTACATCTGCAAAATGAAACATGCGCGAGGGGGGGCGCACACGCATAGACCGTAATGTCATGTGGCAAATATGCTGTTCCAGAAGTGCAGGATTTATTATTTACAAGTAAAGTATTCACACAAAAGCATCTGGTTTTTACTCAATTAAGTCCCATAGCAACAGGGAGACGTGCGTCTCCACTGTCTTTTTTTAGAACGGAACGGGACAGTCCCTTAACTCAGTTGTGTTTAAAAATGTTGTTTCATACATTTATGGAACAAACGTAAATAAATAAATCTAAAATAAAGATAGTGCGGGAGCCTGCGCGCATCAGTCTGGAGGAGAATGAAAAACTTGAGGGGGGTTGGCTGGGATGTGCGGAGTTCAGATCACGGCCGTCTCCTGCCATTGATCTGTACTCCACTGTGCTTCTCTGTTTGACACAGAAGCACAGTGGAGCAAAGACTCAGAGTCTTTGCATTGGAGCAAAGACTCCGTGCCCCCCCCCCCCCCCCCCCCTCTCTCTCTCTGCACCTACACCATTTCAATGTCCTGATTTTTCCTGGTGGATAAAAAAAATAGTCCGTCATCCATTTCAATAGTGATCGATAGAGTCGATCACTGATAGACGATTTAATCGTAAATCTGTCCAAGCCCAAGCAGGAGCTACGCTCTGTGCACGAAAATCAGCACCAAGGTAAATAACTGCCGCATGATTGAGACGTCATCAACACGCCCACTCCCTCACTGTGAATGGTCCAGACAATCACCTGCTCCGTTCACACATACCGCTCAATCGGACATTACGCAGAATTTGTACTAGGGTGCTGTCTGGGTTAAGTCTGGGCAATGCCCGGGTCAAATGACATTTGGACATTTGCGTTCACACATACAGCTTTTCTGGGTAATGTCTGGATAATTTCAGGTTTACAGTGCATGTATGAAAACAGCTTTACATACTAGTTACTATTCCAATT
This sequence comes from Zeus faber, assembly GCF_960531495.2. Taxonomy (NCBI): domain Eukaryota; kingdom Metazoa; phylum Chordata; class Actinopteri; order Zeiformes; family Zeidae; genus Zeus; species Zeus faber. The sequence continues at coordinate 5,576,526 of NC_137204.1, forward strand.
GTTACTCGTAACTATTGCAATGTTAGTAACAAATTGGGCAATTCTGTCATTGAATCTTATGGAGCTTTTAGGATATCAAATATTGGCTCAAACTATTATCTATTCCCATTGTTACTAGTATCTATTTCACTATTAATTGAGTGCTAGTACTTATTGATTAGTAACTAGTGTCTTTTCCTGTTGTTACTTTGTAACATTTTAAATTAAACCGTTTTGTCTAGTAATGGGCATGATGGGCAACAAATAAGTACCAGCACCCAATTAATAGTGAAGGGTAAAATGGAAATAGTTACTAGTAACAACTGGAATAGATACTAGTATCTAATAAATAGGTACTACTACCAAATACATTTTGCCTCGCAATATTAAAATGTCTTGCCATAGATATCTGCCGTTTAAATTCACATAAAATAATCAGGCTGCTTGATGGCGTTTAGCCGTGGATGTAAGACAGAGAGAGATTCACCTTCTAGCTCTTTGTGCAGAATAATGGCTTCCGATTCCATCCCTTTTGCCGCTACCACGGATGACAGGGCCATGACCTTCACCCCCTCCGAGTGAGCTTTCATCTTTCAAAAGACCAAGGAGAGAGAGACAGAAGAAAAGACCTCAGGACATCAGAGTGCCAGTAGGGGTCAGGCCAAACAATGGCAGGCTAACTGTAGGAACAGTTATATAACTTGATCCATTCAGCAACTTGAGCAACAGAAACACCCCATTAAACTAGATGCTGAAACTTACCTCATGGACATCACTCCACGTTTCCACCTCCAGGTTCCTGCTCGCCGTCCGGATAATGGGCTCCATCTCCATTTGGATTTTGCTGATGAGCTCCTCCTTGGTCTGGACGTGGAGGGACAGCTGCAATGTCCTATTGAGCAGGTCCTCGCTCTGACAAGTAGGAGGAGAGAGGCTCATAAGGGACATTCATATTAATATCCAACACCTTTATCATTATTATTTTTATCATAAACATCTTTTCTTTTTTACATAAATGTCTATTTTTCAACTGTCGATGGCAAGATGTTTTCTTTTAACTTGAAAGGCAAAGGCGTTGACTGAATTAAAGAAACAGAATCAGAATGTGTTTATTCTTACAAGTACATTTAGATATAGTGCAGATTTTTGTGGTGAGGATTGATTCATCATGGTGAAGACAATTGCCATAAAAAAAGCTTATCAGTCTGAAAATATATAAAAACAGCCAAACATAGCCAAGTATATGAAATATACAGAATATATAAGTGCAATTCCATGCACAGTATAAGTTAAAGGTAATTATATATATATATAAGGAATACATTATAACTATGTTATTACTAATTTATTACAGTGCCAATTCAATATGTGTGAGAGTGTGAGAGTGAGTGAGTGAGTGATTGAGTGAGTGAGTGAGTGAGTGAGTGAGTGGACTTACTCAGCCGTTGGTGCTGTGAGTGAAGAAACAATCTAAATGGACAAACTGCTCCTTTCTAAGGAGAATGGGGCGTTGTGGGAAATAATGCGCGGCCATCTCAGTGAGATCAATATGTAATGTATGATCCTCCAACACTTACCTCGATGAAACGGCTTCCTCCACGTGCTTTGCTTAACTCTGTTTGGCCGGATGCCGGTGACAGGCTGGGATTCGTTGGAGCCAGATGATGCAGCGACGCTGTGACGTTGCCGAGGGCGACGAGGAGGCCCCTGGACTCCTCCTGCAGCGCCCACTGAGCAGCCACATTCACCTGAGCCGTGAGGTTCTCCTTCAGCTGCTGCATGTCCCACAGCCTAGATAGATAAACAGACAGACAGACAGACAGACAGACAGACA